>NC_052153.1:119384351-119684351 GCF_902713615.1 Scyliorhinus canicula | reverse complement strand
CAATGGCGTGGGACACGTGTTCTCTGCGTTTTCGTCAACCTCACGTTGTCATTGCGGACGGACCGTTCCGATGGCCGGGGAGGCTTCGGCAGGGGCTGGGCGACTGGTGGGGGGTGGTCTGAGGGTGACGAAGGGGGATACAGGGGGCACTATCTGGCAGACTGGGTCCGCACGTGGCCGACGCCATGTTGTACGGTGCGATCGGTGCAGGTCACCGCCGTGCACATGCGCAGCCACGGACCCAGTAATTCTTTGGTTGTTTATGTCGGAAACGCGGGAGGTTTTACGTGGGTGGCTGCTGGCCCCCTACCGGATGGAGTGTTGGTGTTGGGGCAGCGCCAACCTTTTTCATCGTAAAACTAGACACTTCATCCGGACATTGCCTCAAAATCAGAGAATCCAGCCCTTAATCTCTCCTCGTACGTCAGTCCTGAAAGGCTGTGAATCTCAGAAAGATGCCTAGCTGGCAGCAAACCCAAAGTCCATTGGGTATTTAAAACATGGATTAACCCAACTTAAGTGCTCTTACAAACAATTAGCATAGTCTGTCAAATCTGGCAGCGACAGCATCCTGCAGAAATGTGTGGTAATGCACAAAAGTCACAAGAGAACGTTTCTCTGTGCCTGTTTGCTCACTGCTTTGGGAGTTCACTGTAGAAAGCTGTCCCTTATTGCATGGAGATCCGCATCAGTGTAAATCCCTCCCTAAATCCCTTCCACATGACCATTGTAAAGTCAGAAGAGAGCTATGCACATTCCCCACCAGCTGTTTCTAATGTCAGACAAAGATGGCAAAAGGCAAAACCCTTTTTTCTTCATTATTAATTCCATCTGAAAGTAAACCTAGTATGATATCAAATTATTGTTGAAGTACAGTGTAACATAGCCATGATGGCCACAATATCCACACAAGAAGCCATATTGGTGCTGTGCCCACCTAGCAGTTGGGAGGGCCGGCTGTATTGAATTTGGTGAGACAAACCTCCTTCAGTTGAATAGACATTTTGGTAATGGGAAACATGTGCAGCGAGCCCTTTCATGTTCCCTCCTCTAATCCCTCTCTCTTGCGATTCATCAGATGCTCCATCCTCAAATTTACAAACTCCATTCGACACCATGCTTTCTTTATTTTTTTTTTTTTTAAATTTAGATTAGCCAATTATTTTTTCTAATTAAGGGGCAATTTAGCGTGGCCAATCCACCTACTCTGCACATTTTTGGGTTGTGGGGGCGAAACCCACGCAGACACAGGGAGAATGTGCAAACTCCACACGGACAGTGACCCAGAGCCAGGATCGAACCTGGGACCTCAGCGCCGTGAGGCGGTTGTGCTAACCACTAGGCCACCGTGCTGCCCTGACACCATGCTTTCTAATGTGAATAGGAAGGTAGTGGTATGAAATAAAATGAAAATCACTTACTGTCACAAGTAGGCTTCAAATGAAGTTACTGTGAAAATCCCCTGGTCGCCACATTCCGGCGCCTGTTCGGGGAGGCTGGTACGGGAATTGAACCGTGCTGCTGTCCTGCCTTGGTCTGCTAGTGGTATAGTGGTATTATCACTAGACGAGTAATCCAGAAAGCTTGTTCTGAGGTCCCAGGTTTGAATCCCATCATGGCAGATGTCAAAATTTGAATTCAATAAGAATCTGGAATTAAAAGTCCAATGAGGACCATGAAATCATTGTCGATTGTTGTAAAAACCCATCTGGTTCACTAATGCCCTTTAGGGAAGGAAATCTGCCATCGTTACCTGGTCAGGCCTACGTGTGACTCCAGACTCACAGTAATGTGGTTAACTCAGGGATGTGCAATAAATGCTGGCACAGCCAGTGACACCCACATTCCATGAATGAATGAAAAAAGAGGTCTGCCACTGAGTTGAAGATTGTCAAGGCACATGCCTGTAGTTCAAGGAGCTCAGGCATTGTTAACATACTGATAAATGTGCTTCACGTACAGTTCAAGGCTGTGTAAGATAACCACTGCAGGCAGTGGAACAGTCATGATGAAGTAGCTGTCCAAGTTTGAGGAATGACCATTATCGTCTTTGGTTATAGTGGGTTTTGGCAAGGGTAAATTCAGAGATGTGGAGTCATCTCCCAGTTAAGTAATAACAGTTTATTATGTGATTGTGTCCCTTTCTAAAAATGTGCCATGGAGAATGAAAGAATGTGGCAGAGGAATCAATACACACTGCTTGCTTTGCAGTTTACGTTCCCAAGGGTGTAGCAGATAGAAGACACATACCATGCAAGGGAAGAATCCTTTTGAATACCTTGGCAATTTTGATAATGCCGCTGATTTTTGTTCCTCATTTACAGTTGGACTTGGTGACTATATTCATTTACTTAACGACCTCCACCCATGCAATGTGCACCTGAGATTTTGCAGATAAATGGTCTTCAGTACAAAACAGGACAACTCCTCTTCACTGCCATTCCTGCAGCAACACCACCCAGGAATTGTAACTGAAACCAAAAGTCTTTAGTTCTACCCTTATCCTGCGCCTAATACTTCCAAATCAGCACGTTCAAGTAATTCTCCTTTAAAGGTGCGCAGCACCCATTTCAAATCTGAAAACCTGCCCAAATTTGCAATTTACAGCCAAGCAGCTTCCAAACCTGAGTCCATGTGAATATGTGTCCATTCTCAAAGAGCCCATTCAATATGTATCCATTCAAATGTAGTTCATGTGATTAATTATTTTTGGGACAAAGCAAACAATCTGCACTAGGTTGTGTCCATTCACTTTGCAATCAAAATGTATTACTTGCATGAAGAGACTACTCTGTCTCTTCAAACCAATTCCATTATAACAGCAATGTCCTTGCAAAGGAATTAACTGCAGTGTGATGCATTGAGGTTTACTTGAAGACAGACAAACTACACAGCTCTGAGTACTGAGTTTTGATTCTTGAGCACATTGATTTCTTATAAACAGAAACAATTGGTGTGGCAGAGTTTCCACAATGGAATCTCACTCAGCAGATAGTTGGGACATTCCCAATTATGAGAAATGCAGAGAAACGTATTGATGAAGTGCAAGAAAACCTTTTGCGCCACCTAGATTACGGAATATGACCCCTTTAGCCCATGGAATTCTTCTTACAACTTGCTATTTTTCAAATTCCTTGAATTATTTATTTTACCGCTAATTTTCAGAAAATGCCTAGCGGACGGCATGGTAACACAGTGATTGGCACTATTGCTTCACAGCGCCGGGGTCCCGGGTTTGATTCTCGCTTGGGTCACTGTCTGTGCGGAGTCTGTATATTCTCCCCGTGTCTGTGTGGGTTTCTCCGTGTGCTCCAGTTTCCTCCCATAAGTCCCAAAAGATGTGCTTGTTAGGTGAATTGGACATTCTGAATTCTCCCTCAGTGTACCCGAACAGGTACCGGAGTGTGGCGACTAGGGGATTTTCACAGTAACTTCATTGCAGTGTTAATGTAAGCCTGCTTGTGACACTAATAAATTATTATTATTACTATAACATCTCTAATTATCCATCCAGTTATGGAGAAAGCCTTCATGATGTTTCCACGATCTATCCTCCGGATGACATGCTGCTCACTTGCTTGGGGAACTGGTTGTCAACATGAGCTTAACCTGAGGGTCATCGCTTCATACAGCCCAGGGACTTGTTCTTTATGCTTTCTTCTCAATGCTGAAAAATGTAATACAACATCCTGTGTTCCTGTCAGAAACAACAAGCTTAGAGATTAGCAATATCATGAAAAACAAAGATAAGCAGCCAGAAACATCCAGCAGCTTCACCAGTTGAGTCAGTTAGAAGCTGTGTCTAAATGTTCATCAAAGTCTTAAAATACGACAGAACAGCCTGAGGGTGCTTGGTATGAGGGTAAAGTCTGAAACCTCCACTACCACTAGACCTTTGCCAACGGGGCTACAGACAAGGACCAGAAACATCTTGAATTAGGTTGTACATGCCGGTGAATATAATGAGCATTCTCAGCCAGCTTCGGGCACCAACACTGTTCTTTTGTCCTTCTCATGTTAGAAACTTCCAGGCAAAATCATTTATTATAAAAGCGAAATATGGTCGATGTTGGAAACCTGAAATACAAAAATAACTGGAAATAAGGACAAGGCCAGGCAGCATCTGTGAAGAGAAAAACAGAGTTGATGTTTCGGCCTAACGTTTTGTCTTTCAGGACCTCAGATGAACGTTGATTGATATGAAATGTTGGGCGGGATTCTCCGCCTAGCGCCATCAGTAGCTGAGTTCCCGATGCAGCAGAGAATCCATTGGGGGGAGAAAGCAAGATTGGCACTAGGCACTGACCCATTTCTGATGCTCCGGTCCCCAACTGATCACTTCAATGTCAATCAATCGTGAAGGGAGATGATTGGAAAGCATACAATTCCGTTTGAAGTGGTCCAGGAGCTGTCAATCAAAGCTTGATGTTTGTAAACATGATGGGGGCGGCACAGTGGCAAAGCGGTTAGCACTGCTGTCTCACAGTTCCAGAGGCACCGGGTTCAATTTCGACCTCGGGTAACTGTGCCAAGTTTATATGTTCTTCCCGTGTCTTCATGGGTTTCTTCCCACAGTCCAAAGATGTACAGGTTCTGTGGATTGACTATTGCCCCGAGGTGGTGTCACGGCGATTGGGTGGTGCTTGGGCTTAGGTACAGTGCTGTTTCAGAGGATGGGTGCAGACTCGATGGGCCAAATGGCCTCCTTCTGACTGTTGTAATTCTATGGCAAACATTGTGGTTAGTTTCACAACTCATCACTTCAAAGTTACTCAACCTTGAATGGGAGATAAATGGAACTTTGCTGACAGTGAAGGGGTGGGGGTGGAAGCTGTAAATCACAGCCTGGTAAAATCAATATCAAAGAGAATTGAATGAATGGCTTGCAAATCAAAGATCTGAGGGGTTTAAACACAGTTTAAACACAGTTGACTGTTTTTCTCTTTCAAGGAATTGACAAGTGCTGCTTCCTGTGTCTGAGCCAGCAGGTATATTACCCAGGTGAGTGTAAAAGCAGTGATTTTTTCACGGCCTTTGTCTGGACTGTTCTCTAGCTTCCAGACAGGGGTCTCTCTTCTAGAGGATTTCCTAACAGGGGTCTCTCGTCTGGGGTGCCTTTAGGGGGATCTCTTTATTCAGCAGGTCTCTGGGGCTTCAATTTATTTAGGAGTTCTCTGTGGGGGATCTCTGTGAGGCAGTGTTTTGGGCATAGTTGTAGGGTGTGCTGGGTGGTGGGGTAGGTCAGGCCATCTCCGTACTGCGGAGGAGGTGGAGTGACACAGAAAATCCTGGAAATGGGGGGGGGCTGAATTGTGCTGCAGAGGGGGCTGAATTGCTTTGTGGGGGAGGGGGGGGATTAAATTGTGTTGCGGGAGGCCAAATTGTCTTTTGGTGGGAGAGAACCAGCCCTGGGATCTTACTATCGGGCCGCCTGCTCAAAATGGCGGTCCGATAGCAGGATTCGTTCGGGAATCTCTCCCAATCCTCGCCATGCAAGCATTTGCATGGTTAAAGATTGGGAGTTACTTCCTGATTTTGGCTCACAGCAGGAGTGTTAATCAGGTGCAATTCCTGATTTGCGACCCCACAGTTCATCCCCTGGCCACCACCTGGCCACCACCCACCAGTTCTCCCAGCTCTAAGCAGATGCCCCTCCGGCCAGCGGCACGGATTCGGCCGAGTGTGGCAGCGCTGGACACAATCCGCAGCTGCCACACCAGGTCCCTGAATGGCTGAGACCACACATGTCCCACGCCGTCGAGAACTCGGCCCATCGGGGGCGGAGCATCAAGGGTGCGCCGGCCGGTGACGCGCCAACACCGTTGCAACGGTGCGTGATGCGATGATGCCAGTATGGAGGGGGCGGAGCATGGCTGACCGGCATCAAACCGCCTCCGGAGCCCATGCTCCACCCAATCACCGAACACGATTTTGGCGTCGGGCAATGGAAAATCCCGCCCATAATCTCCAAAATGGAGAATCCTGCTCTGTTTCGCTTTCCACAGATGCTGCCAAACCCACTGAATAATGTATCAGATGTTTTTTATAATCCCCATCATTAACTACCCACTTGCCTTTTACAATGAGCCTATTCAATTCAATATATATCCACTTAAATGTAGTTCCTTGTATTAATTACTTTCAGGAAAAAACAATTTACAAGTTGTGTCCACTCACTTTGCAAACAGGAAGCTTTACATATTTCCAATTTTACTTGCAATTGAAGAGCAGTTTGACTTTTTAGTTGAATATTTACTCTCATCAATTATGGCTATGGTAAGAAATTGACTGCTATTGCTATTTGTCTTACCCAATGCTAAAACAAACTCGTACCAGATATAAAAAGCCAGATGCTGAAAACAGTGTCGATGTATTGGGTTGCAATAATTGGCAACCAGGGAAGAACAAGAGTTGAGGTTATTGATAATTATGAGCAGCTCTTATGTGCTCTATGCCTGCCCGTGCTCAGGGGAGAATTCCCACGCTCCTGACACTTCATCCCAGTGTCCATGTGACCACTTGGTCTACATCGTCTCTACATAAGATGTGGGAACCGGTACTACTGAGATGTAACAATGTAAGAGAATATTCGCAAGGTGTAAACTATTTACCATATACAAGGCCAAACAAGGCTAACAATACATAACTATTTACATTGTGCAACACACTGATTGAGCTGCTGCGGCTGGCGCATAGACCATCGTGGCTCCTTCTCTCCCTTTCTCTCATCCCCCCAACCCGTCTTTTTAAAAAACAAAGTCCATTTGTAGGCTAGTTCATCACATAGTCCTTGAAGCTTGTATTTGTTTTAGTCATATGTGGCAGTCAGTTGTGCTGGAGATGTCGTTGGGTTGGTGTCCTCAGTGTGGATGGCATCAGGCATCCTTGTGGTGTCCTAGTGGCTGTAGGGCTTACTGTGTTGTACCTGGAGGAACCTCTATTTCCATTGGTGTAGGGGGCCTGGGCTACAGGCCAGATGTCTGGTGTACTGCGGTGGTGATGGTGCTGGTTTAGATACCTGCAGTAGGTGACTCCAGTTTCCTACATAATGAGCACCGTCAAGGTAACCACATTAATGTTTGGCTGTGGGATATGGCACCACCGCCAGTTTGTCGTGGCCACTTGTGGTCTGGATGCTGACAGTTCTGCCAACTTTTAAAGGATAGAGCCTGCAAATATTTTGATTGTAATACCTCTTTCCCCTTTGTTGCTGCTAATGAGGGCACCATTCACATTAGTTTCGATTTTCAGTTGTAAGAGGGCCTTAGAAACGGGGATCATGGTCCTAGTGTAATGTTGGCAAGGACAGACTGTCTCGGCACATTTTGCAGACTGAGGAATGCAGCATAGAAATTAGTCTGGTCTCGGGTTTGGCTGAGCTCATTGTCCGTTCCTGCCCATTCCACCCGGCTGGTGGACTGTAGGTACAGGGGACTACTCATAATTGCTCAAAGTCCTATATGTGTGCAAAGTCCCTGAACTCACTGGAGACAACCTGGTGAGTTCTGTTTGTCATTATACTTAGAAGGATGCCAAATGTAGAGAAGTGTATCTTGAGCTTCCCTGTGGTCATATTGCTCTTTATCTCTGGCAGGTGGTCGATTTTGAAACAATCAGAGTAAGAGTTGACGAGGACCAAGTGCTATTTACCATTCCAGCTGCCGTGAGTGACCATGGGAGGTCCGGATCTCCTATGGGTGCAGTGTCTCTATGGGTTAGCGCAGTTTGAGTGCATTGCATGGTGCACAGCTGAATGTTTCCCTCCCCATGCACACATACATGGAGAGCTATTATAGGGATTCCTTTGCCCAGGTTTCTGGTTGCTGCCAGCCCTGGGTGCCCTTGATTGGGTTGCTGGGTATAAAACCTCTGAAGAGAGTTGGGGATGATGAATCGCTGGCCAAGCAATATCAGCCAGTATAGTTAGTTCATCTCTGATGGAGAAGAATGTGCGGTGCTCCTGAGAAAGTTTCTTTGAAGACTCAGCGAGCCTTTCATGATGACATTGTAAAGGTGCCTGCATGTCAGATCCAACTGCAGCGCATCAGTGAGTTCCTCAATTCGATGAGATGAAAGTACCGGACTGGTCATGATGTCGATGTCCTCTTCACAATCTGTTTGGTTAGTGGTGTGCAGGAAGTTTCTGGAAAGAGCATCAGCCAGTACATTTCCTTACTGTGTTCGTGGGTGACACGCGAGGTTATAACGTTGCGGCTTGAGCATCACGCACTACAGTCAAGCAGATATGATGTGTAGAGGCTTTTTAAGAATAGTTAAAAGTGACTGATGGTCGCTTTCAATACAAGGAGTTTCTTCTTGATCTGGGTATAACGGGTTTCAGTGTCAGTGAGGCCTCTGGATATGAAGGCGACTGATCTGTCATTCCGGTTGAAGTCTGCTGGGAGATGTCTGCTGAGAGCAGTACGCGTGCTTAAACATTGACGTATTGTAGCACCAGAAGGACTGAGAGTGCATGCTAGGTTTTGTTGAACATAACAGTGTGGTGCTCCTGCCAACGCTATTTGACATCTTGGTGAAGGAGCTGACGAAGGGTCTGGTGATCTCACTGTAGCAAGGAATGAAATTAGAAAGATAATGCTTCATACTAAGGAAGCCCTGCATATTATACTTGCCCACAGGAATGGACATCTGTCATATAGCTGTTGCCTTGTCTGAAACTGGCTGCATGTGCAAAGATCAGCCAGCATGTGTGTTCATTGTTCTGTGATGTTCTCACAAGAGAGCAGAGTCACTGCTCGCACTGCCACTTGCAGCAAGATCAAGCATGTCATAATATACACCAGTATATCATGGTGCAGACACACACTGATGGACACACACAGGGACCAATCAACATGTACAAACACCGCAGCCAATCACCAGTTAGAATACACACACTATAAAGGCAGAGGGCACCACGGTTCCCGCTCATTCTGGGTGCTGCCTCTGAGTGTAACAAGAACACATCCAGCCCAGCACAGACTCACAACACATGCTGAGAGAATCAATAGTTCGGACAAGGCTTAGGTCTCTAGTTTAAGTTAGCATCATTTAGACCCATAGTCATCGTGTGTTAGTTAGTTAGAAGTAGTTAATAAAATTGAGTTGAACTTTCATCAGTGTTGGAAGTGTCTGTTCATCAAGATTTCCATCTTGCTCTGCTGGCCTATCGCTCCGCCCCGCTCTCCACCGGCCTGTCGCCTGCTCAGCTGCTAATGAACCGCACCCTCAGAACGACGGTGCCATCAATTCTCTCTCCCAACCTTGATTATGGCCCCGTGCTCCACCGCATGCACATGTCTCAACTGCAGCAGAAAACTTCCTACGACTCACGGGCTGCTGACCTTCCCGACATCCATCCACGCGATAAGTTTCGCATCCACCTCCCGGATGGTGGCTGCTCTGTTACTGCTGTCGTTCTAAGGCAGGTGGCCCCCCGCTCCTTTCTGGTCCGCTTACCGGATGGATCCATTCGGCGCCGCAACAGGCGTGCTCTTCGCCTGGTTCCAGGGTCATCACGGGATTCTCTGACCAGCTCTCCTACTGATCCCGCCGTGGACTGTGTGGCGCTTCCGGTCGCTCTGCCTGCCCCCGACAGTGCTGCAGCCCTCACGGCTCCTGAGCCGCCAGCCATTGCCCCACTCTTGAGGCGGTCAACCAGAGTTTGTCATCCACCTCAGAGACTGTGGCGCTAACAATTGTACACAAAGACGCGAGAGAAGTACAAGAGAAGCTTCATTGCTGTGAGATGCTATTCCTCTGGCGGCAGCTGTAGAATAGTATCTCAGTGAAGCTAGCGCATATTTATACACAAGCTCCCTGTGGGCGGAGCTAGCCGGCAGGGGCTTACCGGAGAAACCTGTATTACAGGTACGGCCATACATCCCCCTACTGCAAGCACACATATCTACTGTGGTTGTATTACCACATTCACCCCCGTAAAAAATGAGTCCGGCGGGGGTGACGTGGATCTATAATACAAAAGGTGATCTATGTACAAAAGGTCCAAACAACAGAAAACCAAGAGTCCATCCGGTTAGCAGGTCACAGGTTGAGCCAAATCGGCCTTCCAATGTTCCGTTGTGATTGGCGTAGCTGTGGTGGCGACGTCGGCACAGGCGGTGTTGGCGACGACAGTGCAGGTGCTGGCGGTGTTGGTGCTGGTCAGTGGCGGAATGATTCCGAGAGCGAGCCGGAATCTTCTGTGCCCTCCAGTATGGGCAGGGGGATGAGGGATGGACCCGGTGGGGACGAATACGGGGGTGCCGGGCAAAAGGAGGATGGCGCGGGGGGGGAAAAGGGCGTGGGATTGGCACCTGAGGGACCCAGGTCCCGGAGCGAGACTGTGTCCTGGCGGCCATCGGGGAACTCCACGTAGGCATACTTGGGGTTGGTGTGGAGCAGGCGTACTTTGTCCACCAGTTCCGCCTTCGGGTGCCTGACATGCCTACGGAGAAGGACTGGGCCTGGAGCCGTGAGCCATGTCGGGAGTGACATCCCGGATGTCGACTTCCTAGGGAAGGCAAAAACACGTTCATGGGGTGTGTGGTTAGTCGCGGTGCACAGTAGTGACCGAATGGAATGGAGCGCGTCAGGGAGGACCTGCTGCCAGCGAGCGGCTGGAAGGTTCCTGGACCATAGGGCCAGCTGGACGGCCCTCCATACCGTCCCGTTCTCCCTCTCTACCTGCCCGTTTCTCCGGGCGTTGTAGTTGGTCATCCTGCTTGTGGGCAAGCCTTGTCCGCGTATTGTGGGACCCACTGGGCGTAGTAAGAAAAGAACCCCAGACAGCGTTTGGGAGCCTTGGGACAGTGGGGGAGGGGGAGCTCCATGAGGGGGCGCATGCGGTTGGGGTCGGGCCCCAGTAGTCTGTTTTGGACTGCGTAGCCGAGGATGGCCAAACGGCCTGTGCGGAACACACACTTCTCCTTGTTATACGTGAGGTTAAGGAGGGATGCAGTGTGGAGGAATTTAGCAAGGTTGGCGCCATGGTCCTGCTGGTCATGGCCGCAGATGGTGACATTGTCTAAGTACGGAAAAGTATCCTGCAGTCCGTACCGGTCAACCATTCGGTCCATATCTCGTTGAAATACCGAGACCCCGTTTGTGACGCCAAAGGGAACCCTAAGAAATTGGTACAGGCGACCGTCCGCCTCGAAGGCAGTGTAGGGACGGTCCGATTTATGGATGGGGAGCTGGTGGTAGGCGGATTTCAGGTCAATTGTAGAGAAGACCCGGTACTGTGCAATCTGATTGACCATATCAGATATGCGAGGGAGGGGGTACGCGTCGAGCTGCGTGTACCGGTTGATGGTCTGGCTGTAGTCCACGATCATCCTGTGCTTCTCCCCAGTTTTAACCACTACCACCTTGGCTCTCCAGGGACTGTTGCTGGCCTCGATGATACCCTCCCGAAGCAGCCGCTGGCCTTCGGACCTGATGAAGGCCTTGTCCTGGGTGCTGTACCGTCTGCTCCTGGTGGTGACGGGCTTGCAATCTGGAGGGAGGGAGGCTTGACCTTGAGGGTCGCGAGGCCGCAAACAGTGAGGAGAGGTAGTGGTCCGCCGAATTTGAGGGTGAGGCTCTGGAGGTTGCATTGAAAGTCCAGGCCTAGTAAGAGTGACGCGCAGAGGTTGGGGAGAATGTACAGGCGGAAACGGTCAAATTCCACACCCTGTACAGTAAGTTTAACCAGGCAGGAGCGCCGGATTGGGACAGAGTGAGAACCGGAGGCTAGGGAGATCTGCCGGTCGGCGGGGTGGATCGCAAGTGAGTAGCGCCTTACCGTGTCCGGGTGAATGACGCTCTCGGTGCTCCCGGAGACGATGAGGCAGGAGGTCACGTGGCCGTTGACAAGCACCGTCGTGGAAGAGGATGCCAGGTTGCGAGGACGGGACTGGTCGAGCGTAACGGAGGCGAGTAGCGGGCGATCGGCCGACGTGTCTGACGAGTCCGACGAGTAGCGGCAGCGACCCGGGTCCCGTGGTCCCGTCCCGAGGGGAGGACAAAATGGCGGCGTCTGGAGTACCTGTGAGGAAGAAGATGTGGGCGGACAAAATGGCGGCGCCCATGGAATGCACATGGAGGCGAGGGGTGAAGATGGCGGCGCCCATGGTGCGCACATGGCGGGGGCGGCAAAAGATGGTGGCACTCACTGATCGCACGTGGGGTCAGGGGCAGCGGACAGCAGGGTCCATTGTACGATCGGCTGAGGCGAAGGGGGGAATGCAGGAGCGATAGAGGCAACTGTCCGGGACTGACACACCACTGCAAAGTGGCCTTTCTTGCCACAAGCTTTGCAGGTTGCGGTGCGGGCCGGGCAGTGCTGGCGGGGATGCTTCTGCTGACCACAGAAGTAGCATCGGGGATTCCCGGGGTGCGCGGTGCAGCGAGCAGCGCAGGCATATTGCGCGTGGACGGCTGCTGGGGGGGCCAGTTGCAGGGTCCACGAGGGGTAGGACGGGTGGGCCTGGGGGGTCATTTGTGGGGTGAACGAGGGGTAGGAGGGTGGGCTGAGTGGCAAGCGGGGTAGGATCGCCCACTACGGGAGGCGGCCGTCATTGATAGTCTTTGTAGCCGCGAGATCGAGGGCGGCCCCTTCCAGCAGTCGTTGCCGGATGGGGTCCGATGCAATGCCCGTAACAAAGGCATCCCGCATGAGTAAGTTTGAATGTTCCGTGGCCGTGAGGGCCTGGCAGTCGCAGTCTCGTACTATAGGTATAAGGGCCCTCCAGAAGTCCTCAATCGACTGACCCGGCTGTTAGACGCGAGAAGAGAGTAGATGTCTCACAAACAGGGTGTTCGTCGACTGTGCGTAGTCTTCCATGGCCCTGGCGTAGTCAGGCGCATCTCGAATTAGCGGAAAGACACTGGAGCTGAGTCTTGCGTAAAGAAGCTGTCGTTTTTGAGCCTCCGTCAGGGGAGGGTCCGCTGAAGAGATGTAGGCCTCGAAGACTGCAAGCCAGTGAACAAAGTCTTTCTTGGCTCGGGGCGACTGCGGATCCAGCTGTAGGTGGTCAGGTTTGATCCTGATGTCCATGGTGTAAGGAAAATCTCACAGCAATAAATTGTGGTGCTAACAATTGTACACAAAGACTCGAGAGAAGTACAAGAGAGGCTTTATTGCTGTGAGATGCTATTCCTCTGGCGGCAGCTGTAGAATAGTATCTCAGTGAATCTTGCGCATATTTATACACAAGATCCCTGTGGGCGGAGCTAGCCGGCAGGGGCTTACCGGAGAAACCTGTATTACAGGTACGGCCATACATCCCCCTACTGCAAGCACACATATCTACTGTGGTTGTATTACCACAGGGACTGAACTTATGAACTCTGTACACATGTGGACTCTCTGAAATGTTCTTTTTCCTATATCCTTTATTGTTGCATTCGTTATCCAGTAATTTGTAAATAGATTCGTTGGTTGTTCCAGTTCATGGTAGTCATCTGCAACAGGCACCTTCCTCTGTAAATAATCTTGTTCCCTGTATATAGCTTTGTACATATGTCTTTGCGCCTCACATGTAGCTAGGCACATTCTCCACACCCACACTATTTATTATCACATGCCTATATCAACATTTTTTTATAAAAGGAGGGATGTCATAGGGATGTCATAATATCCACCAGTATGTCATGGTGCAGACACACACTGATGGACACACACAGGGACCAATCAACATGTACAAACACCGCAGCCAATCACCAGTTTGAATACACACACTATAAAGGCAGAGGGCGCCACGGTTCCCGTTCTTTCTGGGTGCTGCCTCTGAGTGTAACAAGAATTCATACAGCCCAGCACAGACTCACAACACGTGCTGAGAGAATCAACTGGTTCAGACAAGGCTTAGGTGTCTAGTTTAAGTTAGCATCATTTAGACCCACAGTCATCGTGTGTTAGTTAGTTAGAAGTAGTTAATAAAATTGAGTTGAACCTTCATCAGTGTTGGAAGTGTCTGTTCATCTCTCAAGTCTACACAAGCCAACACTTCAAAGCATATGTGAAAAAAACCGAGGCTGTGTATGGCACGGACTTCTACATCTCCTCTGCTGCCTGCCATTGCTGTTGGTGCCGCTGTATCACTGGGCTGATGAGCGTCATGGACACCTTCAAATTCACATGGATTAAGCATCACAGGCTGGATTAATCCTATTGCTAATCCCTGTAAAGTAAATCCACACTTTTACACTGCCCCTTTAAAATGTGGACTTCAGCTCCTACACTGGGCATGCCCAATTTAAGAGCCCGGCCCTCTGGCTAACAAAGAGAAGCTTCCTGATTGAGATTCCATCGTCCTCACCTTAGGCCAGTCCCACTGAAACTTCAAATCATTTGGACTGGATCAGAATCAATTACATACTGAACATCTGTCCAACTCAGATCCATGGTGGCCCC
Source organism: Scyliorhinus canicula (assembly GCF_902713615.1). Classification (NCBI taxonomy): domain Eukaryota; kingdom Metazoa; phylum Chordata; class Chondrichthyes; order Carcharhiniformes; family Scyliorhinidae; genus Scyliorhinus; species Scyliorhinus canicula. The sequence goes on along the minus strand of NC_052153.1, from coordinate 119,669,953 downwards.
AGTTTAGGTGGGTTTTAGCAGCTATCGAATGTGGGGGTTTCATGCAATTTGAAAGGCTCAACTAAATTACAGCAAGTTGAAGTTTGAACTGCTTAAACAGGTTCATCGATGAGCCTAATTGCAATCCCGTCACAAGCAAGTAACATTCCCACATTGATACCATTCCAACTTAATCGAGGGAGGTTTTCGTGCCACCAGCAACGTTATGTGTGGCCTCCCATGTGACTAAACGTCCCCAAGTGTCATTTTCCCAGTGTAAGGGCTGGATTAAATTTAACCCAATATGTCCATTGTGCGGATATATATTGTGCACAGTTAAAAGTACTTACCTAAATACATGCACAATTACACACACATACAGAAACACTGATACATCTATCGTACTAAAAAATGAATCAGCTTCAAATGAATCCAGCTTTCCAAGAAAACATAATACTTTCAAGCTGAATGACCCAACCAATTTTGTACAACTTATGCAAAATAGAATTTTGATTAGAAAATATAAGCTGCACATATAGCACTATGATCAATCAAACCAGAAACAGACGTGTGAATCGGTTCAATAATTTCAAGTGTCAGAACTGATTTTGAAATATGTGATTTGGTGCTCAATATCTTACAGAATTTTACCAAAAGAACAGGAAAGAAAAGTTGTGCAGATTTAATGGTGAAGGTAAAACTTGTGTAAGAGCTTGGAACAGCGAACAGCAGGACGTCCACTTACTCATAGAGCATAGAAGATAGAAAATAGAACATTACAGCGCAGTACAGGCCCTTCGACCTCGATGTTGCACCGACCTGTGAAACCACTCTAAAGCCCATCTGCACTATTCCCTTATCATCCACATGTTTATCCAATGACCATTTGAATGCCCTTAGTGTTGGCGAGTCCACTACTGTTGCAGGCAGGGCATTCCACGCTCTTACTACTCTCTGAGTAAAGAACCTACCTCTGACATCTGTCCTATATCTATCCCCCCTCAATTTAAAGCTATGTCCCCTCGTGCTAGTCATCACCATCCGAGGAAAAAGGCTCTCACTGTCCACCCTATCTAATCCTCTGATCATCTTGTATGCCTCAGTTAAGTCATCTCTTAACCTTCTTCTCTCTAACGAAAACAGCCTCAAGTCCCTCAGCCTTCCCTCATAAGATCTTCCCTCCATACCAGGCAACATCCTGGTAAATCTCCTCTGCGCCCTTTCCAATGCTTCCACATCCTTCCTATAATGCGGTGACCAGAATTGCACGCAATACTCCAAATGCGGCCGCACCAGAGTTTTGTACAGCTGCAACATGACCTCATGGCTCCGAAATCAATTCCTCTACCAATAAAAGCTAACACACCGTATGCCTTCTTAACAACCCTCTCAACCTGGGTGGCAACATTCAGGGATCTATGTACATGGACACCGAGATCTCTCTGCTCATCCACACTACCAAGAATCTTACCATTAGCCCAGTACTCTGTCTTCCTGTTATTTCTTCCAAAATGAATCACCTCACACTTTGCGAGGCACGACCTATCCTTCACAAAACCATGTTGACTATCTCTAATCAAATTATTCCTTTCCAGATGATTATACATCCTATCTCTTATAAACCTTTCCAAGAATCAATAAAACAAAATACTGCGAACTCTGGAAATCTAAAGGAAACACAGGATCTGCCAGCTTCTGTGGAGAGAGAAAAACAGAGCTAATATTCAGGTCAATAATAGTTCTGATGAAAGATTATTGACCTGAAATGTTAACTCTGTCACTCTTTCCACAGTTGTTGGCAGACTGGCTGGATGCTTCCAGTATTTTCTGTTTTTATCCGTTCACTCAACATGGCATGTTCATTTTCACCTGAACCTCGAAGTTTGGTTACAATTAAATGGGCAATGTGAATTCCCAGCCAATCAATACACAATGCATTGTTACAGCTGTACTACACAGTGAGAAATTGCAACATTGTGAATGCAATGAATAAAACTGGCAGGTTAACAAAGACGCATTCTCAAAAATCACAGGTTTGAAAACACATAACCATGTGATTTCATTGCAAAATTACTAATTATGGAGGAAAAAAGCCAACAATCTCCATGATTGGTCAGAGCAGAAATTTCACCCTCATGAGATATATCTGTCTTCGCCATACTCATAAAGGGAATAATATCTCCCATTATGCTATGAGATAGTAGGAAGAAATGTGAACCAACTTTGTCAGAACAGCATAATATATTTTACAGGCTATTGCAGACAGCAGTCTATCTTCTCTTCTGCAGAAGCACACACTTCATGCAGTGCCAGAGACATGATGAGAAATGGCTGCTCCCTACAGCCACAAAACTTACGCTGAGTTGCATCTGCTTTTCACGGGTTTCCACAGACAGAAGTTTCTTATTCAGGGCTATAGAAATGTATTGATAGATACTCCAGGAGACCAATTTTCAGGGCCTAAAATTACTTGAACTTATTATAAGTAATTGAAACCATCTATGACTATCAGCAGTATCCACTACCCTGCAGTTAGGAAAACTCTTTTGAGGTTAGCCGTCTCATGCTGACACTGTTCTATTAGAGCTCCCTGAAAACAATTTCAGAATTGAATTTTGTAGATTGCATTTCCCTTGAATTCCTTTTATAAGGCTGTTTAAATGTTGAGTAAGACAGTGCTATTCATCATTTGCGAAGCGTATTAAAGTATGTAATTAAGTAAAGCTTTCCCATGCTGACTTACATTTAATGAATACCACCAGAAGGCAGCTGGAGACTCCAAGCTGAGAATCACTCTCTAACTGTCTTCACAATCTGCATGCTGCTCGATCCGTAACCTCTTGTTTCCAAGTTCTGCCAGTGATGCAATTATAATTTCAGTGTGGGTTATTCAACTTACCTTTTAATATAAACTACTTCTAATGTTGGCTCATTGAACTTCTGACCCAACAAAAACAAGAGACAGAAAAGGCCATAATAACTTCTCCAGTTGTGACATCCCATTGGGTTAATGGTTCTGGTAAAGCTACCTACTGTTTTTATTGATGACGAGCTGAGCACGGGGAAGGAATAAACTAAAGCACTTAATAAAGATCATGGTCCATGGAATTGCTAACTTAAGTAAACCAAACACAGTGAAGCTGAAAAGAAACGTCCAGTAAGGCGCTAAAGAAAAACTGCCAATTAGTATCAAGGGTTGGACAATAAAATTATATAAATTGGTAGGTGCAGATCAGAAAGAAGTCAGAATGAGTTTTATACTATAAGTACTTATGTATCATTCATGATAAAATGTGTGTGATCTTTTACACCTTGAATTAATTTAAAATCACTGGTGAGTGATTGACATTGTGACTGAATTCCGCTCCCCTAGTAGTTATTTAGATGTCATGCTGAGGACAGTTCCGGCACAGGTTTGGCAAAGCAATTTGAATTGCTGCAGCCTCAGAGATAGCTGTTTCATCTAATAATCAGACTCAGGAGGTAGTTCAGAGAAGGTTCATTCAGATGATCCCTGGTGTGGAGGCTTGTCTTGTGAGCAAAGGTTAAACAGGTTGGGACTCCACATATAGGATTCTTAAGGGGCTTGACAGGGTAAATGCTGAGAGGATATTTCCCCTCGTGGGAGCGTCTCGGACCAGAAGGCATAGTCTCAGATTATGTGGTGCCAATTTAAGACTAAGATGGAGGAATTTATTCTCTCAGACGGTTGTAAGTCCTTGGAACTTCTTGCCACAGAGAGCTGTGGGGGCAGAGTCCTTGTGTATATTTAAAGCTGATATAGATACATTCTTGATCAGTAAGGGAATCAAGTATTACTTGGAAAGTACAGGAAAGTGGATGTGAGGAACCTCGGATCAGCCATGATCCTATTGAAGGTGGAGTAGGCTTATGGTCTTGGAGATGAAAGTGATTTTCAAGTGAGTGAATGCTGTGTGGAAGATAGGCAAAATGATCTCCCATTACACCCCTTCTTCCCCATCCTTACTGATACCATCAGTGAGAAACCTATAGTGAGGCCTCAGAAAAATAGAATTAGTGAGATGCCAGCACTGAATAAATGCAGATAGTTATCACAGTGATCAAGAGTGAGGGTTGTTGGTGAGGAGGGGATGCTGGAGGGTGCAAGGGGTGGGGTTGGTGAATCCAGCAGCTCTTCACCCAAGTTTAACAGTGAGAGGAGGTAATCAAGGAATGGGTGGACATTGAGGGCTGGCAGAAAAGCAGATCAGCAGAGGGTTCTCTTTCTCACCTTGCTGGAGTGGTTTTTCTGATTTATTTACTTAACTAATTCTGACAGAGTATTGGAATCCTGCAAGTCACTTATAGTGGCAATGCAGCATTTCAAGACTGTCTCAAAAATTGGGTCAGGTCAGCCTCATGTGAGCAGAAAGTTATCAACTGGAATCTCCCCCTCTGGAGTCCAAGTCCGGAACTGCAATGGAGATGGGGTGATATCCATTGGGCGGGGAGGGAGTCGGGGTGGTAGTGGCCGTTCATGTGTGATCTTACACTCTTCAGCTCATTAAAGACACACCCTTGAGGTGCTCAGCAATTCTTGCAGTGGGGACAGGCAGGAATTTGCTGTCCATGCCATTACCTCATGTGGTTAAGAGTCCAGGCACCATATTGTCATGTGAGGATACCTTTAAGAAAAGTGTGTTTTATTAAATGGCTGCAGTGATGTCATTGTGTGGGTGGAGCTGGGCTGTTATTCTGTCTTTTACTTTCGTTTTGAGCTGGAAGCTGCTTTGTGGTTCTGAGTTTTTGGTTTTGTTTTCAGTTAGGAGCTGCATTCAAACAAAGAAGGTGTATTTTTGGTCTCTCTGCATGCTAGAGAATTTCTCCAGACCACTTGATAACTTCAAAGTAATACCTGTTTTCTGGAAGAAATTGAAACCTACTGTTTTGTAGAAAAAGAGTGTTTGGCTTATGGATGTTAGGAGAATTATTAAAGGTTACCTATAGAGTACTGTATCTTTGGGGGGGTATTTGTGTTGGTAGTTTATAAGATGTTTACTGTGTATAACTGTTTATAAAATATTAACTGGATTCATAGAATAAACATTGTTTTGTTTAAAAATACTTAAGATCTCTGTTGCCTAACACCTGGAAAGTGGGTCCTTGTGCTCGCCATATCCAAAATCTTTTAAAAGTTGTGGGTCAGGTGAACTCCATGATCTACTTTGGTCTTCTCTATTGGATTGGATTTGTTTATTGTCACGTGTACCGAGGTACAATGAAAAGTATTTTTCTGCAAGCAGCTCAACAGATCATTCAGTACATGGGAAGAAAAGGGAATTAAACAAAATTCAAGAAAATACATAATAGGGCAACACAAGATATACAATGTAACTACATAAGCACTGGCATCGGTTGAAGCATATAGTGTTAATGAGGTCAGTCAATAAGAGGGTCATTTAGGAGTCTGGTGACAGTGGGGAAGAAGCTGTTTTTGAGTCTGTTCGTGCGTGTTCTCAGACTTCTATATCTCCTGCCCGATGGAAGAAGTTGGAAAAGTGAGTAAGCCGGGTGGGAGGGATCCTTGATTATGCTGCCCGCTTTCCCCAGGCAGCGGGAGGTGTAGATGGAGTCAATGGCTGGGAGGCAGGTTTGTGTGATGGACTGGGCAGTATTCACAACTCTCTGAAGTTCCTTGCGGTCCTGGGTCGAGCAGTTGCCATACCAGGCTGTGATGCAGCCCGATAGGATGCTTTCTATAGTGCATCTGTAAAAGTTGGTAAGGGTTAATGTGGACATGCTGAATTTCCTTAGTTCCCTGAGGAAGTATAGGCGCTGTTGTGTTTTCTTGGTGGTAGCATAAACGTGAGTGGACCAGGATAGATTTTTGGTGATGTGCACCCCTATGAATTTGAAAATTTTAACCATCTCCACCTCGGCTCCATTGATGCTGACAGGGGTGTGTACAGTACTTTGCTTCCTGAAGTCGATGACCAGCTCTTTAGTTTTGCTGGCATTGAGGGAGAGATTGTTGTCGTTACACCACTCCACTAGGTTCTCTATCTCCCTCCTGTATTCTGACTCGCCGTTATTCGAGATCCGGCCCACTTTGGTCGTATCGTCATCAAACTTGTAGATGGAGTTGGAACCAAGTTTTGCCATGCAGTCGTGTGTGTACAGGGAGTAGAGTAGGGGGATAAGTACGCAGCCTTGCGGGGCACCGGTATTGAGGACTATTGTGGAGGAGGTGTTGATGTTCATTCTTACATGATTGTGGTCTGTTGGTCAGAAAATCGAGGATCGAGTTACAGAGTGGAGAGCCAAGTCCTAGGTTTTGGATATGAGTTTGGTTGGGATTATGGTGTTGAAGGGCGAGCTGTAGACAATAAATAGGAGTCTGATGTAGGAGTCCTTGTTTTCGAGATGCTCGCGGGATGAGTGTAGGGCAAGGGAAATGGTGTCTGATGTGGACCGGTTGCGACGGTATGCGAAGTGAAGTGGGTCAAGGCGTTCAGGGAGTATGGACGTGATGCGCTTCATGATCAGCCTCTCGAAGCACTTCATTACAACTGACGTCAGAGCCACTGGGCGGTAGTCATTGAGGCACGTTGCCTGGTTCTTCTTTGGTACCGGTATGATGGTGGTCTTCTTGAAGCAGGTGGGGACCTCGGAGTGGAGTAGGGATAGGGTAAAGGTGTCTGTGAATATCTCTGCCAGCTGGTCTGAGCAGGCTCGGAGTGCATGACCAGGGATCCCATCCGGGCCTGTCGCCTTCCGCAGGTTCACTTTCAGTAAGGCCCATCTGACTTCGGAAGCTGTGATGGCGGGTATTGGTGAATTATGGGCTGCTGGGGCAGTCGACAGCGGATTGTTGGTTACCTGCTCAAACCGAGCATAGAATGCATTAAGTTCATCGGGGAGGGGTGCGCTGCTGCTAGAGATACTGCTCGGCTTCGCTTTGTAGCCCGTTATGTTGTTTAGTCCTTGCCACAACCGCCGAGAGTCTGTCTGTGACTCTAGCTTAGTTTGATATTCTCTCTTGGCATCTCGGATGGCTTTGCGGAGGTCATACCTGGATTTCTTGTATAGGACAGGGTTGTCTGCGTTGATCGCCTCAGATCTGTCCTTCAGTAGGGAGTCAATCTCGCGATTGAGCCATGGTTTCCGGTTGGGGAACGTACATACTGCTTTCTTTGGCACGCAGTTGTCCACACATTTGCTGATGAAGTCTGTGACGGTGGTGGCATACTCGTTTCAGTTAGTCGCTGAGTTCTTAAATATGGACCAGTCCACTGTCTCTAAGCAGTCACGTAAGATCTCTTCTGTCTCCTTGGACCAGCGCTGCACCAACTGCTTAGCTGGATTCTCCCGCTTGAGTTTCTGCTTGTAAGCCGGGAGAAGGAGCACAGTCTTATGGTCTGACTTCCCAAAATGCAGTCGGGGAATGGAACGGTAGGCACCCTTGATTTTTGAGTAGCAGTGGTCAAGAGTGTTGTCGCCCCTGGTGGGACACAAGATGTGCTGATGGAATTTTGGCAGTACACTCTTGATGTTGGCCTTGTTGAAGTCTCCAGCCACGATGAACAAGGCCTCTGGATGTTCTGTTTCGTAGTTGTTTATGACTGTGTACAGTTCATCCAGTTTACTGGACCCAGCCAGACGCAACCACCTACCTTGCACAAGGGCTGACGTCTCCCATCGGATCCCAGGATCATCCAGCAGCAGCCGCCGACCGAGGAAGTGAGGGAAACGCGGCGGTCTGCAGGTTAGGCTTCTGCCTGGGGTGGGATGTAGACTGCTGTGATAATGGCTGAAGTGAACTCACGTGGAAGATAGTATGGGCGGCACTTTACGGTCAGGTATTCCAGGTTTGGGGAGCAGTAGGTCGCCAGGGTCGCCTAATCCAAGCACCAGGAGGAGTTGATGAGGAGGCAAACCCCTCCACCCTTCGCTTTGCCTGATGACGCGGTGCGGTCCGCCCGGTGAATTGAGAAACCTTCAGGTTGTTTGGCACAGTGCGGTGAGGCGGGGGTGAGACATGTCTCTGTGAAACAGAGCACACTGCAGTCTCTTACTTCCCTCTGAGAGGTAAGTCTGGCGTTAAGTTCATCCAGCTTGGACATTTGCCAGGACTATGCTGGGGAGAGGGGTCTTGAAACCGCATTGCTCCAGTCTAACCTGCAGACCGCCGCGTTTCCCTCACTTCCTCGGTCGGCGGCTGCTGCTGGATGATCCTGGGATCCAATGGGAGACGCCAGCCCTTGTGGAAGGTAGGTGGTTGCGTCTGGTGGGGTCCAGTAAACCCTGGCCCATAACAATATTTAGGGCAATGTAGTGCTAACTCACCGATAACCAAGGAAAGACATCGTTCTATCTAGGTGCACATCACTTCATGAATGTTCATAAAAGTGAACATTCTAATTTCTCATTGGGGTGGGGAACTTACTTCTGGCGAGCTGCCATTTTAATGAGCATACATGATTTACTAATAAATGTGAAAGTGCTTCCCGATATTGTTCATCAGAAAACTCTACCCACCTTTAAAGTCCCGAGGACTTAATTATTAAAGTTCAACCCCTGTCAGGAAACTGATTTTTGGTCTCGCGCCAAATTAAGGTCACCCAGCCACCAATCTTCCAATGACTGTCAGGATGAGAAGATTCTGCCCGTAGCTCTTTTTATTGAACTATCAATTTAAATGGGGAAGTAGACGATTGGAAATCATTTCCATTGGAAATGTTTCTGACTGGTAATGGAAAAGTATATACTTCTGGACCAAATATCACAAAAGGCAGGTATTATAAATACAGACATCTTAAGCCAAGAAAGGTGCTGAATGGGTCCTATCAGAATTTGAAACATGAAGCTTTTCATGTTTTTAAGTATCAAGGGAGCTACAATTCTTAATCATTTCAAACTGGCCTTCACACCTCAAGCTGTGACAAAAAAGAATACAAGACATGGGTCAAGCCATGGTTGCAGTGTTATATGCAGTTCCAGCCATGGAAAATAGAGCCATAGAAAATGCAATGTAAATTCACTAGGACCTGGGAAAGATGGGAAAGATGGGATGATATTGGGGGTTATTTTTACTTTTGGTAAGAGCTGGAGGTCGGAGATCAGCAATCTGTTTACACTCCCTGCCCAAAGGAAATGACGGGGCTCGTGGTGCAGAATGGGAAGCCAAGCCACTACTGCCATTACTGCCAGATTTTTCTCACAGTTCAAAGTGAAAATTAATCTCAAAGTCATGATGAGCGATTTGAAAACCTGCATGTGTATTTACTGGGGCATTGAAATTTCATCTAATAGACGTGTTCAAAATTATAAAATAACTTAAAACAGGAAATAGATGACAATTTGATTGGAAGACAGAATGAAGGAAGCTTAGCGGGGGGAGGGGGGGGGGGCTTAGAAGAACTTCATGCAAAGAATGTATTAACTATGGAATACACTACCATTTGCAAACATAGTTCACAATTGGATTAATACTTGATTAAAATATTGAAGGTTTCATGAAAAGAACAGGAAAATGAGATTGGAACAGATAGCTCAATTGGAGTGAATTGTCTTCCTAAATATTGGTGAGGCAACAAGATGTAATTATCAATTTACTTATTATGCATCTTTTTACGGAAGGCAAAGTGTTTTAATGTTCTTATCACTGGAGAAACAAGTCACATTTTCCCCAATGATGAAAGCAGGCTGCAGATGCCTTGTGGCTGTTACTACGTTGACATCTTTACCCCTGCCACTGAAGGATGGCAGAGGTAAAATTTTTGCCCGTTTGTTACTCCGTCTCTGTTTGTCTGTAAACAATATAATTCGAAAACTAATAAATGGATTTCAATAAAATTTCGAACACAAGCCCAAGGAAAAACTGATTCGTTTTTGGTGAAGATGCAGATCTGGACCTGGATCTTTGAATTTTTTAAAGGATCCATCAACATTGGGAAATACAGCAATTTTTTTTTGTTTTATTTAGAATGCTGTGGATGTTTTTTAGAATATTGTGGATTGTCTCAGCTTATGTGGTGGAATTTGTCACAGCTGTCAAAATGTGGCCGGAGTTTTCAGAGCAGGTTGTTGGATGTGGGTTGGCCTCAGTGAAATTGAATCTCTTAATAAAAAAAAATATGCTTTTTCAGCTTTGTAGTTCCAGAGCATTAAGCAGGCAAGGAAAGGCTCAAGAAAGAGCTATATAAATGAAATAGCATTGAGTTATCAAAGTGTGACAGAGGTATGTACTTTACAGAATGCCCTCTTTTTCATGCAATTGCAATAACTAAACTGATAAGAATATGCAGAATCGATCACAGAGGCAACACAAAACTACAACATGACATCAGGAAATTGAGAACCTAGGAGTTGTTTAAAATCCTTTTCTTAAAAATTATTTCAAAGTAATGGTTCAAATTGATTTCAGCGTTCCAACATATCAATGTTTGCTAATATCAATTAGTTCAGTATGGTTTCCATTCAGAAGAAAAGGAAGATCCAACATTTGTAAATGAATTCAAAACTTATTAGAATGAAACTCCCTGAGTTTTTACAGGAAGATTAAAAAGAGAATTGGTGAGTTACTGAATGCCAAGATAAGGTCAGCACAATTTATTAAAATGGACTTTGGACTTTGGCCTTTAATAGTGAAACTATCTCAGCGACCGTGTGTTCACAGAAAAATACCAACAATAAGTCTTAACAAAATGTTAATTTGTCAAAGTACGACCTATATATCACACAGGAAGACATGATAAATTGCCGGAAGAATCTATTAATTTACAGATTTTGGTGGCCATTTCCCTCTTTATCTAACTACATTCTTCCCAAAAGCTATTTATATTGTCGGGGTCACACAAAGTAATGGTGCAACATCCTTTTGTGCAGTCAGCAAGATGACTGTGATATCACATTGGCAATATTTAATCAACAGTGAGACAGCCTGTCTCCAAATCTGTCACATATTCGCAAAAATCTTCCTGAAGTGCTTGATCTGCATTCTTCAGAATTTATTAACACAGCCTCTTAGAAACATTAACCATTGTTAAAGATGCCAGATCTATGGAGGCCACAGGGACACAATTAAGGTAAAGAACAGAATTATTCCGCAACTAATTGACATAAGTTCAGGACTTGAACATACTGATGTCTGACAGAAAGTTCTCAGAGAAGCAATGTGGTAGTCAAGTGGATTTATGTTTGCAGTAAACAATAATGGGTAAGTATTCCTCAAGGAAACAAATTTCACAGCCAGAACCATCTCTTGAGAAAACAGTGCACCTCACCCAGACACATCTCACCTAGACACACCTCACCCAGACACATCTCACCCAGACACACCTCACCCAGACACACCTCACCCAGACATGCCTACACTCAGACACACCTAACCCAGACACACCTCACCCAGACACACCTACACACAGACACATCTCACACACCTCACCCAGACACACCTCACCCAGACACACCTACACGCAGACACACCTCACCTAGACACACCTCACCCAGACACATCTCACCCAGACACACCTCACCCAGACACACCTCACCCAGACACACCTCACTCAGACACACCTCATCCAGACACACCTACACACAGACACACCTACACACCTCACCCAGACACACCTCACCCAGACACACCTCACTCAGACACACCTCATCCAGACACACCTCACCCAGACACACCTCACCCAGACACACCTACACACAGGCACACCTCACCCAGACACACATACACACAGACACACCTAACCCAGACACACCTACACACAGACACACCTCACCCAGACACACCTCACCAGACACACCTCACCCAGACACACATACACACAGCCACACCTCACCCAGACACACCTCACCCAGACACACCTAACCCAGACACGCCTCATCCAGACACACCTCACCCAGACACACATACACACAGACACACCTAATCCAGACACACCTCACCCAGATACGCCGCAGCCAGACACACCTAACCCAGACACACCTCACTCAGACACACTTACACACAGGCACACCCACACACAGGCATACCTCACCCAGACACACCTACACACAGACACACCTAACCCAGACACACCTACACACAGACACACCTCACCCAGACACACCTCACCGGACACACCTCACCTAGACACACCTACACACAGTCACACCTAACCCAGACACAGCTACACACAGACACACCTAACCCAGACACAGCTACACACAAACACACCTATACTCAGACACACCTCACACAGACACACCTACATACAGACACACATCACCCAGACACACCTACACATAGACACATCTCACCCAGACACACCTACACACAGACACACCTACACACAGACACACCTAATCCAGACACACCTCACCCAGATACACCTCAGCCAGACACACCTCACCCAGACACACCTACACTCAGACACACCTACACTCAGACACACCTCACCCAGACACACCTACACTCAGGTACACCTATACACAGAGCCGTCTAATCCAGACACACCTACACACAGACACACCTCACCCAGACACACCTACACACAGACACACCTACACTCAGACACACCTCACCCAGACACACCTCACCCAGGCACACCTTACCCTTGAAACCCCTAAACACATTCACACACACACAGCTGATCCAGACTCTTCCTGACCATCTCAACCCAATACATTTCACCAGACACACCTCACCAAGATACACCTCACCCAGACATACCTCGCCCTAGACATGCCTCACCCAGACACACCTCACTCAGACACACCTAACCAAGACACACCTCACCCAGAAACACCCATGAATGCTCACACATACACTCGCAACTCAATGGTCAGGGAGATGGAATGCATCTGATTTTTCCTTGGTTACATCTCATCATTGAGCATTTGTGTGTAATGACTTCAGAGACCCAGGTTGAACAAATCTTTGTCACCTCGGCTGGTTGCCACATACCTTCAGTGGGATTATGGGTGTGAAACTGTTTGGTTTCACTTTTGCTTTGAGCAGAGCACACACACACAGCTCTCATTTCTTAACGCTCTGTATCTATGAATAACTGTTCTCATGCACCCACTCTTAATAAATGAACCCACAATGTGTTTAACCAATCCCTTATGAAATGAAAATCGCTTATTGTCACGAGTAGGCTTCAATGAAGTTACTGTGAAAAGCGCCTAGTCGCCACATTCCGGCGCCTGTTTGGGGAGGCTGGTACGGGAATCGAACTGTGCTGCTGGCCTGCTTGGTCTGCTTTAAAAGCCAGCGATTTAGCCCAATGAGCTATGAGCGATTAAGAAATATACGATTACAATAACACAGGAGAGATTCCTTTACTCAGAGAGTGGTTGGAATACAAAATTTTCTCCCACATGGTGTGGTGGATGGAAAGAAAAGAAATGCATTCAGAGGAAATTGAGCTAAATATGCACATTATGCAGAAAATATTAGAGGGATATGTTGATTGGGTGAGGAAGTTGAGTTTGATTCCAAGCGTAAACACTGACATGGCCCTGTTGAGCTGAATGGCATTTTTCTGTTCCGTAAAATTTGATGTAATTATTTACAGCAGCTGAGTGGGCAGCACGGTTGCTTCACAGCTCCAGGGTCCCAGGTTCGATTCCCAGCTTGGGTCACTGTCTGTGTGGAGTCTGCACGTTCTCCCCGTGTCTGCTCCGAGTGCTCCGGTTTCCTCCCACAGTCCAAAGATGTGCAGGTTAGGTGGATTGACTAAGCTAAATTGCCCCTAGTGTCCAGAAAAAAGGTTGTGTGGGGTTACATTGATAGGGTGGAGGTGTGGGATTGGGTAAGGTGCTCTTTCCAAGGGCCGGTGCAGACTCGATGGGCCAAATGGTCTCCTGCTGCACGGTAAATTTTATTAATCATCTTCAGTTAGCATCTGTGTTTTTGGAATGGACAAGTAACTCCTCAGTAATTCATCCTTCAGAACACCACACAATCCTTCTGTCCCTCTCATATACAAGAGATTTTTTTGTTTTCGCAGGGCAATTAGGGATGGACAATAAATGCTGGCCTTGCCAACAATGTTCATATGAAAAAAACAAATACGTTAAAAATGTCCGGTATGTGGCTACTCTTCAGGAAGTCAACCCACCTTTGGTTTCGTGCTGTTCCTTGCTGGTTTGCTAGTGTCAGGCTATTTTGCATCATTGAATCAAGCTCCTCTCAGCTGTGGGGGTCTATCTGTAAGTAGAGAGTGCCACAGAGAATGTTCTATTCCTTTTAGTCCTAAGCATTCAAAAAATATTCCAAACATGAGTTTGTTCTTATTTTTCAACAGAATTTATGTCATTTCAATTTATACATCATGTTTTGACATCAATAATTCAGTATTACATTGACACACTCGGGGGTTGGGGGGTGTGCGGTGGTGGCGATGGCAGAGCCAGATGCTGGAATGTGAGCAGAAGAAAGAGTGGCCTGTGGCCTATGTCAGTGCCTGGAGAACTAGTGATGGGGCCTGGAGCAGGCAACCAGCTGCTCAGGACCAAGGAGGACATTCCAGACAACAAGTAATTCCCTGAGGGTGAAACCCCAAGATGCTGGCAATTCCAGTTGTGATTTGGATGGCAAGCTATTCTGGCTCATATGTTCGAGGAGATTTGGGCTGGATTCTCCGGTCGCCGCTCCAAAATCGCGTTCGGAGATCGGCCGGAGAATCCGAGTTCCCGACCAAATTGGGGGCGGTGCCGCTTTCATGATGTTTTAGGAGTACGCCGCCCCTCATATAGACGGCCTCAGGACGTTGCCTGAGGCAAGCCGCGCGATGCTATGCCCCCAACTGGCCGAGTTCCCAAAGGTGTGGGACACGTGTGGTCTCACCCCTGGGGAACTCGGAGTGGCGGCTACGGCCTCAGTCCAGCGTCGCCACAGTCAGGGAAGGGCCAATCTTATTTGGGGCTGGGAGCACTGTGGGGTGGCGGGGGGGGGGGGGGGGGGGGGGGGGGGTGATCTGAGGCATGCGAGCTGGCGAAGGGGGACTATTTTGTGGGCCGGGTCCGCGAGCGGCCGGTGCCATGTTGCACAGCACGGCTGCTTCAGGCCGCCACCGTGCGCATGCGCGGCCACGGACCCGGCAAATCTCCAGGACATATCCTGCTAGCCCCCAGCAAAATGGGGAATCGGTGCTTTTGCGCCATTTTTTCTGCCGTGAAACGCCACCGCTCCCACACCGGCGTGGGGACATAGCCCCAGAATCGAAGAATCCAGCCCGTATTAACTGGAGTGCCATGATTGCGCATTCTCTCAGCTTTGCTTTCCTTTGCTGCACTTCAAGTCCAGTTTTAAGCCCAAATTAAGAACCCCTATTTTGTGAGGAGTGGGATCGGAGATAAAAGAGAAAGGCCAGGCTTGCAGCCCTTCACTTTGCTGAACAGAAGACATTCTTGCTCCCATTCTTAACAAATAATTCTGCAACTCTGCTGATTGGAGACTAAAGTTGAGCTCTCAATGGTTTTTCTGTGTTTTGGAGTTTTGAGTGATGGTTGTTCACTTTAAGGTGTTTGTTTTGTGAAGATAAGTTTTTTCTCATGAATGTACTTACAGAGTTGGTACGAGTGGAACAGTGGAAATCACTGAGCTAGAAACTTTATGCATTCCGTGTGATTTTTCCTGCGTTACATTTAACTAACATTCCTTTTGTTCAAACACACCTCAGAGACCTGCTCTAGTCTGGCAAGGCAATTAAAGAGCCATTCAAAGTTTTGCTAATCACAGGGCTGGGGATTTGAAATGGTCAAGGGATTCAAAATGTATCTACCAACTGTCATGACAATCTTGGACAGCAGAGAAGCACCGTGTGCGTGGCATTGCTGCGGCACAATTAAAACAAAAACATACTGGTGATTTGGACATTGTTGGCAATTCTGGCATATATTGCCTCTAGCTAGTTGCCCTGAGATGGGCCTGGTGAGCTTTCTTCTTGGACTATTATGGCCCCAAAGTGCTGTTAAATAGCGTTTTACCCAACGATGATGAAAGAATGGTGATTTATGTACGAATTATGAGAAAATGAAGTGTTTCTTTTTTACTCAAGCCACACTACACCATGCAAGATCCATATCTTTAATTCATTCACGGCGGCACGGTAGCATAGTGGTTAGCACTGTTGTTTCACAGCGGCAGGGTCCCAGGTTCGATTCCCGGCTTGGGTCACTGTCTGTGCGGAGTCTGCACGTTTACCCCGTGTCTGCGTGGATTTCCTCCGGGTGCTCCAGTTTCCTCCCACAAGTCTTGAAAGGCGTAATGTTAGGTAATTTGGACATTCTGAAATCTCCCTCTGTGTACCCGAACAGGCGCCAGAATGTGGTGACTCGGGGCTTTTCACAGTAACCTCATTGTAGTGTTAATGTAAGCCTGTATTATGATTCAACAAATAAGCATAAATAAAAATGTCTTTTTAGTAATTTAGTTTGGGTACAGGAATTAATTAGTGTGTCTCAAAGATTTTTCTGTGAAATCAATACTTCTCCACACGCTGCTCAAGGAGGAGGAAGCAGCAGAAGCGGAACAGGAAGCAGCTGCTGAGGATGGAGATCTGAATGCCCAACAGGCCGAGCAGGAGGAGGTGCGAAGGAGGCGCCGCATGAGGTCTCGTGTGTACCAGCAGTGCTTGTAATTCGAGGACCTGCCGGTCCGTGCATGGCGTCAAAGACTCCGGCTGAGCAGGGGGTCAGTGCAACATATCTGCCAGATGATGGCGCACCTGACACTGCAGGGGAATGGGGGTGATCAACCGCTCCTAGTGGCTGTCAAGGTGACGCCACTGAGTCCATCCAGGTTGTTGGAACCAACAATTCTACGGACACGTGCTTGTAGGATTAGAATAGCGGTTTTAATATACTTACAACAGAGCCATCCTGTTAGCCGTTGAACTTTCGGTGAACTGGCCGGCTGACCCTGTGGCACTGATCTTTATACAGCAGCTCCCGGGGGAGGAGTCCAGGGCGGAGCCAAGGGAGAAGCCCCGTACGACTCTCAGGCATTCCCAGAGCTACTCCCCTGGAGGTCAGGTAGTGCAACTGCACTTACAATATAGACACATGTATATACAGGTTATAATCCGGTGTGAATCACAGTCACCACACAGGTGCCAAATGGAGACTTGTTTGGAATCTCACAGAGTTCAGTGCACAGATGCATGCGTGCAGTCACGAAAGACCTATATGACCAATTGGCACAAACATCCATTTAAATGTGGACCAAGCCCAATAGGCTGCCCAGGCAGCGGGGTTCGCCGCCATCGCCAACATGCCCTGGGTCTATGGGATGCAAGACACCCTATGAGCATCTGCAGATGACAGGCCACTCCACACAAACTGCAAGGGGTTCCACTCAATGAACGTGCAGTTGGTGTGTGACCATTAGATGCGCATCATGCACGTCTGTATCTGATACCGAGGCAGTGTATACGGGGCCTTCACCCTGGCACACTTGGTGATTACCAACCTCTTCGAGGTGCACCCCCAGATGGGGGTTGGCTCCTGAGCGACAGGGGTTATCCGCTGTAGTCATAGCTGATGACACCTATCCGAAGGCCACAGCCCAATGCAGAGACCTGCAACAACGGTGCCCATGCAGCGAGCGGTGCTTCAGCCTCCTGAAGATGTGGTTCAGGTGCCTGGAGAACTCTAGATGACCCCGCCAGTATAATGCTGGGGGCGGTCACCCGCATTTTGGTGGCCTGCTGCATCCTCCACAGCATCGCTCAGCAGGGGCGCAAAATGTTGGAGGAGGAAGATGAATTCCAGGCCTCGTCCGATGAAGAGGATGCGGTAGGTGGGCGAGAATGGGTGTGAGGGTGGTGTGGGGTGAGGGTGGTGTTGGGAGGTTGACACACATGGCACAGGGAACCATAATGCAGCGGGGTCTCACTTCCTCACCAGAGGACGATCTCCACCCCGGCGATTGCCTCACATCCTTTTAAAAGTACCTGGATGCGCACTTGGCATGTCATAACATTCAAGGCTAGGGGCAGCACAGTGGCACAGTGGTTAGCAATGCTGCCTACGGCGCTGAGGACCCGGGTTCGAATCCCAGCCCTGGGTCACTGTCTGTATGGAGTTTGCACATTCTCCCCGTGTCTGTGTGGGTTTCACCCCCACAACCCAAAAGATGTGCAGGCTAGGTGGATTGGCCATGCCAAATTGCCCCTTAATTGGATAAAATAATTGGGTACTCTAAATTTTAAAAAAAATAACATTCAAGGCTATGAGCCAAGTGCTGGCAAATGGGATTAAGTAGGTAGGTCAGGTGTTTTTCATGCGTCGGTGCAGACTTGATGGGCCGAAGAGCCTTTTCTGCATATTATTCTATGGTTCTGTGATTCTGTGAGGTGATGCCCTGTGTCTTTGTTGAGACAGAGTCTCCTGCGGCACATGCTGTCCGTCATCTTCTTGAAAGACCAATGATGTCTGTACCCCTTGGGCCCTTTGGGTCCCTCCTCAGCAAATGGGTGTGCGGGGGCGTGCTGCCCATGGGATGCTGCCTTCGAGGCTGCTGCCAACTTTGGCACCTGGGCTTCCACCAATATCGCGAGGGCATCCTCTGCGGGATCAACACTACTATCCATTTTGGATCTGTAAGGAATTGGACAGCCCGACAATCATTTGGGCTTCCACCCCAGGACCCTTCAATCCCCCAGGCCTCTTCCACCCGTACATGTTCCTCCTTCTACCAGAGTTCTATCAAGGGAGCCAGTAGTGCTGGAAAACCTCACTCTGCACACTCACCACTGGCACTTAGAACCCAGACCCCTATTGGAAACATTAGGGAGGCTATGCTCAGGAGCCCACCCGTGATCCACACACTCACCCTTTGGTCGCGAAGGTACCTCAAGGCTGACGTGCAACTTTTGAGTGTTTGATTGTTGTCTGCTGCCTCCATGGTGCTGATGGTACGAGAGTTCAGGCAAACTGTTGAAGCTTCAAAGCTTGATTGAAATGCAATGCAATAATAATCATCTGAGACATGGCATGTGTATCCACAAGAAGCCACTTGAGAATATTTTGTTTATTAAACGGTCATCAGTAACAAAGATTTGAAAGTAAATTGCGTGACATTCCACATCTCACACTAGCTATTAAACAACAAGGAAACACCACTGCTCCATATTGGCACCAATACAAAGCTAAATCAGCTCATTTTCACAACAAATGAACAGATGGTATCACACCTTGCAGGTTCTGCAACAGAAACTGAGGTCAAGCCTGAGAATGTTTTCTCAGGTCCATAACTTTGTCGTAGAAATGATCTGTCCATCAATGCCTTACTTGTTGGTTGGTCCATGTTTCAGTGCTATTTTCCGTCCAAGAGCTGCAGCTGTGCAGGCCCTCCCACATTGTCCAACCTCACTGGAACCAAATCCTGACATCCACATGTTCCACCTGCACTCAAGGGGCAGTTAAACAGCCTTAACTGCCAGGCATTTGCAGCCAGCAGGAGCAATCAGCAAATACAACCTGCAGCTGTGACGTGCTCTCACAACTAACAAGGCTAATTCCTTATTCCCATGACTGCCTGTGCGGAGTCTGCATGTTCTCCCCGTGTGTGCGTGGGTTTACTCCAGGTGCTCCGGTTTCTTCCGATGGTCGAAAGATGTACGGGTTAAGTGGATTGGCCATGCTAAATTGCCCCTTAGTTTCCAAAAGTTAGGAGGGGTTACTGGATATGGGCTTTAGTAGGGTGCCCTTTCCAAGCGCCGGTGCAGACCTGAAGGGCTGAATGGCCTCCTTCTGCACTGTAAATGCTATGATTCTATTAATAGCCTGCAGCTGTGAAGTCAGAGGCTACTCACAGTCAAAGGGAGTTAAAGTTATTTTCAGCAGAGAACCAAGAACCGGACTCTGTCCTGGAAGGATTTGGGAGGACAGACAGGCAGCAGCTGTAGTTGCCGCTGTTATGGGTATCTACATTATTTAGAGATGGCTTGAAGGTGTCACAGGCCAAAAAACCCCCAACCACCGCTCAGTCCTAGGGTGACCCTGACCTGGCACCCTTCAGCTCCCCCGACCAAGCCCAACCCCATGAGGGATACCCCCCTTCCCGAGCACTGGGGCGGCAGCTCCGGTGCCCTTGAGCTGCATGGCAGAAAATGGAAATGGCTACTCACCTCCTCAGTTCCCCTCAACAGCTATTGCTTCGTGTTTTTCAAAAGGAGTACTAAACAATGCCTGTGTGATTTCTCGTCGGGGAGCCAGTTAATTCCCAGGAGATCATTACATTCAATTTCAATCTTGCTAATGAGTTGGAAATTGATTCAAATTGAGGTAAATGATATCCTCGCCATATTTGAACGTGATCCGAACTTGCCGTTGGGAGTGGGCTGGTTAGATAGCAAACTGATTTGCGTCCGGCAACACGGTGGTTAAATCAGCCTCATTATCTTCAATGGGCTACCAGGTACCAAATTAAAGTTATCTGCTCACTTAGTTTTCAGCAGAGGACATGAAATGGCTTTGGAGAAGGCACATAGTACGCGACATTCATAGCAAGATCATTCGCTTGCCAAATTCACATGAGAGATTGGAGATATCTAATTAGAATTTGGAAAACTGATTCCTTAAATTATTTTCCAAACACAATATAAATTCCTTTTTCGTCCCCCAGTCACGTGTTTTTCCCCAGCACGTTGTTCGCTGGAGGTGGGATTCTCTACTGCCACCGTTTGTCAG
The DNA here is from genome assembly GCF_902713615.1 of Scyliorhinus canicula. Lineage (NCBI taxonomy): Eukaryota > Metazoa > Chordata > Chondrichthyes > Carcharhiniformes > Scyliorhinidae > Scyliorhinus > Scyliorhinus canicula. The sequence goes on along the minus strand of NC_052153.1, from coordinate 119,649,322 downwards.
TGGGATTTCCCTTTGAAGCCACCCTACGCTGCTGGGAATCCCATGGGTGGAAAAGCACTACTGGAGGAAAAAGAGAAAATCAACGACCGAAGAATTCCGGCCCTGTGCTGGACAATAAAAGCAAAGATGATTACTTTTGTATCGCTCAAGCGCATTTTCACAGTAACTTCATCGAAGCCTACTTGTGACAATAAGGGATCATTATTATTATCATTATTATAACAAACTGAATGGCAGTAGCACTAGGTCTGTTTCCATGAGTGCTGGTCCATGTCTCCAGTAATTTATTCAGTTCCCAATATTCATGCAAAATAAAGACAGTGAGCATCAGTAAAGTATTTGACCACAAAGGTCTTCAGAGGTCAGAGGAGCTGAACCCCAACTTGTTGCCCCATATCACATACACTTTATAGCAATGAGGGCCCTTAGGAGTGCAGGCAGAACCCTGTTTGATTAGAACATAGAACATAGAACAGTGCAGCACAGAACAGGCCCTTCGGCCCTCGATGTTGTGCCGAGCAAATGATCACCCTACTCAAACTCACCCTATACCCGTAACCCAACAACCCCCCCCCCCTAACCTTACTTTTTTTTAGGACACTACGGGCAATTTAGCATGGCCAATCCACCTAATCCGCACATCTTTGGACTGTGGGAGGAAACCGGAGCACCCGGAGGAAACCCACGCACACACGGGGAGGACGTGCAGACTCCGCACAGACAGTGACCCAGCCGGGAACCGAACCTGGGACCCTGGAGCTGTGAAGCATTTATGCTAACCACCATGCTACCGTGCTGCCCCTCCTGATTTCCTCCTCAACTGAGATCAACCACAGTTATCCGAACATTGCTTGGCTCATCTGCTAATCCTCCTCAAACCATGTATTGATCCAAGTTCCATCGACAGCTTATACATTCAACGAGTGGCATATTTCTGCCTGTTGGGTGCTGTGGAAGCAGTTAGAATGCTCTTGATGCAGGCACATGTACATAAGCAAAGTGCCGATTCCTGGCACAAAATGCTTGCGATTCAGACTTTCGATTGACATCCTCTCTAACATTTTCATTGTAAGACTTTAACTGGAATTAAATCTAAATCAAGTAGCTCTGCATAAAACAGTTTTACAACATTTATTTCTTGGCTTTTTATGGAAGCAGATATTAGTTGCTTTTTATATTATCAGGGAAAGTGGATGGGATGATAGTTGTTTTTCCCCAGTGGGTACTTTGTAAATTTTCTCAATCATGTAAGTCTCATTTATTTAGACATCTATAATAAGTCAGAGGTGGCTTAGAATAATTTACATTTCAATCTCTCAAATGCATTTGAAGTGGAAAACAGCTTCATGACAATAAAATTTTATTATCCAGGCAAAAAGTAATTTATAGTTAATATATGAAAAAAATTCTCATTTCATTTCATTCAGTCTGATAAAGAGAAGGGAACAACATTACTATAATATGCCGATGAAGTGTTTGAAACTGCTCAAGAGATGTGCATTACTCTGTGTTATGCTATTCCCTGCATGAAATAATAACAAGGTCAGGCACATGCAAATGCCAAATTTTGGAATTTTTGCAGACTAACATAATAAATATCTTTTCTGGCAGTGCAATAACAATTCACCTGGACAACAAAAGGTGCCTTCTCTTACTACTAATATAAAAATAATCTGCCAGTTTAGGTATCAAATTTCAAAGAGAGACTATCATCCCAGGAAATATTCTTGTGAGCTTTTTGATTTAAACTTTTCGATACATCTTTTGAATTATTAAAGAAGTTCTTCAAAGATGATTATTATCTGCATCTCTCCTCTTCCGTTCCCTCTGGGTTTGCCCTTATTTGGTTCCCCTTCTATCTATTTGAACTTACCATTAATTTAACACTGTGAAAACTAAAACCTTGGCATACATTCCACTTCCTTGCAACTGTCTCTCTCCTCTGTGACCACCCAGTTAAATGGTTCCAAATTCAACCTTTATGTCCTCTGCAACCCTGAGGACAGCTTTCCACTACACGTCTGCACTACAAATCCTATACCTTCACTACACATCTGATATATAGAGAAATACAGCACAGAACAGGCCCTTCGGCCCACGATGTTGCGCCGAACTTTTGTCCTAGGTTAATCATAGAATTTTGGACAATTTTTCATGGCCAATCCACCCAACCCGCACATCTTTGGACTGTGGGAGGAAACCGGAGTACCCGGAGGAAACCCACGCAGTCACGGGGAGGATGTGCAGACTCCACACAGACAGTGACCCAAGTCGAAATCGAACTTGGGACCCTGGAGCTGTGAAGCAATTGTGCTATCCACAATGCTACCGTGCTGCCCTTAAGAAGTTAACCTACACTCCCTTATTCTACCCTAATCCAAGTACCTATCCAATAGCCGCTTGATGGTCCATAAATGTTCCGACTCAACTACTACCACAGGCAGTGCATTCCATGCCCCCACTACTCTCTGGGTAAAGAACCTACCTCTGACATCCCCTCTATATCTTCCACCATTTATCTTAAATTTATGTCCCCTTGTAATGGTGTGTTCCACCCGGGGAAAAAGTCTCTGACTGTCTACTCTATCTATTCCCCTGATCATCTTATAAACCTCTATCAAGTCGCCCCTCATCCTTCTCCGTTCTAATGAGAAAAGGCCTAGCACCCTCAACCTTTCCTCGTATGACCTACTCTCCATTCCAGGCAACATCCTGGTAAATCTCCTTTGCACCTTTTCCAAAGCTTCCACATCCTTCCTAAAATGAGGTGACCAGAACTGCACACAGTACTCCAAATGTGGCCTGACCAAGGTTTTGTACAGCTGCATCATCACCTCACGGCTCTTAAATTCAATCCCTCTGCTAATGAACGCTAGCACACCATAGGCCTTCTTCACAGCTCTATCCACTTGAGTGGCAACTTTCAAAGAACTATCAACATAGACCCCAAGATCTCTCTGCTCCTCCACATTGCCAAGAACCCTACCATTAACCCTGTATTCCGCATTCAGATTTGTCCTTCCAAAATGGACAACCTCACACTTGTCAGGGTTAAACTCCATCTGCCACTTCTCAGCCCAGCTCTGCATTCTATCTATGTCTCTTTGAAGCCGACAACAGCCCTCCTCACTATCCACAACTCCACCAATCTTCGTATCATCTGCAAATTTACTGACCCACCCTTCAACTCCCTCATCCAAGTCGTTAATGAAAATCGCAAACAGCAGAGGACCCAGAACTGATCCCTGCGGTACGCCACTGATAACTGGGCTCCAGGCTGAATATTTGCCATCCACCACAACTCTCTGTCTTCTATCGGTTAGCCAGTTTGTTATCCAACTGGCCAAATTTCCCACTATCCCATGCCTCCTTACTTTCTGCATAAGCCTACCATGGGGAACCTTATCAAATGCCTTACTAAAATCCATGTACACTACATCCACTGCTTTACCTTCATCCACATGCTTGGTCACCTCCTCAAAGAATTCAATAAGACTTGTAAGGCAAGACCTACCCCTCACAAATCCGTGCTGACTATCCCTAATCAAGCAGTGTCTTTCCAGATGCTCAGAAATCCTATCCCTCAGTACCCTTTCCATTACTTTGCCTACCACCGAAGTAAGACTAACTGGCCTGTAATTCCCAGGGTTATCCCTATTCCCTTTTTTGAACAGGGGCACGACATTCGCCACTCTCCAATCCTCTGGTACCACCCCTGTTGACAGCGAGGACGAAAAGATCATTGCCAACGGCTCTGCAATTTCATTTCTTGCTTCCCATAGAATCCTTGGATATATCCCGTCAGGCCCGGGGGACTTGTCTATCCTCAAGTTTTTCAAAACGCGCAACACATCTTCCTTCCTGACAAGTATCTCCTCAAGCTTATCAGTCTGCTTCACGCTGTCCTCTCCAACAATATGGCCCCTCTCGTTTGTAAATACTGAAGAAAAATACTTGTTCAAGACCTCTCCTATCTCTTCAGACTCAATACACAATCTCCCGCTACTGTCCTTAATCGGACTGCACATCATATACAGTCATTGAACATCCTATACACTCACTACACATCTTATATATTCAGTATACATCCTATGAATTCACAACACATTACATGTACATACATGACACATCCTATACATTCATTAAACATCCTATATATATACTCACTACAAATACTCACTTTTTGTTTGCACTGGAGTTGCATTTGAGTGCTACAGTGAGAGTTTGGTGACTGAGGGAATGCTGAGCTTGTGGCATTTGAGTGCTACAGTGAGAGTTTGGTGACTGACGGAGTATAAGGGTTCATTTTTATTTAAAGCCTAGTATTTCTTTTATTTAGTTAATTAACTTAAAAGTTACTGTTTGGTCTATAAGAAGGTGAATTTTGAATCAGCTTTAAACAAAGTTCTACTTGTAGATACTTGCAGCTGGAGCTTGTTAATTAGTTAATTGGATTAGGCCAGATTTCAGAGGCTAGAGTCACAGTATAAATCTGAGCTAGTTACAGTGCAGACTTTGTTTGCACTGGAGTGCTGAACTGGTTGCATTTGAGTGCCACAATGAGAGTTTGGTGACTGAGGGAGTGCTGAACTGGTTGCATTTGAGTGCTACAGTGAGAGTTTGGTGACTGAGGGAGTGCTGAACTGGTTGCATTTGAGTGCTACAGTGAGAGTTTGGTGACTGAGGGAGTGCTGAGCTTGTTGCATTTGAGTGCTACAGTGAGAGTTTGGTGACTGAGGGAGTTAGGTGAGGAGCGAGTAAGGTGCTCCTTACATTTCATTTCCTATATTTATCAAAGAGCGTGAAGGGAGCCAGGAGTTTAGAGTACAGCTGACTGGAAGCAGAGTCAGAGTGCGGAGGTCCTGTTGGTCTATGGGGCAGCTAATTCTGTAAAGTAAGAGGGGATGGAGGCTAGGGCAGTTGCATGCTCCTCCTGTAGGATGTGGGTGGTGAGGGATACCACTGGTGTCCCCGCTGACTATACCTGCGGGAAGTGCACCCAACTCCAGCTCCTCAGAGACCATGTTAGGGAACTGGAGCTGGAGGTGGATGAACTTCGGATCATCCGGGAGGCAGAGGGGGTTATCGAGAAGAGTTACAGGGAGGTATCCACACCCAAGGTACTGGTCAAGAGTAGCTGGGTTACAGTCAGGGAAAAGAAAGGTAACAGGCAGACAGTGCAGGGATCCCTCGTGGCCGTTCCCCTTCAAAACAAGTATACCGTTTTGGATGCTGTTGGGGGGATGACCTACCGGGGGAAGGCCCTAGCGGCCAGGTCTCCGGCACTGATTCTGGCTCTGGGGCTCAGAAGGGAAGGGAGGAGTGTAGAAAAGCAATAGTAATAGGAGATTCAATGGTTAGGGGAATAGATAGGAGATTCTGTGGGCGCGAGCGAGACTCCCGGAAGGTATGTTGCCTCCTGGGTGCCAGGGCCAGGGATGTCTCGGATCGTGTCTTCAGGATCCTGAAGGGGGAGGGTGAGCAGCCAGAAGTCGTGGTGCACATTGGTACCAACGACATAGGCAGGAAAACGGGTGTGGAGGTAATAAACAAGTTTAGGGAGTTAGGCTGGAAGTTAAAGGCCAGGACAGACAGAGTTGTCATCTCTGGTTTGTTGCCGGTGCCACGTGATAGCGAGGCTAGGAATAGGGGGAGAGAGTGCAGTTGAACACGTGGCTGCAGGAATGGTGTAGGAGGGAGGGCTTCAGGTATTTGGATAATTGGAGTGCATTCTGGGGAAGGTGGGACCTGTACAAGCAGGACGGGTTCCATCTGAACCAATATCCTGGGGGGGAGGTTTTTTTAGCATATTTCAGGAGGGTTTAAACTAATTTGGCAGGGGAATGGGAACCGGATTTGTAGTCCAGCAACTAAGGAAGCCAATATTCAGGACGCTAAAGCACGTAGTGATGCAGTGGGGAAGGTAACACTGACAAAGGAGAGTACTTGCAGGCAAGGAGATGGGTTGAAGTGTGTATACTTCAATGCAAGAAGCATCAGGAATAAGGTGGGTGAACTTAAGGCACGGATCGGTACTTGGGACTACGATGTGGTAGCCATCACGGAAACTTGGATAGAAGAGGGGCAGAAATGGTTGTCGGAGTTCCTGGGTTATAGATGTTTCAACAAGATTAGGGAGGATGGTAAAAGAGGTGGGGGGTGGCGTTGTTAATTAGAGATAGTATAACAGCTGCAGAAAGGCAGTTCGAGGGGGATCTGTCTACTGAGGTAATATGGGTTGAAGTCAGAAATAGGAAAGGAGCAGTCACCTTGTTGGGAGTTTTCTATAGACCCCCCAATAGCAGCAGAGATGTGGAGGAACAGATTGGGAAACAAATTTTGGAAAGGTGCAGAAGTCACAGGGAAGTAGTCATGGGTGACTTCAACTTCCCAAACATTGAGTGGAAACTCTTTAGATCAAATAGTTTGGAAGGGGTAGTGTTTGTGCAGTGTGTCCAGGAAGCATTTCTAACACAGTATGTAGATTGTCCGACCAGAGAGGAGGCCATATTGGATTTGGTACTTGGTAATGAACCAGGGCAGGTGATAGATTTGTTAGTGGGGGAGCATTTTGGAGGTAGTGACCACAATTCTGTGACTTTAACTTTAGTAATGGATAGGGATAGGTGTGTGCAACAGGACAAGGTTTACAATTGGGGGAAGGGTAAATACAATGCTGTCAGACAAGAATTGAAGTGCATAAGTTGGGAACATAGGCTGTCAGGGAAGGACACAAGTGAAATGTGGAACTTGTTCAAGGAACAGGTACTGCGTGTTTTTGATATGTATGTCCCTGTCAGGCAGGGAAGAGATGGTTGAGTGAGGGAACCATGGTTGACAAGAGAGGTTGAATGTCTTGTTAAGAGGAAGAAGGAGACTTATGTAAGGCTGAGGAAACAAGGTTCAGACAGGGGACTGGAGGGATACAAGATAGCCAGGTGGGAACTGAAGAAAGGGATTAGGAGAGCTAAGAGAGGGCATGAAAAATCTTTGGCAGGTAGGATCAAGGAAAACCCCAAGGCCTTTTACACATATGTGAGAAGCATGAGAATGATTCGAGCGAGGGTAGGTCCGATCAAGGACAGTAGCGGGAGATTGTGTATTGAGTCTGAAGAGATAGGAGAGGTCTTGAACAAGTATCTTTCTTCAGTATTTACAAATGAGAGGGGCCATATTGTTGGAGAGGACAGTGTGAAACAGACTGGTAAGCTCGAGGTGATACTTGTTAGGAAGGAAGATGTGTTGTGCATTTTGAAAAACTTGAGGATAGACAAGTCCCCCGGGCCTGACAGCATATATCCAAGGATTCTATGGAAGCAAGAAGTGAAATTGCAGAGCCGTTGGCAATGATCTTTTCGTCCTCCCTGTCAACAGGGGTGGTACCAGAGGATTGGAGAGTGGCGAATGTCGTGCCCCTGTTCAAAAAAGAGAATAGAGATAACCCTGGGAACTACAGGCCAGTTAGTCTTACTTCGGTGGTAGGCAAAGTAATGGAAAGGGTACTGAGGGATAGGATTTCTGAGCATCTGGAAAGACACTGCTTGATTAGGGATAGTCAGCACGGATTTGTGAGGGGTAGGTCTTGCCTTACAAGTATTATTGACTTATTTGAGGAGGTGACCAAGCATGTGGATGAAAGTAAAGCAGTGGATGTAGTGTACATGGATTTTAGTACGGCATTTGATAAGGTTCCCCATGGTAGGCTTATGCAGAAAATAAGGAGGCATGGGATAGTGGGAAATTTGGCCAGTTGGATAACGAACTGGCTAACCGATAGAAGACAGGGAGTGGTGGTGGATGGCAAACATTCAGCCTGGAGCCCAGTTATCAGTGGCGTACCGCAGGGATCAGTTCTGGGTCCTCTGCTGTTTGTGATTTTCATTAACGACTTGGATGAGGGAGTTGAAGGGTGGGTCAGTAAACTTGCATATGATACGAAGATTGGTGGAGTTGTGGATAGTGAGGAGGGCTGTTGTCGGCTTCAAAGAGACATAGATAGGATGCAGAGCTGGGCTGAGAAGTGGCAGATTGCGTTCAACCCTGACAAGCGTGAGGTTGTCCATTTTGGAAGGACAAATATGAATGCGGAATACAGGGTTAATGGTAGGGTTCTTGGCAATGTAGAGGAGCAGAGAGATCTTGGGGTCTAAGTTCATAAATCTTTGAAAGTTGCCACTCAAGTGGATAGAGCAGTGAAGAAGGCCTATGGTGTGCTAGCGTTCATTAGCAGAGGGATTGAATTTAAGAGCCTAGAGGTGATGATGCAGCTGTACAAAACCTTGGTCAGGCCACATTTGGAGTACTGTGTGCAGTTCTGGTCACCTCATTTTAGGAAGGATGTGGAAGCTTTGGAAAAGGTGCAAAGGAGATTTACCAGGATGTTGCCTGGAATGGAGAGTAGGTCTTACAAGGAAAGGTTGAGGGTGCTAGGCCTTTTCTCATTAGAACGGAGAAGGATGAGGGGCGACTTGATAGAGGTTTATAAGATGATCAGGGGAATAGATAGAGTAGACAGTCAGAGACTTTTTCCCCGGGTGGAACAAACCATTACAAGGGGACATAAATTTAAGGTAAATGGTGGAAGATATAGGGGATATGTCAGAGGTAGGTTCTCTACCCAGAGAGTACTGGGGGCATGGAATGCACTGCCTGTGGAAGTAGTTGAGTCAGAAACGTTAGGGACCGTCAAGCGGCTATTGGATAGATACATGGATTAGTGTAGAATAATGGAGTGTAGATTAATTTCTTCTTAAGGGCAGCACGGTAGCATTGTGGATAGCACAATTGCTTCACAGCTCCAGGGTCCCAAGTTCGATTTCGACTTGGGTCACTGTCTGTGTGGAGTCTGCACATCCTCCCCGTGTGTGTGTGGGTTTCCTCCGGGTACTCCGTCCAAAGATGTGCAGGTTGGGTGGATTGGTCATGATAAATTGCACTCTGGTGCCATGTTAGCCCCTGAGGAAGGGGAGAATGACTGGTCCTGGAGGCCCGTTGAGGCCGGCGTCACTTGCGCCGATTTTGACGCCGGCATCAACATTTGGCTGGGATTTGGGAGAACCCGGCCAAGTTTTTCAGACTATTTTCCTACATCTTGACAGTTCTGTCTGCACACCTCCTGTACCAGCTAATAAGTACCCAATGTAGCTTTCTTCACTGTCTCATAGTCTCCAGACCTTTCCTATGACAAAAATGCATAGACTTCACTAGCCCTGCCTGCAAGTAAAAGTAGGGCCTTGTGGCCATTTCATCTGTTTAGCAATTTTCTCAAAAAAACTTTGGCATTTCTTTCATCAAATTTTGGGTGAGCTTGTATGTATCTGAATTTCTCCCCACGAGTTTCCTATCTAGAACCACCTGCCTCCGCTGTCTGCTCTTTCCATTTGGTTGCTGATGCCTGTGTATGAAGTTGGAAGTTTCTCTCTTTTTCTCTTTCTTCCCTTGCAGCTCGCTCTGTTTCCTATTGAAAAGCTCTCTCCCTTTCTCAATCCTCTCTTTCCCATCTCTAACTTCTTAATTTCTATGTCTCTTTATAATTGAAGCTTCACTAATTCAATTTCCTCCCTTCTTGAAGTATCGGGTCCAGTAAACCACCTTCGTAATATTTAAATGTGTCACTCAGCTTTCAGTGATCTCAGCCGTCTTCACCCTTGTAGATACGTCTACTTCCAATTTATCTGCCAACTCCATCAATTTGGTTTTTGGCACATTTTTAAAACTTGCTGAAAAAATGAAATGAAAAATGAAAATCGCTTATTGTCACAAGTAGGCTTCAAATTAAGTTACTGTGAAAAGCTCCTAGTCACCCATTCTGGCACCTGTTTGGGGAGGCTGGTATGGGAATTGAACCGTGCTGCTGGCCTGCCTTGGTCAGCTTTGAAAGCCAGCTCTTTAGCCATGTGCTAAACCAGCTACGGTTATATTGTCAAATTCCAGAAAAAAATGAGCTAGATGAAGGGCCATTTTTCCATTCTTCTGACTTTAATATAACACATTCTTGTGTGGTTCTAATTGTTCCTCACTCTTGTTACGTCTAAAAAGTCAACAATTCAAGACACCCAAGGAATTGATCTTTTTAAGATTCTGGACCAGAGCCCCAGTATTCTGTCATGAACAAGGCTGATGTTATCTGCAAGGGTATCTGAACTTGGAACATCGATTCATGGGGATGTATTGTTTAGTTTTTGGAATGGTGTGAGGTGTCAACTGAAACCCCAGTGAGAATAAGCAGTCCTGTTGCCTTGTAACAATTATTAAAGAATATTTATTAAATTAAACAAACGGCAATACACACAAACAGGACTACACTACTGTAAGATAATTAAGTATATGAACTACTAAACACACAGACAATTTATGTAGAATGTACCCCATGTTCCAAAATATATCTAAGATCCATGAACTCCTTAAGACTTCCCCTCTTGCTGAAAAATCGTCCAAATTGAATAGATCTGAGTGCAAACCAGTTTATAATTACCACACAATACAAGGTTGGTGATCCAGTTTGGGAAACATCTTTTCCTGATCCAACAAAGATATTTAAACTCCTTTTATGAAGGTTTCTGCACTGCCTGGCTCTAAGACTTGGGAGGCTGTCAAATATAAAACTTGTCTCCAGATTGCTAGCTGGAAACAGCCTTGTCTGCATCTGAGGCTGTTAGGTGCCAACTACCCCCTCCTTTGCTTCTGAGGGTCCTGGCACTTATACCTTTGTTCCTGCTCTCTGTGTCTTTATCTGTCTGCCCCTCTCAAATTCTTTCACTCTATAAATTAGCATGTGTATGCCATACGGGGGCAGCACGGTAGCACAGTGGTTAGCACTGCTGCCTCATGGCGCCGAGTACCCAAGTTCTATCCCGGCCTCAGCTCATGTTTGTATAGAGTTTGTATGTTCTCCCCGTTTCTGCGTGAGTCTCACCCCGCAACCCAAAAAGATGTGCAGGGTCGGTGAATTGGCTACGCTAAATTGCCCCCTAATTGGAATAAAATAATTGGGTACTCGAAAAAAAAATTAAAATGTGTATACCTCACTGATCTCCCAATCATAGATAAGCTGTTTCTACCAATAGGGTATTCACACATGATTCTAACTGCTGATCCCATTATTGAGAAAGATGTATCTCATCCTGCCTTTTGTCGTCTGGCTACTGCTGTTGATAGGCACCCGAATATGTTCTGTTAAATTCATGTTACTGCTGCTACAAGGCATATCTACGACAGCAGTGGAAAGACTGGGCCAAAAGGTCTGAACCATGATGGGAGAACTCTGAGACATGGGTCAGTCCCTGAGGACCATGGCGGAGGGCTTCAATTGCATGGTGCAGACATGGTGGGCCTTCAGATCTGTCGGTGCCAGATGATAGTTGAGGAGACCCAGATAGTGACCAGCCTAGCTGAATCTCCCTTTCCTGACACCGGCACAACTCAGGCACAGTGGGCAGAACAGGGTTACACAGGAATACCAGTGACACCCAAAAGTAGGCCGGGGCCGTCCAGGTCCCGGTCCTCCCGAGAGTGCCCGTCAAGGACATCTCAGACAACAAGGCTTGGAAGACAGTAGGCTGCCTTCACCTCTAATGTGCATCCTGCAATCACATCCATATTTCTGGGAGGCTTCACAAATGTAAGGAATCGTGAGGACAAGCGTGGACACAAGTAAAGTTAGGCATTATCATTTGTAACATCTTGAATGTCACTGAATTGAATATTATTGTTCTTCACCACTTTAATGCCTCATATGTTTTGACTCTCCTCCCAGTAGCAGAGTGCTTTTCCCCATCTGGACACATGTGTTCTCTGTGGGCCTCCATGCCCGCCAGACGGTTCGGCCCACCCATTGCGAATGTTTCATGTGCAATGATCGAACTCGGGCATGAATCAATGACCCCTCACCTCCTAATCCCCCTTTAGAGGAAAGAGACAAACGAATGGAGCGCAGAATCTCGCTTATACACGAGCTGGGGAGTCAGTGTGCTGATAGCAGCCAGATAGGAGTCAGACATAAGTAATATCTCTGAGGAGGATTACAGACCATTCCTCACTGCGAGTTATCATCACCCTCCTGCATTGTCTGGGCAACAGGCACTCAAGCACTCTCCAACCTCAGCACCTTGATGATTAAGATCACTGCAACCTTCAACCCCTGGTGGCAGAGGGGTCACGACTTTCTGGGCTTGGGTGTGTGTGGTGTGTGTTGTGCTGTTGGACAACATGCTGGTCCTACTCCATGAAGTGGGAGGTAACGAGGGTGTCCCTACCTCTCCTGCCTATGCACACTCTCACTCCTGCCTGGCATCCATCCTCTGGATCCTCAGCTCGCAGAATCTCCCCTGAACATCCTCTTCACCAAAGGACATGTCCCGCTCCTCCAGGTTTTCCTCATGAAGGTTGTCACTCTTCTGCAGAATAAGGTTATGTAGGGCACAGCAGACAACAGCCACGATGCAGGCTGCCACTGGGGGTTGTACTGGAGAGCCTCACCAGAATTTGAGACTGGGCAGCTGACTTTATTAGAGGTTAACTCTGAGTGACAAGTTGTTTGACCAGCATGAGCCTCAGGTACGTTAGAGGGCACAACTGTGTTCTGCTTCATGAATAGGCGACGTTACTAGGCACCCTTCTTACTCAGGCTGCATCATCCCAAGATCTCATTGTTGTCATGCCACAACACTTAAGACTCCTGGACAACCGCCATCGAACCCCTTTGGGGCTTTGGAGGATTCCGCTCACTGGGACAAGGAGCAGTAAAGTGATCAAAAATCATTATCTTACAAGAAATAATACAGTTCATCAAATACCCTCACTCCCCATTTCCTCTCGTAAATCCATGTCAGAAACAGAGAACAATGCTGACATGTTCACTTTCTATTCCTAAACTGAACAAAAGATAAGTAATGTTTGCCTTTCAATGAATATCCTGTACAGCAGCTGTTGAAAAACGAGATCTAAATTATATTATTCATTAGAATTAATCTGCAGAAACCTAATTCAGATGTACAACCACAAATTGCAAAAAGAAAGAGAACATTGACAATTCACAGCCTGGAAAATGCTCATTGTTTTAATTAAACAAAGTTAGCATTCAAATGGGGCTAGATACTTCTTTTCAATGGCTAAGTGCCAGCATCAGCGGAGCATGTGTGTTCATTTGTGACCAAACAATTGGCATGAAACACTCACTGATTCTGGGACCAGTGAGGGGCTAGCACCGGCGCCGAATGAAACCCCTGCCTCCTGTGCCAAAAACGGCCGGAGAATGGCCGTGTCCCGGGTCCGCAGGCGCACAGCTGACAACCTGCAGCGGTCACGCCGTATAACATGGCGCTGGTCGTGCCTGAACCCAGCCCGCCATCCGCGTCCCAGGTACTCGGCCCATGTGGGTCGGATCATCGTGGGCGGGCTGGCCGGTGGCGGCAGTTTGGAGGGGGTGGAGCATGGCTGACCGGCATTAAACCAGCACCGGCCCTGATTTCGGCATCGGAGCCCATTCTCCGCCCGATCATCAAACACGATTCCGGCGTCGGGCAATGGATAATCTCGCCCATGGTGTATGTTTGGGTGGCAGCAGGGGAGCAGGGGCCAAGATAGGTGGGGGAATTAAGAAGCCTATTGGTCTTAAAATCCTGGGCAATTGCAGCACAATTATGCCTGCTGGTGACCAATTAGGCCAATCTGAGATCCCACGTTAAATATTACCAGCAGATACCCACCTGTTTCTGATTGCCCTGTCTCATGCCTAGTAAAGGCATGTCTTTATCATCACTTTCAAAACATAAATTGTAAGAGTCCGAATAGAATCTTCTAGCATTTGTTTAATTGGACAATGAAATGCTGCAAAAGATTGCTGCCAGGGGTAATCTGAAAACCGCCATTCTGTCTTTAAAGGACAAACTAGAGAAGTCTGTCCGAATTAGAGATTTTTTTCTGTCTTGAATTAGTTGTTCTGAAACCAAGACAGTGACTTTCTCAAATTCCAAGGGTGAATGTCCGCAAACAATAATCCAGTTTGCGGCTAATCAACTTGAGCCCAACACCATGTTTGGAAGGGAACAGTGAGAAGCCACATGGAAAAGCAGCATGTCATATCTCTGTTATTTGCCTTTACCGAACTGCACTTCAGGAGTGAAAACATCTTCTTTATCAGGCCTGTACTGTGTGCTTTCCAAAATGAACAATTAACATGAATTACAAATTAGTCTTTTGTTTATAACAAGTTAAAGTGCACTATTCTACTTAACTGTACTTTCCTTCAGTGTGTGGGTGAGTGAGTGATGTCGCGTTAGATTTTCGAATGTGAACACGCAAATAATGAATCCTCTTTATCAAAACCCACTAGAAGCTTGCTGCTGGTTATTCAATTCGTTCACACAATTGGGGTTAAGCACACACATCCACCTTTTGAAAAAATAAAAGTAGTGCAGTGAACAGGAGTTTCAGTAGTTATTTGTTACCCTATCCGTCACATCTGGGATGCTGCAAGGTGAAAACTTTCCGCCTCATCCAGATGGGGAACAGATGGTACAGCAATGACATGTGGGAAACACTAATCCCTTTAATGCCAAGGGTTTGGGAGGCTGGTTTACTTTAGTTTTTATTATCATCCAGAAGTTTCTTCCTTTAATTTAATACTTTCTTTAATCGAATCTTGGACCAATTTTCTTTTGGAGTTTTAATTCCTTAAGGGAATATACAAAAGCTGAAAATTTTAAATTAATTCCTTAAATTTCTGTCGTGATATTTAATCATTTCCCCAGTCTCCTTAGTTAACTCACCCATCATGCCTACATGGTTTGCTTTGTTCAAATTTTTGGTTTGACAAATTCACTCTAACTCAATATAAAATCCTGTCACATTAGGGTTATTCTCTCCCAAAAGGCTCCATTACTACAAGGTTACTAATTAATCTGTCGCATTGAACAATACCAGATGTAAAAGAGACAGCTCCTTAGTTGGCTGCGTGACACACTGATGTAGAAAACGTCTTGTATACATCCCATGAGCTCATCCTACGCACTATTACTGCAAATCACGTTTGTCCACTCTAAAAAGATGAAATTCCCTCATGTTTACTGTATTGCCATGTTACATGTGCCTCCAATTTCCAGGTATAGACTTTACGCAACAGTAGTACTACTCCCACCACTTCAGCTTGGCGGGTTGTGGTAGAGGCAGTCATTGCCAATGCTCCACAGGAGAGGTCAGCCATCCATTGCAGAAAGAAGATGAATGATCTTATCCGTTCCATCAGGGTAAGTCCCATTCCGGCCTCCCCGAACAGGTGCCGGAATGTGGCGACTAGGGGCTTTTCACAGTAACTTAATTGAAGCCTACTTGTGACAATAAGTGATTATTATTATTGTACCCGCCCCCTTCACCTAGGACATGGCCTGGTCCATCAGCAGCAGCTTGCCCACCCCCTACCACTATTTCCCACCCTCCCAGGGTATGTGCCACATCACTCCAGGGTGCTGGGACTGTGTCGGCACTGTCAGTGGGTCACTGTCGAAGACAGGGGTGGTGATAATAACCTTCAGAAAGCTGAACGTCAGTGCTCCTTAATCTCTGCCATAGTCTGGCCCCTGCCTGTCTACTGAGTGTTCACTCACACGCATCACCAACACGTGGTGTTCCTGGGGAGTGGGAGATGTCTGGAGAGATGGGACAAGGATTCAGAGGTCAGTCGAATTGCATAAAAAAGTGACTGAAGTGTCATACTGGTTGTGCTCAAGGGTTTTTAAGGTGTCACAGGTGTCATACAATTTCCCACTGTCTTGATGGTGCTGCCCCGCTCTCCCCACTACCCCCTCATCCACTCCCTCACTCCCCTACCTACGCCCTCTCGCCCTTTCCACCCTCCCATGGTGCCCTCAGTGATCCTCAATGTGCAGGGCTTTCCCAGCTATACCACTACATCTAGGTGTCTCCCCAGGACGCACATCTGAGGTGGAGGCAGTCAGCTGCTTACCTCTTCATGTGGCCTTTGATGCCACTAGTGGGAATCCTCTGGGGGCTCTGGGGCTGGAGGTCCCCGGCCCTCTTGTCAATGGCACATGCACAGCTGTGTCGCCCTGTCCTGCGTACTGACCTCGAGACATGGCCTCATCAGAGGGGTACTTGGTGTAACGGATGTAACGGGGTACACGGGTATAACTCAGGGGGGCTGGTGGCCACCGTCACCACTCCATGTGATGGGTCTGGGTTGGCACTCAGCATCCCTCCTCCCAGTTGGTGCCTATAGGGCCCTAGGGTTTACTTTGGGAGGGAGGGGCAGCTGGTTCGAGACCTGGCTGCCCCTGCATCATTTGGTTCTCACCTCTGCGGCTTCCGCCAACCTCCACGTTGGTGACCGTTCTGTCCTCGGCCACCCCAGTCACCTCCAGGGCCCGTTCCTCGAAGGTGCTGAGGATTCTTACGTACGGCCCCCACCGCCAGTCTGGACCCTCTCCCGGAAAATAGGTGAGAGCTTCTCCTGCGGAGACACAGAGAGGGCATCATTAGCCACACATGTGGTTCACAGTGGTGGGGAGGGTGGTGTGAAAGAAGGGTTGAGGGGGGTTGAGGGACAGTGGGGTTAAAGGGAGGGTTGGGAGCTGCATGGAAGTTGGGGGATGATGCTCGCGTGGGGGCGGAAAGATCTTGGGGGCGGGCTGGAGGGCTTTTCTATCTATTCACCCGTGCTGCCTGGTGTGGGTCGTTGACCTTCTTACGGCACTGGAGGCCAGTCCTCCTGGTCATGCACCCAAAACTTACAGCCGCTGCCACCTGGCCCAAGGTAGCACTGGTTGCCCTTGGCTCACCCTCTGGGACCCTCGGGGTGCAGGACATTCCTCCTGGACTCCATTGCGTCGAGGAGCCTTCTGACAGGTCTTCTCAGTGCCATGGTTGCAAGCTGACTGGCATTGGCTGAGCAAGAGTTATTTAAGTGCTGCTTGACCTTGTTAGCTGGGGCTGGTGAGCCTGGGCCTAGCAATTCGGCTGGCGAGCATTAATTTGCGGTGAGAAGCCCATGGGGCCTTGTTAAGTGGACCAAATCATGTTGAATAGCATTGCTAACCTCACTGGGCTGAGCGTCGGAAGGTTCGTGCAGTTCCCGCTCGCTACCACACTTTGAAATATTTCTGGAGAATGGCGCACAGAGTTTAAGAACAGAGCCTTTCAGCTTTCACATCTGTTGGTTGCTGCACTGCTACACCAGCTCTCACCTTGCCAGGATCTGAACGAAGATATTTTGCTGACAGTACAAGACCTATAAACTTGACTTCAGCATCTTCAGTTGCAATTTTTTACTTTTCAGCTCCAGCTTCATCTGGCGAGCAGTGATATTCTGATCATGGTCAGCTCTGGCTTCCTCCATTGTGTCTCCACATCCATAGACTAGTAGACCATCTACTATGGCTTCCATCTGGAATGATCACTGATTGTTTCATGCTGTCTGCGTTGATACTCTTCTGGAGCTGTGGAAATGCCAAACAGAATGCGCAACCATCTGTATCTCCCAAATGGCAGACCGAATGTCATTAGAAAGCTACTGCTTTCACCCAGCTTCACTTGCCAGTAACCATCATTCACATCTAGGGCTGCGAATATCTTTACCTTGGCAAATGGTGGCAACATTCCTTGGATGGTTGGAATGGGCTGGTGAGATCTCTTCAGTGCTTTATTTTGATTCTTTGGGTCTAAGCATACGCTCGGCTTTCCAGGTTGCTTCACTGCTGCCATGCTGCTGATCCAGTCTGTAGAAGTTGTCACTTTCTTGATCACTCTGTCCTTTTCCAGCACCCCTAGCTTCTCTTTTAGGCTGGACTTGAGGGCAGATAGATCTCTTCTTGGCAGATACGGAATTGGGCTTTCACTCTCAACTACTTCTGGATAATATTCTGCCAGTAGACAACACAACCCTGTAAATATAGCTTTGTACTACCCTAGGATCTGTTCAGCAGTCAATGGGTTGTGTGTGGCAACATGTAGTAACCACAATTCCGTAGGTTTTAGGGTACTTTTGGACAGGGATGAGGGTAACCCTCGCAATAAGGTGCTAAACTGGGGAAAGGCAAATTACGATAACATTAGACAGGAATTGAAGAATTTGGATTGGGTGCGGCTGTTGGATAGTAAATCAATATCGGACATGTGGGAGTCTTTCAAGCGACAGTTTTTTTTTAATAAATTTAGATTACCCAATTATTTTTTCCAATTAAGGGGCAATTTAGCGTAGCCAATCCACCTACTCTGCACATTTTTGGGTTGTGGGGGCGAAACCCACGCAGACACGGGGAGAATATGCAAACTCCACACGGACAGTGACCCAGAGCCGGGATCGAACCTGGGACCTCAGCGCCGCGAGGCGGTTGTGCTAACCACTAGGCCACCGTGCTGCCCTATTTCAAGCGACAGTTGATTAGGATTCAGGATAGTCATGTTCCTGAGAGAACGAAGGATAAGTATGGGAAGTTTAGGGAGCCTTGGATAATGAGGTATATTGTGAACCTCATCAAAAAGAAAAAGGAGACTTTTGGATGGTCTAGAAGGTTGAGGACAGTCAAAACCCTTGAGGAGTATAAAGTAGGAAGGTACTGAAGCGGGAAATTAGGAGGGCTAGGATGGGTCATGAAATGTCCTTGGCAAGTAGTATTGAGGTCAATCCCACAGCTTTTTATTCATATGGAAAAAGCAAGAGGGTGGCCAGGGAAAGGATTGGACCACTGAGGGACAGTAGGGGGGGGGTCTATGTGTTGAGCCAGAGGAAATGGGCAAGGTACTAAATGAGTACTTTGCATCAGAGAAAGGGACTTTGTGGAAGATGATTCTTGAGTAGGGTGTGTGGATAGTCTGGATCATGTTAACATCGGGAAGGAGGAGGTATTGGGTCTTAAAAAAAAATATTAAGGTAGATAAGTCTCCTGGGCCGGATGGAATTTACCCCAGAATACTGAGGGAAGCAAGCGAGGAAATTGCTTGGGCCTTGGCTGATATCTTTGTATCGTCATTGGCTACAGGTGAGATCCCAGAGAATTGGAGAATTGCTAATATGGTATCGCTATTTAAGAAAGGTAGCAGGGATAATCCAGGAAACTATAGGCTGGTGTTACTGTGAAAAGCCCCTAGTCGCCACATTCTGGTACCTGTTTGGGGAGGCCGGTACGGGAATTGAACCTGCGCTGCTGGTCTTGTTCTGCATTACAAGCCAGCTGTTTAGCCCACTGTGCTAAACCAGGCCCTAATACCCATTTGGAAACAAACGGACTCATAAGCGATAGACAGCATTGATTTGTGAATGGGAGGTCCTGCCTCACTAACTTGATGGAGTTTTTTGAGGAGGTGACAAACATGATTGATAAGGGGAGGGCGGTGGATGTTGTTTACATAGACTTCAGTAAAGCCTTTGACAAGGTGCTTCATGGCAGACTGGTGCAAAAGGTGAAGTCGCAGAGGATCAGAGGTGAAGTGCTAAGATGGATACAGAACTGGCAAGGTCACAGAAGGCAAAGGATAGCAGTAGAAGGGTGGGCTGGATGACAATAAGCGATGGGCAGGCACTCTTTCCCAGGGTGGAGGGGTCAGTGACCAGAGAGCATAGGTTTAAGATCCGTGGGGCAAAGTTTAGAGGAGATGTGCGAGACAGGCTTTTTGCAGAGGGCAGTGGTTGCCTGGAATGTGTTGCCAGGGAAGGTTGTGGAAGCAGATACATTAAAGGCGTTCAAAAGGCATCTTGACAAACACATGGTAGGATGAGTATATTTGATTTTGATTTTGATTTGATTTATTGTCACATGTACCGAAGTGCAGTGGAAAGTATTTTTCTGCGGCCGAGGGAACGTACATAGTACGGACATAGTAGACAAAAAGAACAATCAACAGAGTACGTTGACAAATGGTACATCGACAAACAGTGATTGGTTACAGTGCGGAACAAGGGGCCAAACAAAGCAAATACATGAGCAAGAGCAGCATAGGGCGTCGTGAATAGTGAATAGTTTATAGAGGGATACAGCATAAGGAAGTGCTGAGGGTTTTAGCAAAGGTTGGTGTCATGACCGGTACAGGCTTAGAGGGCCGAAAGGCCTGTTCCTGTGTTGTATTGTTCTTTGTTCTTTATTCTTTGTTGCAAATTTCTGTTGGCACGTTCAGAATTTCAGTCCGAGCTTTTGATTTGCTCCAGCTGAACTGAGTGGTCGTTGCATCCCACTATGGTGCAAAACTCCCGATCTTCCTTCTTGCCATTGCATTGAGCTGTCAGACTAATTCATCCTCTCAGTATGAGTATCGTGCGTTCATACCGCCTCTATCCTACTTTCAAGGGCTTCATTTTCAGATTGCCATGTGAGCCAATTCACACAGATCTGTGAAGGTCATGATGTTACATAACTCATCAGTGGCTATTTGACTTTTTTTTTCAATTGATACTTTTCCTCTGCAGTCATCGTAGTCACAAACCATTTATCACCTATAGATTTGATGGAACCAATCTGTTGTATCGTGTATAGTGCTTCATCAGACTCTTCTGCTAATATCTCTCCAGTGGCAATCTGTATAGTTTTGATTTGCTTTTTACTCATCATACACGTGTATGAAATGATTTGGCTTCTTGCAGTTAAAAGACTACTTTCTCCATGCTGGTTAATCCTTATTTTCCTTAGTATGATATCGACCGCAGTATTTGCACTCAGTCCTTTGTTTGCACTCATTCTGCTCTTTTGGCCTGGAATGTCTCTCAGCATTATATATTTCCTGGTATCCTCTGCCATATATGTGCTCTAGTCTAACTGATGTTTTACAAGGTCTGTATTTATACACACGTCTATAGCTTTCCTGAGAGTCTTTTCTCCACTTGCAGTAATCGTGTTCTCACTGAGGAGTCTCATACGCCTTAGACTATTCGATCTTTAATCAGAATATCTTTTAGCTCTCCAAATTCAGAGGATTCTGCAAGCTGTGCTACTGCAGTCACGTAGAATCATAGAATTATAGTTCAATGGTCTTGTTTTCACCTTGAGCTCTCGTGTTGAAGACAGATGGTTCATATGCAACATTCACTCAGGATTCAAAGCATTTGTTCAAGGCTTTCAAAATCTGTACCTTTACATGTACATAAGGGTTTAATGGGAAATTGAGAGATAATTAGGGGGCAGCACTGGCGGGTATAAAAACCAGACACAAGCACCTCTCTGCCTCTCTTGGTGATTAGACTGTGACGAGAGCAGGAGCATAGATCTTGCTCAGGGCTACTAGTGTGGTCAGACATAGCTACTGTATATAAAGGTTGTAACCTTTCTACTGGTATTGATCTTAAAGTAAGAACTCACGCAGTTGTTAAATTCTGCTACTCAATAAACCTTTCAATACCTCTGGACGACTTTGAGCCTTCTTCATCAAGGTGCAGAAAGCCTCTGCTGCAACTGGATTGAGTAACGCATGTTACAGACAGTAGTGCTACCAAACACATTACAGTAAGGTAACTAAAGAGTTTTCATTGTTTATTATTTATATTTAAAGCAGTATACACTTTGGAGTAGACCCTCCCCAACAGTGTTAGAAGTGTGACTACTTTTAGGAGCTCTGACTTACTAATTAAACCTGTTGCAAGTTCGTAGCTTTGCCATTGCAAGTGAAAAAACTGCCAGTTCTACCACATATCGTTTCTCATTTTGACAGGAGTTGGGTGGGGGAAATTTACAGCAACCATCTTAACTCATGCAGTATTTTAATCACAGCTGTTGGTTTGTTTGCTGTTCTTTGTCCTAGTTCAACAGCATTTAGTAGATTTTAACATTTTTGTGTGCCTTTCTCTGCTGTGTCTTCTCTGTAGCATTTATAGGATTCTAAAACTCTAGGCACGGTCATTGTCAGAGATCTAACATACCCAGGCTTTGCCCTCTTCCAGACCATTCCATCAGGCAGAAGTCTGTAGACCTGCACATCCAGGCATAGGAACAGCTTCTTCCCCACAGCTACTAGACTCCTCAACGCCTCTCCCTCGGACTGATCTGTTCCATGTAAGAACACTATTCATGATGCTCTATGTTGCTCTTGCTTATGGATTTGCTTTGTTTGGCCCTTGTTCGCACTGTAATCAATCACTGTTTGTTGTTGTATCATTTGTCAGTGTACTCTGTCGATTATTCTTTTGTCTACTATGTACGTACTGTGTATGTTCCCTTGGCCGCAGAAAAATAATTTTCACTGTACTTCGGTACATGTGACAATAAATATTAATCAATCAAACGGGACTTAAACAGATTCCCATTTTGGGCACATTTAACGGGGTGTTTCTCAATGCCTGCAGCACTGAGAACAACCTGATTATCAAATTGGACTCTGGGATTTTTTCGGCCTCAGTCGGAAACACCTCACCATGGCCGTACTTAACTTGCTCAACTTGTCAGTACAGGAAATGATCGGGGCACCATTTTCAAATGCTGCCCTCATCTCTCGACCACTCGCTGCACCCCACCATGGCATCTGGACCACTCAATGCCCCAACTTACCTGTCAGGGGATCCGCAAAACCCCCGCACAAACCACCTCATAAGGGCAGGGCATCCCTGGACCTGATCCCTGGTACGGCAGCCTGGCACCTGGGCACTGCCAGCCTGGTGGTGCTCCTGCCAGCTCTACTCAGGCATCCTGGCAGTGCCAGGGTGGCAATGCCAGGATGCTGGTGTGGCAATGCCAAGATGTCAGGGGTGGCAGCAGCAGTGCCAGGGTACAATGCTGCCCAGAACTCGATCACACAGGAGCCTCTGATAGCTGGGAGACCTCCACCCAAAGTTCTGTTCCGCCTGGTCCACATATGGGTGGATCAGTGCTAAACATTGCCATGGCAAGGTCTCCCAGGTGCGGTCGTTCATTCCTCTGTTTAATCTACACTTCCTCACACCGTGGGCGTGATCTACCCAAAAGGGAACAAATTCCCCAACAGAGCATGTTTAGCCATGTGTTTCACGGCACTCACTTTGAATAAGGGACCCGAACGGGGAATGCGTGGCTTAGGCCCCACATAGCCCTATCGGGAGCTCTGCTTGCCGGAACTCCCCGTTGTAGCGAGAGATCAGGACGCCATTTTTAAATAGTATCCCAATATCATCCTTCCCAAAGAGCATGCAGCTGGGGGTCTCCAATCCCTTTGGAGAACCCCACAAGTGCCATTCCATCTGGTCCCTGCTTGTGGGGACCAGTACCAAATAGCGCTCAGCCGAGGTATCTGAGGCAAAGGGATTGAATCCCAAAGCCTCAGGAACCACGGGAATCTGCACATTAGAGTAAGGCTTACTGCCTCGCTCTCATATGCAAATTTGCCAAAAGGTGATGCCGCCCATTGTGGGCGAAATTCACCTTACAACGTCTCGCAAGATTGCGTAGATCTCGGGAGTGGAGACTCCCGGCTTTCACCGGCCACGCTGTGCTGCGGCGAGATGCTTTTCCTTCACAGCATGGCCAGAGGATTGCGCCCATGTTTTATGTTTAAAACAACAGTGTTTCTTAGTGTCTTCTCATTGCAGGTCTATATTCAACTGATGCATCGTCCTCGACTTGGAAGGGGAGCGTTTCGTCAACCGCGTGCATCACGGCCTTGGCGATGTCGGCCTTGATACGGTGAAAGGCCTGGTGAGCCTCGTCACCAGTGAGAAATCGGTGGAGTGAATGAGTGGGCGGGTCTGGTCCGCATTGTTAGGGACCCACTGGGCGTAATACGAGAAGAACCCCAGGCATCGTTTGAGGGCCTTGGGGCAGTGGGGGAGGGGGTGTTCCATGAGGGGGCGCATGCGATTGAGGTCGGGCCCTAGAACTCCATTTTGAACCACATAGCCGAGGATGGCTAAGCGGTTGGTGCTGAACACACACTTCTCCTTGTTGTACGTTAGGTTGAGGAGTTTAGCGGTGTGGAGTAATTTGGAAAGGTTACCGTCGTGGTCCTGCTGGTCGTGGCGGCAGTTGGTGACGTTATCCAGGTACGGAAAGGTGGCCTGCAGTCCGTACCAGGCCACCATGCGGTTAATCTCCCGTTGGAAGACCGAGACCCCGTTAGTGACGCCGAAGGGAACCCTAAGAAAGTGGTAAAGGCAGCCGTCCGCTGCAAATGCGGTGTCGGGCGGTCCGCCTTGCGAATGGGGAGCTGGTGGTAGGTAGTGTGGTAGTAACCACTGCTGTATATATTTGGGTATGTATGGTAAGGCCCTGTACTACAGGTAGGGGGGTAGTCCCTGCCTGCTGGCTCCTCCCAGTAGGCGGAGTATAAATATGTGTGCTCCCCGTACAACAACCATTTCGCCAGCTGCTGTAGGAGGCCACAGATCTTGGTGTAATAAAGCCTCAGTTGTATTTAACTCTCACCTTTGTGCAATTGATCGTGCATCAGGAAGATTTCAGGTCCACTGTCGAGAAGACCCGGTACTGTGCAATCTGATTGACCATATCAGATATGCGTGGGAGAGGGTATGCGTCGAGCTGCGTGTACCGATTGATGGTCTGACTGTAGTCAACGACCATTCTGGTTTTCTCCCCAGTTTTCACAACTACCACTTGGGCTCTCCAGGGGCTGTTGCTGGCCTCGATAATGCCTTCCCGTAGCAGCCGCTGGATCTCAGACCTGATGAAGGTCCTGTCCTGGACACTGTACCGTCTGCTCCTGGTGGTGGCAGGTTTGCAATCTGGGGTGAGGTTTGCAAACAGAGAAGGCAGGACGACCTTAAGAGTCGTGAGACCGCAGACAGTAAGGAGCGGTAGGGGCCCGCCAAATTTCAGGGTTAGACTCTGGAGGTTGCACTAGAAGTCCAGGCCGAGTAGCAAGGCAGCGCATAGGTTGGGGAGGATGAAGAGCCGGAAGCCCCTGAACTCTACGCCCTGGATGGTGATGGTGACGGTGCAGTACCCTCAGATCGCAATGGAGTGGGATCCAGAGGCCAGGGAGATTTTTTGGTTAATGGGGTATACCACGAGGGAGCAGCGCTTTACCGTATCGGGGTGGATGAAGCTCTCAATGCTCCCGGAGTCCAGAAGGCATAATGTCTTGTGCCCATCAACCTTCACTGTCGTCTATGCGGTCGCAAGGTTGTGTGGTCGGGACTGGTCGATCGTGATGGAGGCGAGACACGGCTGGTGTTGGAAGGCCCCTGGCTGGTCGGTGGCAATTACAGGCGATGAGCGGCCCGATGAGGTGCCCAACGAGCAGGAGTCCTGAGGCGGGGACAATGGTGGCGCCCACGGGCCGCACGAGACCTGATGGAGGGAAGATGCGCTGCCCACGGGCCACACATGTCCTGAGGCAAGCAAGATGGCGGCACCCACAGGCCGCACGTGTACTGAGGCGAGGAAGATGGCAGCGCCCACGGGTCGCACGTGGGAGGTACAGGGACAATGGGCCTGGTTACAGCGGCGATTGAGCTGGCCTGGCACAGCGCAGCAAAATGTCCTTTCTTCCCGCAGGCCTTGCAGAGCACGCTCCACGCCAGGCAGCGCTGCCGGGGGTGCTTTGTCTGTCCACGGAAGTAGCACTTGGATCCCCCGGGATTGGTTGGCTGCCACGCGGTGCAGGCTTAGGGTTGGCTGGGGGTGGTCACTGGCGGGGTCCATGATGTCCAGGAGGGGGGCACCATGCGGTCAGGGGCATACGCCTGTACATTACGGGAGGCGACTGTGAATGAGATCGCAAGTTTCTTGGTTGCCGTGAGATCGAGGGTAGCCCCATCTAAGAGGCGCTGGTAGATGTACGCCGACCCTATCCCCGTAATGAAAGCATCCCTAATCAGGAGTTCAGAATGTTCAATGGCCGAAACGGCCTGGCAATTGCAGGCCCTCGCCAGGGCGTGCAGGGGACGCCAAAAATCTTCCACAGACTCACCGGGGAGTTGATGCCGAGTGGACAGGAGATGCCTGATGTAGATTTTGTTGGTCTGCTGAGTGTAGTTCTCCTTCAGTAGCGCGATGGCCTCAGCGTAGGTAGGCACGTCCCGGATGAGGGGAAAGATATCGGAGCTCAGCTGCGTATACAGGATCTGGAGCTTCTGTGCCTCTGAGGGTGGTTCTGTCACAGATCCGATGTAGGCTTCAAAGCAAGATAGCCAATGTGTGAAGGCCGACTTGACATTGTCTGCTTGATGCATTTATGCAGCTGCAGGCGATCCGGCTTGATGCAGAGATCCATCATTGTAAAATCTCTGTGTAATAAATTGATGCACTATCAATTACGACGAGAGTAGAATGTAATCGAGGCTTTATTAAGCAGAGATGTGTAGCCTCCTGCAGCTGCTGCTGAAATGGCTGCAGCTCGGTGAGCACACACATTTATACTCCGCCTACTTGGCGGAGCCAGCAGGCAGGGATCCACCCCTGTACCTGTAGTTCAGGAGTCTTACTGTAATACACCTTTACCACTACCTTAGGGTTCCCTTCGGCGTCACTAATGGGGTCTCGGTCTTCCAACGGGAGATGGATCAAATGCTTGACCGGTACCAGCTGTGGGCCACCTTCCGGTACCTGGATAACGTCACCATCTGCGGCCATGACCAGCAGGACCACGATGCTAACCTTTCCAAATTCCTCCACACCGCCAAACTCCTCAACCTTACGTACAACAAGGTGAAGTGTGTGTTCAGCACTAACCGATTAACTATCCTCGGCTATGTGGTTCAAAATGGAGTTCTAGGGCCTGACCTCAATTGCATGCGCCCCCTCATGGAACTCCCCCTTTCCCATTTCCCCTAGGCCCTCAAACGATGCCTGGGGTTCTTCTCGTACTACGCCCAGTGGGTCCCTAACTATGCGGACAAAGCCCACCTACTCATTCACTCTACCATTTTCCCACTGATGGCCGAGGCTCACCAGGCCTTGAACTGTATCAAGGCCGACATCGCCAAGGCCACGATGCACGCGGTCGACGGGACGCTCCCCTTCCAAGTCGAAAGCGATGCATCAGACGTCGCTCTGGTAGCCACCCTCAACCAGGCAGGCAGCCTCCATGCCTCTGAAATTCGGCACTCCTCCATCGAGAAGGAGGCCCAAGCCATAGTAGAAGCTGTGCGACATTGGAGGCATTACCTGGCTGGCAGGAGATTCACTCTCCTCACTGACCAACAGTCGGTTGCCTTCATGTTCAACAACACACAGCGGGGCACAATCAAAAATCATTAAGATCTTGAGGTGGAGGACTGACCTCTCAATCTACAATTACAAGATTTGTATCGCCCCGGTAAGCTCAACGAGCCCCCCGATGCCCTATCCCAAGGTACATGTGCCAGCGCACAAGTGGACCGACTCCGGACCCTGCACGACAATTTCTGTCACCCAGGGGTCACCCGGCATTTTCACTTCTTAAAGGCTCGCAATCTGCCCTATTCCATTGAGGAGGTCAGGGCTATCACCAGAGACTGCCAGGTCAGCGCGGAGTGCACTTCTACCGGCCAGACCGAGTGCACCTAGTGAAGGCCTCCCGCCCCTTTGAACGTCTCAGCGTGGATTTCAAAGGGCCCCTCCCCTCCACCGACCGAAACACCTACTTTCTTAACGTGGTTGACGAATACTCCAGATTCCCCTTCATCGTCCCATGTCCCGATATTACATCTGCAACCGTCATTAAAGCTCTCAACACCATCTTCGCCCTGTTTGGTTTCCCCGAACAGCGACCAGGGATCCTCATTTATGAGCGATGAGCTGCGCCAGTATCTGCTCAGCAAGGGCATCGCCTCGAGCAGGATGACCAGCTACAACTCCCAGGGAAACGGACAGGTGGAGAGGGAGAATGGGACGGTCTGGAAGGCCATCCAGCTGGCCCTACGGTCCCGGAATCTCCCAGCCTCCCGCTGGCAGGAGGACCTCCCCGATGCACTTCACTCCATTCGGTCGCTCCTTTGCACTGCGACTAATGAAACTCCCCATGAACGTCTCTTTGACTTCCCCAGGAAGTCCACCTCCGGGGTTTCGCTCCCAACGTGGCTGGCAGCTCCAGGAGCCGTTCTCCTCTGCAAGCACGTGCGGCTCCACAAGGCGGACCCGTTGGTTGAGAGGGTATAGCTACTCCATGCGAACCCGCAGTACGTCTATGTGGCATACCCCGATGGCCGCCAAGACAGTCTCCCTCAGGGACCTGGCACAAGCTGAATCCCAACACACCTACCCCCCTCTGCCCCGGCGCCACCCTCCCTCCCCCCTGTGCACCCTACCACAGCCCCCGCTCCAGGATGATCCGTCCTTCCCTTGGTCCCACCCGGGGATGAAGACGAGGTTGACACGCTCCCAGAGTCACCGGCGACTGAACCGACGCCTGCATCGCCACCGGGACTGCAGCGCTCACAACGGAGGATCAAGGTGCCCGATCATCTGAATTTGTAAACTTTTCCTAAATGTTAACCTGTACATGTAAATAGTCTTCCACCACCCCTGCTGGACTCTGTTTTTAACAGGGGGTGAATGTGGTAGTCACCACTGTTGTATTTATATCGCATATGAGGTGTATTATGGTAAGGCTCCTGTACTACAGGTACGGGGGTGGATCCCTGCCTGCTGGCTCTGCCCAGTAGGTGGAGTATAAATGTGTGCAGTGTAAGAAGTATTGCAACACCAGGTTAAAGTCCAACATGTTTGTTTCAAACACTGGCTTTCGGAGCACTGCTCCTTCGTCAGGTGAATCAGGTTTCACCTGAGGAAGGAGCAGTGCTCCGAAAGCTACTTTTTGAAACAAACATGTTGGACTTTAACCTGGTGTTGTAAGACTTCTTACTGCACTCACCCCAGTCCATCGCCGGCATCTCCACATTATAAATGCGTGGGCTCTCTGAGCTGCAGCAGCTGCGGGAGGCTGCACATCTCTGCGTAATAAAGCCTCGATTACACTCTACTCTCGTCTTGTCTTAATTGATAGAGCATCACCCTTTTCACTGCTTCCCCCAGCCTGGCCCTTTTCACTGCTCCCCTCTCGACCTGGCCCTTTTCACTGCTTCCCAATCGGCCTGACCCTTTTCACTGCTCCCCCGCATCCAGACCCTTTTCACTGCTCCCCCCAGCCTGGCCCTTTTCACTGCTTCCCTCTCAGTCTGGCCCTTTTCACTGCTCCCCCCAGCCTGGCCCTTTTCACTGCTCCCCTCTCGGCCTGGCCCTTTTCACTGCTCCCCTCTCGGCCTAGCCCTTTTCACTGCTCCCCTCTCGGCCTGGCCCTTTTCACTGCTCCCCCCACCTGACCCTTTTCACTGCTTCCCTCTCAGTCTGGCCCTTTTCACTGCTCCCCCCAGCCTGGCCCTTTTCACTGCTCCCCTCTCGGCCTGGCCCTTTTCACTGCTCCCCTCTCGGCCTAGCCCTTTTCACTGCTCCCCTCTCGGCCTGGCCCTTTTCACTGCTCCCCCCGCCTGACCCTTTTCACTGCTTCCCTCTCAGTCTGGCCCTTTTCACTGCTCCCCCCAGCCTGGCCCTTTTCACTGCTCCCCTCTCGGCCTGGCCCTTTTCACTGCTTCCCTCTCGGCCTGGCCCTTTTCACTGCTTCCCCCCTAGCCTGGCCCTTTACACTGTTTCCCTTTCGGCCTGGCCCTTTTCACTGCTCCCCTCTCGGCCTGGCCCTTTTCACTGCTTCCCTCTCGGCCTGGCCCTTTTCACTGCTTCCCCCCTAGCCTGGCCCTTTACACTGTTTCCCTTTCGGCCTGGCCCTTTTCACTGCTCCCCTCT
The DNA here is from genome assembly GCF_902713615.1 of Scyliorhinus canicula. NCBI lineage: Eukaryota > Metazoa > Chordata > Chondrichthyes > Carcharhiniformes > Scyliorhinidae > Scyliorhinus > Scyliorhinus canicula. The sequence goes on along the minus strand of NC_052153.1, from coordinate 119,619,680 downwards.
CGGCCTGGCCCTTTTCACTGCTCCCCTCTCGGCCTGGCCCTTTTCACTGCTTCCCTCTCGGCCTGGCCCTTTTCACTGCTCCCCCCCCAGCCTGGCCCTTTTCACTGCTCCCCTCTCGGCCTGGCCCTTTTCACTGCTCCCCCCCCAGCCTGGCCCTTTTCACTGCTCCCCTCTCAGCCTGGCCCTTTTCACTGCTTCCCTCTCGGCCTGGCCCTTTTCACTGCTTCCCTCTCGGCCTGGCCCTTTTCACTGCTTCCCTCTCGGCCAGGCCCTTTTCACTGCTTCCCTCTCGGCCTGGCCCTTTTCACTGCTTCCCTCTCGGCCTGGCCCTTTTCACTGCTCCCCTCTCGGCCTGGCCCTTTTCACTGCTCCCCCCAGCCTGGCCCTTTTCACTGCTTCCCTCTCGGCCTGGCCCTTTTCACTGCTCCCCCCAGCCTGGCCCTTTTCACTGCTCCCCCCCCAGCCTGGCCCTTTTCACTGTTTCCACCCCAGCCTGGCCCTTTACACTGTTTCCCTTTCGGCCTGGCCCTTTTCACTGCTTCCCTCTCGGCCTGGTCCTTTTCACTGCTCCCCCCCAGCCTGGCCCTTTTCACTGCTCCCCTCTCGGCCTGGCCCTTTTCACTGCTCCCCCCAGCCTGGCCCTTTTCACTGCTTCCCCCCGAGCCTGGCCCTTTTCACTTCTCCCCTCTCGGCCTGGCCCTTTTCACTGCTTCCCCCCGAGCCTGGCCCTTTTCACTTCTCCCCTCTCGGCCTGGCCCTTTTCACTTCTCCCCTCTCGGCCTGGCCCTTTTCACTGCTTCCCTCTCGGCCTGGCCCTTTTCACTGCTTCCCTCTCGGCCTGGCCCTTTTCACTGCTCCCCTCTCGGCCTAGCCCTTTTCACTGCTTCCCTCTCGGCCAGGCCCTTTTCACTGCTTCCCCCCGAGCCTGGCCCTTTTCACTGCTTCCCTCTCGGCCAGGCCCTTTTCACTGCTTCCCCCCGAGCCTGGCCCTTTTCACTGCTTCCCTCTCGGCCTGGCCCTTTTCACTGCTTCCCTCTCGGCCAGGCCCTTTTCACTGCTTCACCCCGAGCCTGGCCCTTTTCACTGCTCCCCTCTCAACCTGGCCCTTTTCACTGCTTCCCTCTCGGCCTGGCCCTTTTCACTGCTTCCCCTCCGAGCCTGGCCCTTTTCACTGCTCCCTTCTCGGCCTGGCCCTTTTCACTGCTTCCCCCCCAGCCTGGCCCTTTTCACTCTCCCCCTCTCCACCTGTAATGTCAACTTTCGGCCTGGCCTTTCCATTTCTCGTCTCATGGCCTGGCCCTTTCACTGTTCCTTGTTTGGCCTTTTTAACTTCTCTGATTCTCTCTGCCCAGCCTCTTTTCACTGCCTATAACCATAGATGAAGTCGATTGTTCAGTATCTATTGTGAAAGTTCAGTTTTTGTCCATACACAAATTTCTGAATTTGTATTTTAAATTAAGAGCAGCAGCTAAATGGTTAGTGTGCAAAACAATGAAAAAACAAAATGCCAGAAGTACTCAGCAGGTGAGACCGTATTAGAGAGAGATAAATGTAGAGTTAACAGGCTGGACGTAATGCTCCCCCAAGTGGTTTTGGTGGCGAGGGACATGTTAAATCTAGCAGGTGGCCTGCCCAACACCTATCTACCTGCCTCTGCTTCCACCACAATTCAACCAGCAGTGGGAGTGATATCGGGGGCAGATAACCCACAATTAATGCTCACTTAAGGGCCTCATCTTGCCATCGCCCGGATTAAATGAAACTAGAGGGCCCCCACCCAGTGGCCAACCTAGTAGGTGTCCCTAAGTAGGCTGGTGGTGGATGGAAAGGGCTCCCATTGTGGTCCCCTCATCCCCACCCAGGTTCTCTTCCTTCGGCCTCTCAGTCCCTGTCCCCAATCACCATCCTAAACCCCCAAACACTTTACGGAGAAATAGTCGCATAGACATCATGCAGGTTTTGACTCGACTGAGGGGCTGGGCATCGATAATTTTTCCCCTTGCTCCAAAAGTGGCAGCCCTGCAAGTATCAGGGGCAGTTATTCTGTTTCTCTCACCATTGATGATTTCTCGCCTTCTGAATATGTCTCGCATTTTCTGTTTTTACTTCAGATTTCCAGCTTCAACGTTTTTTAGCTTTAGACGCACAAAGCTGCTTGTCATAGAAAGCTACAAGCACAGAAATGACAAATTGTCCAGTAAAGGACAGATGTGTTTTATGTTTTGGCTCACATAACATTGAAGTTCGAAGCGATTATCAAATGATGGGGAAGTAGTGCACTCTTTTATAATGCCAAACAAGCTATTGTCAAAGATGGACTATATTGTCCTTAACACCCACTATATGCAGAGGAGGTGCGTAGGACCTTATTGAAAGAATGATTGAAGTGTATGAATGCAGGAGAACAGAGAAAAAATATGAATATTGATTTGAAATTGAGAAGGCTGCAGTTGCAAAGGAGATATACAATTAAGAGCTATGCAGAGAATAGTAAATATTAGCACAAAATGATAAACAAAATATAACAGTCAGGTTATGAAATTTATAACATGTACAACGTAATGAGAAAGTATTAAACTGTACTCGACTTTCCCTCCACTTCCATTGTTGCAGACCAGTCTATATATGGCTCTGCCACTTTCTCAGGAGAAAATCTATAGATGTATCACTTAAACATTCCACTCTTGCTGTGATACATTGTAATAATACATTGTTTTACCTGGAGTAAATTTTCACTTTTGATAATCCTCCTAATTCTTCACATTTTCCCTTGTTTGATCTGATAAATTAAACTGATCACTTTTTATGATCTTAAATTGCTTTTCAGTGAAGATATCAATTCTGAAATCATCAATAAATAGCAAAGGTTTTTCAGTTGCTCTTTCATCTTAAAGACACCATTACTTCCTTGTGTCTATATTTTCATTCATTTTATTGATCGAAGAACCTTCAGGCCATATGTTATACTGGATGGCTTTCTTCAGAGCTGTTCCTGCACCAATGGTAAACTTTATCTCCTCGTCCTTCTTCACCCCTCTGCAAACTATGACACTGTTGACCACACCTTCAATGTCTCTTGACTGTTGGCTAGCTGGGTGAGACTGCTCCGACATGCTTCCGTTCATATTGATCTAATCATTGACAGAAAATCATCGGCAAGGGCTTCCCTTCCTTCTCCAGCACCATTAACTCTGTTGTGGCTCAAGGATCCCTCCTTGGCCCCATCCTGTTTTTTCTCAATGTGTCCCTTGGTGAGATCATCCAACATCATCAGTGTTACTTTTTACACGTTCTTCTTACACCGTCCTGTTCCACCTCACTATCGTATTCAATTGTTTAGTTGTTTTGTGTTTGATTATGTATGCCTGTTGACTCATCTCAGTTCTGTGTACTGTTAGCCAAGCCTGAGTGTGGTGAATCAGAAACTAAAAGCAAGCAATAAGTTGGAAAGATTGGGCTGAAGAAATTTTAAAAGCATTTGGAAATAAAGTCCCACTCAAACATGGGAACTGGTATAATCTCAACATATCCCTGAGACACAAAACACAACAATCAGTAATAAAGGTGGAGAATAGTTGCCATGCAGCTCTAACATCTCTCCTTTCTTCACTCGGTGATCTATCCATGGCATGGGATCAATGGATTTCAGGGTTCAAACCTACTGTCTCACTATGGGGATCGACAATCTCTGTCACAGTAACCCACAAGAAGGAGACCCTTGTACATTGTCTCAGAGCAGAAGGCTGGTGAAAGGCACCTCTAAGTTTGATATGGTGGTAAATGCTCTCAAAAAATACTTCTGATAAAAGAAAAGGGATTTGTTTGCGTTGGGCTTCACTAGAACATTGCAGCAGGTCAAGGATGGTTATGAAATGAAATGAAAATGAAAATCGCTTATTGTCACAAGTAGGCTTCAAATGAAGTTACTGTGAAAAGCCCCTAGTCACCACATTACGGCGCCTGTTCGGGGAGGTTGGTACGGGAATTGAACTGTGCTGCTGGCCTGCCTTGGTCTGCTTTCAAAGCCAGCGATTTAACCCTTTGCTAAACCAGCCCCTGTGGACATGAGAGCAAGATGTTGAGTTGAAAATGAAAGTGAGAGTGAGGTCAAGGTAATGCTTGTGGACTGGGAAAAGGTATTGTTTGTGATGCAGAGCAAGGCCAGCAGCGCGGGTTCAATTCCTGTGCCACCTGATTACCCTTGCCCCTCGCCGGAGGTGTGATGATCCTCAGGTTAAATCACCACCATTCAGCTCTCCCCCTCAAGGGGGAAAGCAGCCTTGGTCATCTGGAACTATAACGACTTTACCTTACAGTAGACTAAATTGCACAAAGTGCAAGAGAATCGCTGCTTCACCTGAAAGGAGTGTTTGCGCCCTGGACCCTGAGTAGGGAGGATGAAAAGGAGCTGGCGTTACACCTCCTGTGATTGCATGGGAAAGTGCTGTGGGAAATGGATGAGGATGATGGAGGAGTGTATCAGGGTGTTATGGAGTGAGAGGTTCCAATTAAATTCTGACAGGGGAGGTGAGGGGAAGACATGTTGGTGGTGGGCGTGTTGCAGTTGGTGAAATTGGCGGAGGATGATCCTTTGAAAGCAACGGCTAGTGGGGTGAAATGTGAGAATAAGGAGAACCCTATTGATGTTCTTGGAGGGAGGAGGGAAACGTGGGGAGATAGGTCGGACATGATTGAGTTTTGGAAGGTAGCATCATTGGAACTGATGCAAAGGAGGCGGAGAAACTCGGAGAATGTGATGGATTCCTCACAGGAAGCAGCGTGTGAGTGGTGGTAGCTGTGGAAGTCAGTACAATGAATATTGGTAGATAGTCTATCACCAGAAATAGAAATGGAGAAGCCATGGAAGGGAAGGAAACTATCGGAGATGGACCACATGAAGGTGAGGGGTGGAAATTGGAAGCAAAATCAACACACTTTTTGAAGTTGAGATGAGATTCTGACTGCACATTCATGCCATCTCTAAGACTGCCTATTTCCACTTCCCAATCCACCTGTTCATTGCCGCCCAACTTCACCCCTGTTGCTGTCATCCTTTTCGGTGCCTTCATTACCCCAGATTCACCTATTCCAACACACAGCTGGCTGTTCTCCCACATTCTATCCTCCATTAACTTGAAGCCAGCTAATAATCTGCACCCACTGTATCAATTTGCAACAAGTCGTATTCCTCTATCACCCCTGTGCTTGCTGACATACATTGACCCCCAGTCAAACAATGTCTTGATTTTAAAAATCTCATCCTTGTTTGCAAATCCCTCCATGGCCTTGCCCCTCCCTTTCCCTGTAACCTCCTCTAACCCCACAACCCATCTGGGATCTCAACTTTAATCCTGGCCTCTTGTGTGCACTGCCAACCATAATCTCAATCTCACCACCATTGGTGGCTGTGTTTTCAGCTGTCCAGGCCTCAGGCTCTGGAATTTCCAGCCTCCACCTCTCAACCTCACTTTCCTCATTTCAGACACTCCTTCAAATCTACGTCTTTGTCGCCTTGCCTAATTAGTCCTTCTGTCCTTATGTGGCTTGATATTGTATTTTGTTTTTAAAATGTCCTTGTGAAGCGCCTTGGAACATTAAAGGTTCTCTATAAATATATAAGTTTATATGTTGTTTTTACTCTGCATCCATTACTTTGGGGGAACGGTGATGGAAACCATATTTATAGGAGAAGCGCCAAAAAAAAATAGCTTCACAATTCCTTTTGTCCAGGAAGATCAGCAATACTTGGTAATAATTAATGTGATAAATAATCCCAAGTATTCTTGTGTTGTGTTGGTCATAGAGAAGTCAGAATGCTGCAAGAGACTAGAGCTATTATTAACTGAAAGAGTAGGTGCTGTACTTGCTGGAGACTGATAAACACCAATCACGTAAGGATTTTGCTGTTCGCAGTAATCACTTAAAATAATGGCACCAGGCATCACAGAAACCTACATTTACTTATGCATTACCAGTCTCCGAGGACAAACAATTCAAGGTAAGATGCTTGCTAGATGTTTCCTAATGCCTATATGCATGGCCACTTATCTTTGTACTTTTACAATGATTAAATTAACTGTTGATTCTCATAGCTCTCTCTACCACTTACAGATGTACTGGCTAAGAAGACACCAGAATTTCTATTAAATCAGCTTTCTTTTCCTTCTCATTGCAATACATTACAAGTTAATTTAAAACCAAGATTATTTGATCAGCCAGCAAATCTTACTCCAGAGTGCACCATTAAGCAGCCAAAGGGGAAAGAATGGATAAGGCCTAAAAACAGACCTGAAACATCACAATGTGCAATTAACCCATGCCTAATTTTTGCAATGTATCATGGGGGAGATCTCGACTGGTTCTGCCTTGCCAGTGCCAAACTGGCCAGCTATATATACCATACAAAACATTGTTTAGAGATCACCTGTCCCCTAAATGGGGGAGCTCACATTCTGAAAGATTCACGTGGAAATTAATTGTTCCCACCCCGTAATACCCTTGTGTGTTATAACATCCCTCCTCCCCAAAGCCTGAAGAAGCCTCCAATGTCTGCGGGATAGGAGGGTGGCGGACTATCTTTATGTCAAGCTGGGCTTTGCGCCCTCGAGGTGCCGGATCGGGCGGCATGAATCTGAAAGGCCAACAATGCTTTCGACTGGAACATCATGGCGGATGCTCTGCCGAAGACTGCTGTACTGTGATTCCCCATCGGAGACTTCCGATGCTTGAGTTTCCATTTCCAAATCTGTGTCCATGACCTCTCTCATATCGGTGCCTTGACTCCCTTGGGTCTCTGCTGCAGCCTGCTGTGGCATGAGTAGGCTGGATGAAAACTTCACACTCACAACCTGGGTGAGATTGGCTTCAAAGTTATCTAAGGTTCTCTAAGGTTCCTTCTCTAAAGTTCTCCAAAGGGTTTGTGCGCAGATCAAAAGAGCAAAGTCCACTGTCCACAGTGGGCCAGGAAAGCAATCAGGGTAGATACCGAGAGCTGAGTCTTGTCAGAAGTTAAACGGTTCAGCCGCCAGGACGGAAAACCTAAGCCTGGCTGGTGAGCGGCAGGAACCCCGGGAGCAGTATTGTGCCACCGCCGGCTAATTGATAAGCCGCTGCATGGACCACTGTCCAATTGAGAATGGCAAAAACAGTTTTCCCGATCAGGAAACCTGCCACTCGGCAGCTTCGGAGCACCACCACTAGCAGCTGGAGCTGTAGGATAAGAAGCTGGACAGCTCCATTCTGATGCGTTCTCAAAGATGAGAGCTAATTTATTTTTAAATCCGGGGCAGGCAGGCAGGTCCTGGAAATAAGTGGCAGCCTTAGCTAATAGAGAACCCTCCTTTGTCTGCCGTGAAGTGGCCATTAAAGATGGCCCCCAACCAACCCCCAGTGGGAGATTAGGCTTACCTTGCGGTCTTCCCCACATGACAAAATCACCACAGAGATGGAAAGTGGTCCTTAATTGGGCAATTATGTGGTTCCCAGAAGCCAGCCATGCTGCTAAAGTTCCCACATTTGGCAATATGCCATGGCAGCAGGGAAATGTCGTACTCCCCACCAATGCATTCCCTCTCCACATAGCCAGCCTGTCACCATGCAGCTGGTACATTTCAGCCTTGAGAGTGTGAGAGACTGGATAATCACTTTGATCTATGCGAATACTGATAACCTGGGTTGCAAGTTGTAAGGCCTCATGGTTAGTGAATGTGTCTTCAAATGCCATATCCTTACAAATGAACCATTGCACCACTCACCATAGCCAATTCGCTGACCTACATTCTCAACCAGCCATGAATCATTCTGGTGTCCAGGGTCAGGTTGAAAGGAGCCTGCTGACAACCCCATTCCTTTTACAAACTGCCTATTTCATCCCCTTTAAAGTATAGCCAGGAAATTGTACAGCAGCAAACTTCCAGGAATTAATTTTTTAAAAGATTGATTGATTGTTAAAACCACTAAATAACCCAAAAATGAATGCCGCTTCATTAACTTACATAAACACATTCAATAAAAAGTTACACGAGTAAATTATATTTACTTGTTGCAACTTATGAGGAATAAAAACAACATTCACATATTAATTGTCTGATGTAATCTGACGATCAAGGTTGCAAGCCTGATGAGGCCTTCTTTAGTTGAAGAATCAGTTATGGGATTTCAACAATCGGAGTAGAAATAGACTTACAGGAATCTTCTAGAAGGAATAAGGTTGGTTTCTGGTCATTTCTTCACCCAGTGAAGTTAGTCCTTGTGCAGGCTGATGTCCAAGTTGTGTGGGTCAGAGAAAGCACAAGCTTAATGGAGGTCAAGGTTACTCAGGTATGACTGCATTTCCTGTGTCTTCCTTTTTCTGCAGACAGCATTTATTATTTAAAAATTAAAAAGGACAAACATGGCTGTTCCATCATGTGACTCCTCATGACTATGGCTTCTTTACCAAATATGGTGGTGTTCTTAGATTGATAAACCGGATCCCAATTTATTGGCCAGAGTCTTCCGGCCAGGACGCACCAGGGTGTGGGGGGTGCAATGCGGGGGGAGGGGATGGGGTGGACTAACAAAATGTCCATTGACTTTTGGCAGAACTGGAAAGTCACAGCACAGGCGAGACGAGAAGGCCCCGGCCATTGTGCCTGGATCACAGCCCCATTGATTAGGCAACCACCATGAGGGTTAAAACAATTACTTTTTTTCAAATGACCCATTCAATTCAAGAATGCCGTCTGATGTTTTTTCAGGATTTGTGTAATTAAAACCTTTCTAGGTTGCGATGCAGGTTTTGTCCTTGTGAGACCGTGTGCGGAATTTTCCTGCCCTCCCTGCAGCAGGTTTAATGGCAGTTGGGGAGGAGGACAATGTGACAGGAGCAAAAAAGCCTGTTTCCTGCCAGCATAAAATGACGTCAGGAGCATGCACTCCCATCCATCATGGCGGATCACCATTTCCGCCAGAGGCCGGCTTGAAACTGTTTTGCATCCTATTTATGATACAAATGAAAGTCCGACCGGAATTGTCCCATCTGCCGATTATCCATGCTGCCAACACGCAGAGAGCTGTAGGCGCTGGGTCGCTAAGTGTGTACAAGGCTGAGGTTGATAGATTTTTAATCAGTAAGGGAATCAAGGGTTTTGGGGAAAAGGTGAGAAAGTGGAGTTGAGGATTATATCAGATGAGCCGTGATCTCATGGTAGAGCAGACTTGATGGCTGAGTGACCTACTTCTGCTTCTACCTCTTATGGTCTTATGTCTGGATCAACATGGCATGGAGATGTCGGGACTTACTTGCAAGGAGGCCTGTGTAAGCCTCCAGAATTCGGAAGGGATGATGCAGGCCTCCGAACCAGACTCTGGAACACCATGTGCAGCAGTGGGTGGGTGGAGTACCAGCCACATGGATCTTCTCACTGCAGCATCATCCAGGGTTTGGATCTTCAAGCAGACCTTCTTCTAGGAGGTGGTTCTTCAAACAGTAGGTAGACGGCTGCAGGAGATACTGTTGGTTGTTCTGGGGTGGCTTTTATTTCAGCATTGCAGGCAAAAAGATATTGTGATTGCCAATGGCAGACAAAGTTAAAGTGTGGAGCTGTTGTAGAATGAGGAATTGGAATTCTCTTCATTAAAACTGCAGTCAGATGTGTTTAAGAAGGACACACCTACAGCCAGAGAGACGATGTATTGGCTGCCACCACCTTTTCCTCTTCCTCTTCCTCTTCATCTTCTCTTGGCAGCTGTTCACTGAATACCTGGGGGCAAGAGCTGTGCCCTCCATGATGGTGAGGTCATGGAGGATACAGCAGATGAATAAGTCATTACACATACTCCAGCAAGTATAACAGGGCTCCTTCAGAGTTGTCTACGCTACAGGTGCATTGCTTAAGCATCCCAGTCATCTGTTTGATGATGTTTCATATTGCAGCATGGCTCTCATTATATGCATGCGGACCATTGTGAAAGGGGCAGCACGGCAGCACAGTGGATAGCACAGTTGCTTCCCAGCTCCAGGGACCCAGGTTCAATTCCCGGCTTGGGTCACTGTCTGTGTGGAGTCTCCACATTCTCCCCGTGTCTGCGTGGAGTTCCTCTGGGCGCTCTGGTTTCCTCCCACAGTCCAAAGATGTGCAGGTTAGGTGGATTGGCCATGATAAATTGCCCTTAGCATCCAAAAAGTGTAGAGTGGAGGCATGGGCTTAAGTAGGGTGCAGGTGCTGACGCGATGGGCTGAACAGTCACTTTCTGCACTGTAAATTCTATGATTACCCATTGGGCTGGAGGTATGGGCTTAGGTAGAGTGCTCTTTCCAAGGGCCAGTGCAGGCTTGATGGGTCGAATGGCCTCCTTCTGCACTGTAAATTCTATGATTCATTGGAACCATGAACCAGCAGTCACTGAATAGCTCTTGCCACCCAATCACTACCCTCTGCTTTAAACTGGTGGCTCAAATATGGTTGGAAAAATGGAGCAATGCCATATAAAAACATCATGCTGCCAAGCACTCACTGACATGATGTACTGAGTATTGCAGCACTCCAACTGTACACAATTAGGTATGGAACACATTGTGCTCAGGGATATTTCTCTGCATTTAAATGCGGTGCCCGCAAACCCACGTGTATGCAATTGCTGGCGCGTTGCATCATGAGGGTGCCCACTCTCCTGGTGAAGGTACATGCACACTCCACCTGCTTCTCTCCTGGAATGAAGAGCTGCAGTCGTGGACGATGATAAGCTTGCTTCAACTGGAAGAATTCTGGCACAAAGAATTATGACCAAGGCCACCGTCACAACCACAGTCAGCTCCATCCTCACCCTACTCTGAGGCTGCAAAAGGTGTTAAATTTCAATGAATACCTCTTTTGTAAAATGGAGATGTTACACACACTGTTACTGGTTTCACCATGTGGAATAGAGAGCATTAGCTCGATCAGCAAGATTGAACATTGAAGCACTGGTGTCAAATCAGTATTGCATTACTGACTGATCTCATCATCTGACTGCATATTTCCAGCTCACACTCCTAATGACTGCTTTAAACTTCTGACTAAAATGGTGTGCAGCATGGATCATTTAGAAGTGTCTGCAGTACAGATGCTATTTTAAAACAATACTCCTGACATCAAAGCTACAGGCACCATGGAGCTGAATTCTACAGCAGTACACTTTAATACAAAGTCAGGGTAGACCTAATATACATTATACTTGTTCACAAAATCACAGAATGAACACAACACAGAAGGCCATTCATTCCATCGCATTTGTGCTGGCTCTCTGAGGAGCAATGTGCCTCGTGTCACTCTCCAGTAATCTGCCTGGAGCCATGTACATTCTTCCTTTTTAGATAATAATCCAATTGTCTCTTAAATTCTTTGATTGAATTTCCATGCCTCCTTCACACTCTCAGGCGGTGCATTCCAGACTAATCCCTTGTATTGCAGGATTGTTTTATGAGGAGAGATTGAGAAAACTGTCCCTGTATTCTTGAAAGCTTTGAAGGATGAGAAAAGGAGCGTGATCGAACATCCACACTGCACTCAAAGCAGCTCACCAAGGCGCAGCATTGTTGATAGAAGCTGGGAGACCCCATTCTAACGCAATCTCATGAGATGTCCCCAGACAGAACAACACTCGTGGGGGTCTCCCAGGTGATCTGAGGCCCCCAGGTGCATACCCTTTGGGCAGGGTGGTATCCTTGCATTGCTGGTGCAGCCAGGCACCCTGTCCCTAGCACACTGGCACTGCCAAGGTGCCAAGCTGGCATTCCTTATGCAGTGGTGATCGGGTGAGGGTGCCCTGCCCTGGTTTTGGGGGGTTGGGGACCCTCTCATAGTGCATTGGTGCTGGGGGGGGGGGGGGGGGGGGGGCATCGTGTCAGCACCTGCACCCTTTGGAGGCTCCAGAGATTGGGATGCCATTTTAAAATCTCTCTCTGCAATGAGGATTCCAGCGCACTGAGCTCCTCAGTGCACAGAATAGAGTTATGTGTGGCCTCAGCCACGCGTTCCCTGCTGAGGGCCCCTATCTAACCCAGGTGCCATATTATAGCATTGTGTTTCTCAGTGCTGTGAGCGCCGGGGGGGCACGTGGCTAAATGCGCTCACTATGGGACTTTGTCCTCATTTAGTTAAATCCCACCCAAACTCTCATTAAAATGTACAAAATCCTTAGTGGGCATAACAGAGTAGCTGTGAATATGATAATTCTTCTAGTTTCTGAGGTTAGAGCCAGGGGACACAATCTCAGATGGGGGAAGTTCATTTTGGATTGAGATGAGGAGGATTTGCTTCACTCCAGGGAGGTAAATCTTTGGAATTCTCTGCGCCAAAGGGCTGTGGAAGCTCAATCATTGAGCATGTTCAAGACAGAAATTGATAGTTTTCTGGATACTGATGACATCATGCTTATGGTGACAGTGGGAAAAATAGCATAGAGGTGGGTAATCAATGATGATCTATTTGAATGGCAGAGCAGGCTCGATGGGCCGAATGGTCCACTCCTGCTCCTTATGTTCCTACATTCTTATATTCTGAGATCCCAGGCACTCACAGCGTAAAAAGGTTTTTGCTTCTGACTCCATTGGTATTTTTGCCAATTATCTTAAATCTGTGCCCTCTCATTCTTGACCATTTCACTAATGGCAACAGTTTCTCCCTATCTACTCTGTCTAGACCCTCGTGATTTTGTATACCTCTATCAAATCGCCTCTCAATCACCTTTTATCCAAGGGGAACAGTCCCACCTCTCCAATCTACATAACTAAAATTCCTCACCTCTGGAAACATTTTTGTGAATCTTTTCTGCACACTCACTTCGCACCTTGTTATTGAAAGCTTACCCTTTCCACTACTTTCGAACAGCAGATCCAGAGAAATGAGTATCTCTTTGCGGGCAGCTAGTTTTAGAAGTTATTAACTCATGATCTGTTACTGAATAAAAAACATTGGAATCAAACCTACCTGATGGGAAACTGAAGTAATTGAACCTCTTAGGATACCGGACCAAACCCCAACTTTTGTTAGGATACCGGATGAGAAGCTTTCTCTTTGTAAAACTGTGAAGAGAGGATACTTCACCCCAGGAGTGATTAGACTGACAGACAGGGATCTTTAATGTATGTTAAAACAAATGTTAATTTAAACACAGAATTAACCATATTGGCATCAAAGAAAGAGCTGTACAATTATCAGTTAAGCAGTTATAAAAAGAATCACTTATTGTCACAAGTAAGCTACAAAGGAAGTTACTGTGAAAATCCCCTAGTTGCCACATTCTGGCACCTGTTCGGGGAGGCCAGTATTGGAATTGAACCCGCGCCGCTGGCCTTGTTCTGCATTACAAGCCAGCTATTTAGCCAACTGTACTAAACCAGCCCTTGGTTTCTTAAATGAAAGGAAAATCTTCAACACCCTTTGGGCAGCATGGTAGCATAGTGGTTAGCACAAATGCTTCACTGCTCCGGGAATCCCAGGTTCAATTCCCGGCTTGGGTCACTGTCTGCGCGGAGTCTGCACGTTCTCCCTGTGCCTGCGTGGGTTGCCTCCGGTGCTCCAGTTTCCTCCCACAGTCCAAAGATATGCAGGTTAAGTGGATTGGCCATGCTAAATTGCCCTTAGTGTCCAAAATTGCCCTTAGTGTTGGGTGGGGCTACTGGGTTATGGGGATAGGATGGAGGTGTGGGCTTGGGTAGGGTGCTCTTTCCAAGAGCCAGTGCATACTCGATGGGCTGAATGACCTCCTTCTGCACTGTAAATTCTATGAAACTATGCACACCTGCAACTACGCATATTCCAACAAAGCAATACAATAGAGTTCAAAATCCACTCATAAGTAAAGTTAACAGACACGTTACTTGTTTATCTGTATGGACTTTTGGAGAGAGACCCTGTCAAGAGCAGATCCAGTATACTCATGTGGTGTCAGATCTTTTTGCTCAACCTAAAAGCATTTGGCATAACTACAGACAGACCTGGTTCCTCCCATTAATAGCATCATCTGTTTTTAAGAACATTGCTGCCACAAACATGAAATGTAAGATATAACAATTTCTACAGTCATCACAGACCTTACCCACCCATGCCCGCACTGACATCAATGAATTACAAAATCGGACATCATGCCAACACTTGCTGCCATTTTCCCACTGTATGATTGAAATGACCCTTAATAAAATGACAGAAAGCTGCTGACTAAGTAGGAGCATCCCGTTGACTTTAATATTCACCCTAAGCTACTTCAAATCATTTGAATTCAAAGCAAAAAAAAGTTTAAAAGACTTTCTTTCAGGTGCCTGATTTAAGCCATTCTCACATCTCCAGGGAAATGCAAAACTGTGGGTCAAGAATCTAATTAGCAATCCCCTGCTGTGGGATGCCATAATGTTTATTCAATGACAAACTGGTAAATAGAAAGCAAACAAATCGTAGAAACCGGAAAAATTCCGGAATACTCAACGGATAAATCTGGAGAGAGAAAGGACAGCGAGCATTTTAGTCCAATCATTGAAAAAAGAGAACAACAACTTGTATTTACCTGGCACTTTTAACCTGCACCCTTTGATATCCCAAGGTGCTTCACAAGAGCTACAAATGCAAATCTCAACATTAAGATGCATAAGGTGATGTAGGGCAAATAACTAAAAGTTGGTCAAAGAGGTAAGTGTTAACAAGCAACATAAAGGAAGAAAGACAGGTAGAGAGCAGGGATTTGAGGGAGGGATACCAGACGAGGACTTTGGCAGCTGATGCATGTTGAAGAAATTGTGGAGTGCATGTATCTGTGAGCATCGTGGAGCTGGAGAAGATTACAAAAATTAATGCCGGGATTTAATCTAGGTGGAGGGGGTCTCACCCATCGGTCAGAGAACTGGTGGAAACTGCGCTTTGCTTTTCTCTGGGAGGCCCAAAGCTATTTAATTCCAATTAGGCACCTACCCAGGCAGTGTCAGGCCTCCCGTATGATTAAGCCCCTTGTGGGGCAGAAACGCAGTCTCCAAGAGCTGGCAGCCAATCAAAAGGCTGGCGCTTCTGCAGTCCCGACAGTGCAACTGGGAGCAGTGACCATTTCGGTACTATATCAGGGCCTGTGAATGTCGGCGGGGTGGATCCATGATCGGGTGTCACAGGCAAGGGTGTGGAAGTAACTCAGAAGAAAGGGCAGGGGAATGGGGGCACTCTTGCTGTTGCTCGTGCCCCTGAATATAGAACCGCTCCTGGTAAGCAGTTGGCAAATCTGATAGGGTTTGCTGGGTGGCTTCCCTGGATTGCAGCTCCCCTGCCTGGTACCTGAATACCAGCAGTGGCGAGAAGAGGCCCTGAAAGGCCACAAATTGAAACTTAAAGATGTTCAGTTGACATTCAGGTGGGGAGCTGCTCACAAGTCATCTGCTCCAGACTTAATTAGCAATAGATGCAAACATTGCAGGATCATTTAAAAAGAGGCAGGTCCTCCTTTTGAAATTGGTGCCTACAATTTGCATCTCCTCTATATATAAAGGCAAAATAATTATCTTCTTTGTGCATCTGACAAAAGACGACGGGCTGAATTCTCCTCCATCGGGATTCTCCTTT
Organism: Scyliorhinus canicula; assembly: GCF_902713615.1. Lineage (NCBI taxonomy): Eukaryota > Metazoa > Chordata > Chondrichthyes > Carcharhiniformes > Scyliorhinidae > Scyliorhinus > Scyliorhinus canicula. The sequence continues at coordinate 119,604,120 of NC_052153.1, read as the reverse complement.
TTGCCGGTGGCCGGGGGTTTCCCAACGGCGTGGGGCTGCCCACAGTGGGAAACCCCATTCTCCATCGTGCCACACCAAATTTCTGGTGCAGCGCACCCCTGGGATTCTCCATCTCGCCAGCCGGCAAATGGGGTTTCCCATTGTGGGCAGCCCCACACCATCGGAAAACCCCAGGCTGCCGGCGCAATGGAGAATCCCGACAGCGGAGAATCAAGCCCCACTACTTCACCAAGCAATATGTTCATCGGAAAAGCCCATGGTATGAATTGAAGCCTGTTGGGCGAGATTCTCCATCGGCTGGAGAATTGGTTCTGACTCCGAAATCATGGCAGGTGCTGGGTTCACGCCAAATTGCAATAATCAGGTGTCTCGACAGTGACGTCAATGCGTTCCACTCCGTATGTACAGTGAATGCCATTTGCATTTAATTAGCGAGCCTGACCCGGTATTCTCCAGAGAGATGCTCCACCTCCACTGGGGGGAAATTCAATTGTGAACGGCGAGGTTCACTTGTACTTATAGAAATCTGGAAACAGGTGCCGTGGCTGATGAGGGAGAGAGAGGAGGTAGGATACAGTGTGGCACGACTGTGGTGGATAAAGATAGTCAGCATGGCTTTGTGAGGGGCAGATCATGCCTCACAAGCCTCATTGAATTCTTTGAGGATGTGACGAGACACATTGATGAAGGTCGGGCTGTGGATGTGGTGTATATGGATTTCAGTAAGGCACTTGATAAGGTTCCCCATGGTAGGCTCATTCAGAAAGTTAGGAGGCATGGGATACAGGGAAATTTGGCTGTCTGGATACAGAATTGGATGGCCTGAAGAAGACAGCAAGTGATAGTGGATGGAAAGTATTCCACCTGGAGGTCAGTGACCAGAGGTGTCCCTCAAGGATCTGTTCTGGGACCTCTGCTCTTTGTGGTTTTTATACATGACGTGGATGAGGAAGTGGAAGGGTGGGTTAGTAAGTTTGCTGATGACACGAAGGTCGGGGGTGTTGTAGATAGTGTTGTGGGCTGTTGCAGGTTACAAGGCAGTGACAGGATGCAGAGCTGGGCTGAGAAGTGGCAGATGGAGTTCAACCTAGAAAAATGTGAAGTGAATTTGAATGCTGAATACAGGGTTAAAGGCAGGATTCTTGGAAGTGTGGAGGAACAGAGGGATCTTGGGGTCCACGTACATAGATCCCTCAAAGTTGCCACCTAGGTTGTTAGGGTTGTTAAAAAGGCGTGTGGTGTGTTGGCTTTCATTAACGGGGATTGAGTTTAAGAACCGTGAGGTTTTGCTGCAGCTTTATAAAACTCTAGTTAGACCACACTTGGGGTATAGTGTCCAGTTCTGGTCACCTCGTTATAGAAAAGACGTGGATGCTTTGGAGAGGGCACAGAGGAGATTTACCAGGATGCTACCTGAAATGGAGGGCATGTCTTATGAAGAAAGATTGAGGGAGCCAGGGCTTTTCTCGCTGGAACGAATAAGGAAGAGAGGTGACTTGATAAGAGGTGTACAAGATGATGAGAGGCATGGATAGAGTGGATAGCCAGAGACTTTTCCCAAGGGCGGAAATGGCTGTCACAAGGGGAAAGGTGATTGGAGGAATTTATTGGGGAGATGTCAGAGAGTGGTGGGTGCATGGAATGCACTGCCATCAGAAGTGGTGGAGTCTGAGTCATTAGGGACAGTTAAGCGACTCTTGGACAGGCACATGAACAGCAGTAAATTGAAGGGGTGTAGGTTAGGTTGACTTTAGATTAAGATAAATGGTTGGCACAACATCGTGGGCCGAAGGGCCTGCACTGTGTTGTACTGTTCTATGTTCTCTGTTGATTCATGGCCGAAACTTTCGCCCCCAAGGCCTCCACCGCGGATGCCATCCATGCGTTATTGGCCTGGGTGGAACGCATGGCCCCACCATCTCCTACTACTGCACGCGGGTTAGACTCCTCCTACTGCACCTGCAAGTTCTGCGTGCTCACCGGCAGTCATTGATTCAGTCCAGGTGCGGCGCCAGTTTCGCTATCGTAGAACTCCACAAATCCTGCCTGGCGTCTCAGGAACGGAGAATCCGACTGTTGTATCAAATTGGTTCATCCCTTCCCAAGTTGATCATCCTTTTACCTCCTTGAGAAAATTTCCAATTTGGTTCCTACTAATGGTCAATTTTAAGATTCATTCCAACAAAGAACTGGATCGAAAGAAGCCAAAGTGCGCCATACCTAACTAATACAGCCAATAGTCAGAGAAGACTTCACCCTTTCACTCTGAGCTGGATTCAAACGAAGATACCAAATGTGAAAGATCAATAGTGCGTGATACAAGGCAGAATTAGGACGAAGAAATTAGAACAATGATAAAACTAATCTGAACGTAAGTAACTAAAGTGTAAGTTTGGTTTGGACAAAGAAAGTTCGATAGGACTTCGATCAGAAAAGATGACGTGAAGCTCAGATCTTGGAAAATTTTATGAAATTGTTCTTTCAGCATATGCTAGATTCTTTGCTTCAAGGTCCCATTGTTTTAGTCCAAGACATGAAAGTTTTCCTTGTCAGAGTTATTATTTTGGTCAGACCACAAAAACATGTTATCCTATTTCCGTTCTCACTGGGATTATTATCATTATGCATTTCAGCTTCAGTGGTCCCTACAATTTATACTGCCCACACATGTGACAGGCAAATGCTTATACCAGACAATTAATTCCATATAATTACAACTCTGCGCTTGCAGCAGAACCTGCCTTTCAACGATTGGTCTTCATAGGCATCAACAAATGTACGCCAAATCAATACTCCTCCACCCCCTCTCCCCCCAACACCTAAATGGATTGTTGCTGCATGTTCATCATCTCCTGTAGATGGAAAGGTGCCAAGAACAATTAGAACAGTTTTCCATTAACATGACGTCTGTTTCAAAGGAACCGCTGACAATATCTAAAGAAAGTCGGCTATTTAACTGACTGAAAGACCAGTGGTATGAGGCAAAAATTACAATAATGATGAAGAAATGGAATCAGTGATTTTTAAATGTGTGAATCTACCTCATATTGTAGTGTGTGTGTATCTTTCTGAATTCTGGGGATTATTGGGTTGAATGCCTCTAAATCTTTCTTACAAGGGTGGGCAACCTGCGCTGATATGATAATAATACTGGCCATGCAATTTGAATGGGGCCTATGACAGGCTTTAGGTTCCATTTGTCGCCAGACTATGATCCTTCATTTTTAAAAATATGACTTTTCACTTCCAACTGACATGGAAATTTTGCAATTTGAAATGAGACTGAGCAAATTACTTAAAAATTCAACCCGGGGCAGCACGGTGGCACAGTGGTTAGCATTGCTGCCTACGGTGCTGAGGACCCGGGTTCGAATCCCGGCCCTGGGTCACTGTCTGTGTGGAGTTTGCACATTCTCCCCGTGTCTGCGTGAGTTTCACCCCCAAAACCCAAAAGATGTGCAGGATAGGTGGATTGGCCAGGGTAAATTGTCCCTTAATTGGAAAAAATAATTGGGTACTCTAAATTAAAAAAAAAAAATTCAACCCCACCTTCCAAAGTGAAGCTGGAAAAGCAAACAGGATTCCAGCTGGGGTGTGCAAAGGGAGGGACATTTACTATAATTCAAGGACCCATCAAAATTAATCGCTGTCGAAGAAAGAGAGCTTAAAAATGCAAAGTACTGGATATTGAAAAAATGACTGCCATAGACAGACACACCCAAAATCCCTTGGAAATACACAATGTGTGAAATATTTCAGGCCAAGCTGCAACCACTACGGAGTTTGTAAGAAGGTTTTCAGCAGAGGAACCAAGCTGAAAGCTAGGCTCATTTCTGATACCTGTGTGTGTGATTAATAATAAATTTGTTCTTTCATTGACACAAAACAGCTTGTTTTATTAGTTCCTTACTGCTCATTGCTTCAATGTTTTTGTGTTTGGAAAAGGTATGTCCTCTTGAAAAAGAAACATAAACCTTTGTTGTGACCAACCAAGGAGACTGAAAAGGGGGGATCCAATTCACCCCTTCTCACCTGGTCACAACCTCTTGCACATCTGATGGTGAAGTGTATTATAAATCTAAAACGTACCTTTATGTTGAGCTCAGGGGTCAGAAACTTCAATTCCCAATGGGCCTGGGAACAGTTGTGCATGTGCGAAATGGGAGCAGGCTGCGTACACACAGGTCGGCAGTTTTACATTCCTTGAAACCAAGTGTACTTGTGCCAAAAACAATGGTGCAAAAGCTCAGGTCAAGTGATCGGATGTGGAGCGCTGTTGCCAGCAAATGTCCCAGGTAAGGGGCAGGGAGAGGGGTGACAGAGAGTGATCCCAAATGGAGGAGAGGGAGCAGGGAGTGTGGAGACATGGTGGCACAGTGGTCTGCACTGTTTCCTCACAGTACCAGGGACCCAGGTTCAATTCCGGTCTTGGGTCACTGTCTGTGTGGAGTCTGCACGTTCTCCCCGTGTGTGTGTGGGTTTCCTCCGGGTGCCCGGTTTCCTCCCCCAGTCCAAAGATGTGCAGGTCAGGTGGATTGGCCATGCTAAATTACCCATTAGTGTCCAGAGGTGTGTAGGTTATGGGAATAGGGAGGGGTGAACAGGGGAGTGGACATGGGTAGAGTGCATTTTCGAAGGGTCGATGCAGACTCGGTGGGTCGAATAGCTTCCATCTACACTGTAGGGGTTCTATGATTCTATGAAAAGGAAGTCCCAGGTAGGGGTCAGAGGCAAGGACAGAAATAGGTTCAGTTAAGTTAAGGAAAATGAGAGGAGCAGAGAAGCAGGCTCCAAATAAGAGAAAGGGCTGCGGAGAGCGGTTTTTAAGTAAAAAGGGCTCAAGAGAAGCCCCATTAATTGAAGAGGGCCATTGGGACATAGGTAACCTTTTGGAGCAGTAGAGTTTTATTTGGAACTGCCAAAGAGCTAAAGTTGTGCTTGTGAGCTGATGATTGAGTGTAGACTCAGTAATCCAGGGGAACGGAATCTCCAGAGATGATTTTGGAAGCCTTTGTGGTTGGCTGTTGTTGCCATCTGAATTGGGGTAACCTTTGGAGAGAATTCCAAGACAGGGGCCAGAATTCTTCGAGCCTCCGTGCCGAAATCGCGGTCAGCGCGGGAGTAGAGAATGGGGTGTCAGATCCTCGATTGGGTCTGATGCCGGGACGTGAACCTCCGGCAACCGGAGGATCGACAGGAGTCTCACACGTGCAGTCGACGCGGTGCCAGTTGGGGGCCCCCGGCCGTTGAAGGAGGCCCCCACGGCGATTCTCCACGGTCGACTGGCGGAGTTCCCGCTGGCGTGGCTCATGTATGGTTCCACCCGGCAGGAGCTCACCGTCCTAGTGGGGGGCGGGGGAATCCATCACCAGGGAGGGGGAGGCCTTCCACAGCGGCGAGGCCTGCGACCGGGGGCCACCAATTGGCAGATGCGCACGATCTGGGGGGGCCTACCTTCTTCCGTGCTGGCCCGCTGTGTGGGTCCGCCATGTCGCGTGCAGAAATGGGCGCCACGTGCATGCGCGGACCCGCAGTCGGCAGTGCAGGGCTGCATATCGGCACTATGCTGGCCCCCTGTGGGCCAATTAGTTGCTGGGCCAAGAGACCCGTTGATGCCGGCGTGAAACACTCCGGTGTTTACGCCGGCATCAACACTTAGCCGCCAGGACCTTTGGAGGTGAAGATTGGAAACATTTGTGTGAGAGAGATGCAATTTCAGTGAGACTGGTTGATTTCTAATGTCTTGATGAGTTGTTGAGAAATACATGGAATCTACTTTGGTCACATTTGGCATTTATTTTGTAATGTGTGTTCGAGCAGTTTTTCTGTTAATTCAGATGCACTTCATAGTAACCCTGAATGGCAGTGTACAAGATAGATCTTCTAAATTATTTTATCTTTCTGTTCTTGAATAGTAAAGTTTATTTTTAGTTTTTAAAATCCCATCGAATCTTGTGACTTTATTCACTGAGCAAGTGTTTTAAATCTCAAACGTTTGTCTACTTTAGATCCCTGGCCGTATTTCACCGACAACTTGGGGTCTGGCCTAGGATCATTACAATATTTCAGACTGTTAGCACCAATCTTCAATTTAGAAAACAACAAGTTGCACTTGCATGGCACTCATATGGTAATATGGGCGGCACAGAGCACAGTTTTTAGCACTGTTGCTTCACAGTGCCAGAGTTCCAGGTTCAATTCCCGACTTGGGTCACTGTCTGTGCTGAGTCTGCATGTTCTCCTTGTGTCTGGATGGGTTTCCGCCAGATGCTCCGGTTTCTTCCCACAAATCCTGAAAGACGTGCAGTTAGGTCATTTGGACATTCTGAATTCTCCCTAAGTGTACCCAAACAGGTTCCGGAATGTGGCGACTAGGGGATTTTCACAGTAAATGCATTGCAGTGTTAATGTAAGCCTACTTGTGACAATAAAGATTATTAAATCATCCCAAGGATCGTCATAGAAGCATACTCAGACAAAATTGGTACCAAAATAAAACAAAGCAAATATTTAAAGAGTGCAGCAAAATGGGTGTGAGAGCTTGAATTATAGTTCAAGGTCTGTGATTAACTAGTGACAATTTATTTCACTTCCAGAGATTAAACGGGTGACACATATCGAAAGAAAGCTGATATCAACTTCCCAGTGACCTTGCAGACTTCAACAATGAGTAAATTTGAACCTAAAATAACAGGAAGAGCAAAGGCACATGCGCCTTCTGTTACCACCTAGTTCTGAAAACAGGCAGTCCAATTAAATGGAGCGAGTGAGGCTTCTTCAGGGCTAAGTTTCCACTGCGTTCATTCAATGTGCCTTATTCTTAACCTTTAAAAAAATAATCTTGGCTATGGATTGCCTAGTAGTTAAAGTGTTTAAAAAACATGCCGTTAATTGACAGATTTCTTTCAACTGCTTTTTTGTTACACCATTCTCAACATGAACAATAAATGTAATTGATATGGGAAATAGTAGAGGGCATAAAGGAGTATTTTGGTAATAGTCCTCTTTATTTATGAAACACTTCAAATAAAATATGATATATTGTTTTTTTTCTGGCATCATAAAGTCAGAGGCTGAATACAAACAGAGCAGGCAATTCACACCGTTGCAGCTCACACAATCAGGAAACACCTATTGCTTTCGCCATGACACATGTCAAATGCTTCTTAAGTGAGTTTAGGGTGTTGCCTCCACTACAACATGGAGACGTTAACTGCATATGTACATCACTCTTTGCTTCAAGCAGAACCACCTGGCATCAGTCCAAACTTGGCTTTTTGCCAGCACGAACCAATATCTCCTTGTATACTGTCACAGTTTAACCTGAAGTAATGTTCTGGATCCATCTTTTCTATTTCAATTGCCTGTATGACACTTTGTTGTTATTGCCTTTGAAAGCAGAGAAAACAAAATCTCTCATGTCTCCTCATTACGGTACGGAAACCTGTGACATTGGCTCCCCCTTTACATTGCTCCAAGATTTCCAGGACTTCCTCAAAGACAAATACTTGAGCCTATGGCGAGCATTTTATAAACCTTCCCAGCTTAGTTTCACTACTTATGAGGAAGCTAGCAATGAACCTGAGCAGCCTCGGATTGTAACGACTTCAGACAAAGGAGGTCGGAGAAGGCGTTACGTCCACCTTAAGTCCTCTAGCTGCACACGTCTATCACGCCCCATTCTCCGCCAGATAGGATAACCCACTACCAGTGTCGGGCAATGGAAAAGCCACTCTGATATTAATAAAAACAAGAGGATCAGGATCTTTGATACACTGGGATGACTTCCAGTTAATGCCTTTATGAAGTTCTGACTTTCATTTTGGTATTCCTTCCTTCGAGGCTTGACATGGGATGAAATTCTCCATTTGGGTGATTAAGTGCACGATTTAACGGGAACATTTCAAATTGTCATTTTGGGCGCGATTGACGGGGTGTTTTTTGATGGCCACATTGGCAAGAATGCAGCCTGTATTTAATGGCACTTAATGCCAGAAATGAACCCCACGAGCTTCTCACCATTATTGGCTGTCTCGCTTTTTGATTCATGAGACTTGCGGCTCAGCATTGTCGCTAACAAGGGGGATCTGCTTTTAAATGCTCCCTCACCACTCAATTTCAGTCATACACATGCAGAATGCACTTGTGGGTTGTCGCTTGGGAAATACTGCACAGGTCCCCGCACGAGCCCTGAAATAAACCAGTTTGCATAGCTTACTTCAGCTGCCCCTCCTCCCCAAGGGCCCCATGAGCAGTGTCAGGAGATGACAGTGATATCCCGTTCTTCCGAATCCACCCTTTAACACGAGTGCACCACAAGGGCAGCAGACAGAACAGGGTGGAACAGTAATGCCGGGAGACGGCCGGGGCCCCCGACTCTAAACTCTCGATAGGGCATCGACAAAGGGCAGAAAGCATGCACACCTACTTCTCACTTTGGGAATGCCAAACTGATCAGGGTTCTTAGAGGACCAGCAGCAGGGCACCAATAAGGCCTGGGAGGCAGTGACAGCGTCTGTCAGTGCAGGCAGCATGACCAGGAGGACTGCCGTACAATATCAGAAGGAGTGAAACAAGGCTTAGAGGAGATATGAGGAAAAGCTTTTTCACCTAGAGGATGGTTGGAATCTGGAACTCGTTGCCTGAAAGGGCGGTAGTGGCGGGAATCCTTATAACTTTGAAGAAGTATTTGGAAGAGCACTTGAAATGCCATTGCAAACTAGGCTACTGATAAATGGGATTAGAATAATTAGGTACTTGATGGTCGACATGGACGCAATGGGTCAAAGGGCCTCTTTCCATGCTGTAAACATCTATGACTCTATGTTGTCCACCAAGCTGCAAGGGTAAGTTACCACCTCTCTCCTGGCATCAGTTCCGCCTGCCACCCTTCAAATTCCCATCCCCCCTCACAGATCATTGACTGACACCTCGCACCCTCCCCACATCAAAATGTTGTGCTTGTTCTTCAAAACCCACTGGCACCCACAAACACAACCCCTTCATGTCCAGTTGCGGTGCCCACACATGCCATCTGCTATGAACTGCCTACCCCCCAACCCATCAAGTGTGTGGCTCATAAAGCCCTGTCTTTGTCCCCACTGCAGAAGATAGCCCATAACAAGTGGGAAAGGGCCAAGATGGGGGACCGAGTCCCAGAGAACCAAGTCCTCACTCCCTATGAAGAATAGGCCCTGGAAATCGTGGGGTTGTCTGAGGATAGAGCGGTTACCGACGGCAAGGTTGGCCTGCGCCTCAAAGGTGAAGATCCACTGCCCCATTACCCAGATGACCTGTCTCAAGTGAGCTGCTCAGGCCAGACAAGATGATCCTTCCCTCTCACTGAGCACATTTCCATTTGTCATGCAGGAGCTGGGCCATCCGGAGTTGTTCCCCCACGCCACCCAGGAAACAACTTCGGAAGAGAGATCAGAGGAGACCACTATCGACGCATCACAGCGATTATCTTCACGGTCAGAGGAGACCACCATCTACCCGTTACAGCGATTATCTTCACGGTCAGAGGAGACCACCATTGACCCATCACAGCGATTATCTTCACGGTCAGAGGAGACCACTATTGACCCATCACAGGGATTATCTTAATGGCCAGAGGGGACCACCATCGACCCATCACAGCGATTATCTTCACCTTCCACCAGTGCAGAGACACACACCTTGCTGGATGACATTAGTGGACAGGCTTCTGGACACAATCTGATGAGAACCACACAGTTGCTGATGCACATCAGGTAGAGGTAGGAACATCCAATGGAGTCAGCTGTCAGAGGTCTGCTGGATCGCAGGACCCAGCTGATTCCCAGTCAGATGCTGAGCGTCTGGATAAGGTTCTCCCAGAGCTGATAAAGATGATAGACACAGACGTGAGATTCATGGGGGGATCTCAGTGATATTCCAGTGAGTACATAGCTGATTGGAGGAGTCCCAAAGGCTACAGGTTCAGGAGATGATGCCGACAATGCATGTTTTTGAGGCCAACACTATTCAGGTGGCGGACACAGTAGAAAGCCTGGAGCACAACATCAGCGTCTTGAGCGGAGGTGCCCAAGGGATGGCTCAGTCTGTGATAACCATGGCTGAGGCCCTCTACCTCATGTACTAGTCGATGAGGGATGTGTCCCAGATGCAGGTGGGCATGCAGAGCATGTCCCAGTCACTGAGGAGCATCGTTGAGGGCATCAACATCATGGTGCAGACAATGGGGACTGCAAGAACTGGCAGAACCAAATGATTCAGAGGCCTTTGGAGCTGACTCCAGCTGCCCCTCCATCCCATGGAGACTCCCAGTGCCCCACGGGTACCGTCAAGGAGGAAGAAGTACTGGTGGCCAACCTGAGGCCTTCCACCAAGGAGACAATGGCGGTCTCCATTTCTTCCAAATCCCTCCCATCTGAGACCAGCGTATCTCACGGGCAGTGGGCAGAACAGGGTGGCATGGCAACGCCAGTAATACAAGTCAATTGGCCGGGGCCCTCCGGCTCCAGGCCCTGCAGAGGATGTCTGCCAAGAGCATAACAGGCCGCAAGGCTTGGAAAGCGGCAGGCTGCCTCCACTTCAGATGTGCACCCTGGGGACACACCTCGACATGGCAGTGGGCAACAAAAGATCAAAAAAAGTGAGGAGTACTGAGTGGGCACGGTGGGGGTGGGGGTGGGGGGGGGGGGGTTCTATTTGTAGTTAGGGGGAATGGAAATGTCAAATATTCACAATTAAAATATATACACCTGATACCTGTGAAGCCCCTGTCACTTTAACTTTCACAATGGGTCTGCAGCACCCCATCACCTGCTGACATCTGCCCCCCACCGAACACTCCACCCCCCCCCCCCTCCCCCCGGGCACAGTGCTCTAAGATCAAACGGCCCCCGGTGCTGACCCTATTCAGAGGATGGCATAAACTGAAGAGCACCAGAGCTTTCCTCACAGGGAGTCATGATAACTCGGCTGCTTTGTTCATTGACCCACTGACAGTCTCACAGGCCCAACACCCTGTGGTGACGTCACCCTTGGAGGATGGAACAGGGTAATCAGGTGGTTGGGGGGGGGGGGGGGGGGGCAGTGTTGGAAAGTCATGAAGTCATGGAATGCAGTGGGGGGAGGATGGAGTGAAATGGATGGGAAGGAGGGGAATGGGAGAAGGAGGGATGGCGGGAGTATTGGGGAAGGAGGAACTTTCCAGCTCCTGTAGGTGCAGTCGTAAGTTCAATTGCCATCAGGTGTAGGAGATGGTGCCGGCAATGCATGGTATCCATGCCAACACTGAACAGGTAGCAACCGCAGTGGAAACATTAGGTCAAAAACATTTGCCATTGGTCAAGACGCCTAAGGCTTGGGGCACACGGTGCGGTCGATAGCTGAGGCTCAGAACAGGTGAGCCCAGTATCAGACAACGATGTACCAGCCCCACACAGGCATTGCTGTGGCACTCCAGAGCTTGGCCAAGCCACAATGGTCATGGCTGAGGGCATCAAGTGTATTGGCCAAGCACTGACTGACCTGGCCAGTCACAAAGACACATGACTGAGTCACAGAACCCAAGATGCAGAGGGACATGAGTCACTTGCTGAGGGACATGGCCCAGTCTCTGTGCTTCATGGTTGGGGCATCAAGAGCCTGAGATAAGGGCAGGCCTCCAGGATTGGCAGTGCCAAATAACTGTTGAGCCTCTGGAGTTCACTCTGGCCTCACCTCTGTGCCATGGAGTAGCCCGGCGGACATTGAGCACCCCGAGGGAGGAGGAAATGATGGTGCCTGTGCCGGTGCCTACCATAGAGGAGGTGCTAGAACATCTCAGCGCTCCTGTATTCCCCCCACCTGACACTGACATATCTGATGGGAAGTGGGCAATACAGGGTGGCACCTTGTCACCTGTGATGCCAGGATGTTGGCCGGGCCCATTCAGTTCCAGGCTCTCCAGAGGACGCCCGCCAAATCAGAGGGTGAGATACGCAGCAGGCCATCTCCACTTCTGATGTGTTGTCTGGGATCACACCTAGAGACAGCAATAGGCCATGTAAAATAAGGAGGTTAGACAGCAGTTAAGTTGGCACAGGCGCAGCACATAGGTTAGAGGTAGGGTCAGGGTAACAACAATTGTATATAGTCACTGTTAAACAACTTTTCACCAAAATTCCGACCTGCTTCAATCCTCTGCCAGAAGAGTGTGTGGGATGGATGGGCTGGGTGTAGCGAGTGTGCAAGCAAGGGTGGGGGGGGTGGTGTAGGAGGTTGGTGGTGTGCGCTGTTGATGTTGGAGGGTGGCATGGGGCAGGGCCCATCAGGACAATTGAATGTTCCATCTGGGGTCACTCTCAGGTGGTAGGGAATGGGGCCAGAAGTGTGAGGCCGTCTTGGAGGTCAGCTTACCCAGTGAGTGATCCATCACCGCTCACCATCTCCATAACTACCAACCCCCATCCCCACCCCAACACCACCCCAAGGAATATATGAGCTTGTGACCAGATTTGCTGTGAGTAGTAAACTCTGAACAAGTTCAACAAATATTTAATAATAATCTTTATTGTCCCAAGTGGGCTTACATTAACACTGCAAGTTACTGTGAAAAGCCCTTAGTCGCCAAATTTTGGCGCCTGTTCGGGTACACAGAGGTAGAATTCAAAATGTTCAATTCACTTAACAGCCCGTCTTTCGGGACTTGTGGGAGGAAACCGGAGCACCCGGAGGAAACCCAAGCAGGCACGGGGAGAACGTGCACACTCCACACAGATAGTGACACAAGCCGAGATTCCAACTTTAGACCCTGGCGCTGTGTTGCAACAGTGCTAACCACTGTGTGACCGTTCCACCCTCAGTTGCAAGATGTAGGGCTGGATTCTCTGCTGTTGGGATTCTCCATTACGCCGGCAGTGCATCCACACCCGGGCTGCCCATTGGCCTGCTGGTGGGACAGAGAATCCTGATGCTGGCAGGGGTGCGGAGGAACGGAAAATCCCGCCCGTGTTATATTTGTGTACCCACTGACACCAAAGTATAGTCTTTGGAGAAGGATTAAAAATGGCTAAAATTTATATATCATCAAACATCTCAATTCATGCACTCGGATAAACCAATTAATAACTCTAACACTCTGCACAATTTGGACTCCATCGTTTGACATGAGTCCTTGTTCCAAATGGTAAAGCAGTGAACCCAGACGGTGGGATTCTCCATTCCTGTGGCAAGTGCCGACACCAATGGGGCACCCATTTCATGATGGAAAAATCAGGGTGAACCTCTCGCCGATTCCGGTACCGGTGAGGGGCTAGCACCGGCGCGTAGGTAACACCTGCGGTTCGTGTGGAGAATCGTCGGGTCCAGGGCCACACAAGCGCAGAGCCGACAAGGAGCATCCGCACATGCCTACACCCCCACCGGTCACGCCGGAAAAGATGGCGGAGGCTGTGCTGGACCGTGTACCCGCCCACCCCAATCCCACAGCCCACCCCCTGGCTACCTCCCCACCACTCCCTCCAGCCCTAGCAGAAGCCCCCCGGCCAGTGGCATGGATCTCGGCTGAGTGTGGCAGCATGGGCACTGTCCGCAGTCGACACGGCAGGTTCCTGACTGCTGAGACCACACGTACCCCTGCCATCGGAAACTCGGCCCATTGAGAGCAGAGCATCTCTGATGGGCGGGCTGATGATGTGCCAACGGGGTTGCGACTGCACATGTACCATGTACCGATTTGGACGGGGCGGAGCATCGCTAACCAGCGTTAAATCGACACCTGCCCCGATTCCGGCATCAGGAGCCATTCTCCACCCAATCGCCATCCTTGATTTCGGCGTCAGCCTGTGGAGACTTCTGCCCAGGAACTATGAAGGTTGAATTGAGATTGACAGTATTGAAAAAAAACTTGAACCAACTGCTAATTACTGAAAAAATAGCCTTTCAAAAAGACACGTATTACTCAAGTATGATTTCCAAATTATTGAACTGTAAGTTCATAAATGCTGGTTTGAGGCTGGTACCACCAGCGTAAGCAGCCATGAATTAACTGCTCATCAGTTGTACCAAGTCCTGTTCTGCTCACCATTATTCAGAATACTGCTTTAGCACTGGGCTAAATTGCTGGCTTTTAAAGCAGACTCAGGCAGGCCAGCAGCACAGTTCAATTTGGGTACCAGCTTCCCCGAACAGGCGCCGGAATGTGGCGACGAGGGGATTTTCACAGTAACTTCATTTGCTACTTGTGACAATAAGCGAATTTCATTTCCTATTTGATGTTAATCAAGGTTTACTAGGTAGTTAAACACACAGTTTGAATCAATGTGCAGCTGAAAGCACTTATCATCAAAACAAACTGTGTACTCTGACTGCCCTTTGGGTTAGGTCAGAACTGTAAAAAGTGCTGAATTGAATGTGACTCCAATGCGACAGTTGTAACAACATTGTTTTTAATTGGTTGAATGATAATGCATGTTCATGTGTACTCCTGGAGCGTTCATGATACCCAAAGAATGATATTAACTAAATTCAGCGACCTGAATGGTTACTGCTGCCTTACGGGTCAAGGACCCAAGTTTGATCCTGGCCCCAGGTCACTGTCTGTGTGGAGTTTGCACAGTTTCTCTGTGTATCTCACCCCCACAGCCCAAAGATGTGTAGGGTAGGTGGATTAGCCATGTTAAATTGCCCCTTGATTGGAACAATTTAAAAAAAATCAAATAGAAATGTAATTAATATCAAAAGTCTATGTAAAAGTGAAATGCTGAACATATGGGCCGGAATTCTCCAAACCCGTGTTCTGACGCCGGAGTGAAAAGCGGCGCCAACCACTCTGGCGTCAATGGTCCCCGATAATCTGGAATGTTCCCCTTTCTAGGGGACTGGGTCGGCGCCAGAGTGGTCCCTGCAGCTCCAGCCAGCACGGAACGGCCGGTGCGAGTTCGCACATGCGCACTATGGCCGGCGCGAGTTCGTGCATGCGCACTACGACCGTTGTGATTCCGCGCATGCGCGTGGGTTCCCGTCTCAGCGCTAGCCCCCGGGAAATATGGCGGAGCCCTACAGGAGCCTGGCTTGGAGGAACATAGGCCCCCACGGAACCAGCCCATCCGCCGATCGGTAGGCCCTGATCGTGGACCAGGCCACCGTGGAGGCATCCCCCGTGGTCGGATTCCCCCGCCCCCCCTTCCAGGAACCTACCTCTTCATTCACCTGAGGAAGGAGCAGTGCTCCGATAGCTCATGATTCAAAACAAACCTGTTGGACTTTAACCTGGTGTTGTAAGACTTCTGACTGAATTAATTAAACACCTTTCTTTACATTAGTTCCTATGTTTTAAAAAGTGAACCTACCCTATTTTCTACCTTACTTACACGTTTTACAACCTGTCTATAGCTCCCTTTGAACTAAAAAAATACATTAAAAATACTCCAGTTATTGCCTTATGTGACCTATTATTGAAGTTCCTCGTGGTTTATTAACAGATCAAGGCCGCTTCTTACTGTTGGTTTATACCCTAGCAATCACTCTGCCAATTACCAATTACCAGAATTATAACCTCCACCAGCCTGTTTTCCAGTACATAGGAAATATGACAATGATATTACCAAAAAAAATTACAATTCCTAATTTTCTTGATACACATTTAATCCCAATGTTGGGGTCCTGATCCAAAAGCAAAAATCCAACTCCAGAGGGAACCAGGAGATTCTCACGGCAGATCTTGAAATTAGAGCAAGTGACCAGTGAGATCAATTCCCCACCAAAGGCCGTGTTGCAGTATGTGCTGGAAGAAGTTCAAGACTTCAAACGAGTGCTGAGTAAGTGAATGCATCTACAAATGATATTTCTTACCCACCACGACAAAAACTCATCAGCAACCAGAACTCATGTCTAACATCCAGATGTTCCATCTCACCCTCACACACTTACCAATGTTACCAGCTTCACACCCATCTCTCACTGCTTCCTCATACCTCCAGCTATTCTGCTATGGATGGCAACACACTTACTGACATTCTTCTCTCTCCTACAGAGCAGTGTCCCATAACTACAGAGAACAACAGGGAGCTAATAAGGGACAGGGCCTACCTGCAACCCCTGAGCCCCAGGTGAGAAGCTGTTGCACCATGGAGCACAAACCTGTTGTCCTCTCTCATGATGACACCATTTGTACTCTCACCATTAAAATGTGGGGACTGCAAAAATGTGTGCTCTTTCCTCTTGCCTGTCTCTGGTCAGTGAGAAGATGGTGAAAATCATTTCCTTCCATACAGGCCTGCTGTCCCTTCCCGGATGCAGTGCTGGGCAGTTAGGGAGTGACCTGTGAGATGTTGTGAATATCACCTACTCCCATCTGGAAGGGACCATTTGCACAGAAAGTATGCTGATGGTGATTATGACAGCCATTGGAAACACAATCCTCGGCCTGCACGTCAGGATGGAAGAGGTACCCCAGTGTTCACTTGACTTGTATTGGCCAAAACGGAAGATAAAACACCTGATTAAGGTTAGAGGCTGTTTAACATTACAATCTGCCCACTCTGCATGCACGCCCCTATAGTCAGGGCAATGCAGAGGTGGCAGGTAGTATCCTGGCTTCCTGGCCGGCAGTTTTGGAGTATTGACTTTCTCTAGTGTCAGCACTAGTGGCACAATTTTGCACTAATGGTATCCTTGTTGGATCCAAAGAGAACATTATATTGTAAAACCCTGAAATAGTATAATATAAATATGTAACCAGGATGTGACCAGGCTGTTGCCTACTGCCTCGATTCTCTGGTGGCGTGTGTAAATCCCAGTGACATGATTGAAGCATAACTTCATCGTGTAAATTAGATCCCTGTTACCTTAGGTTGAGGGCAACCTTCTCATGCCTGATTTCATATAAGGTGGTGAGGTATGGTAATGCAACACAAGACCATCTGCCCTCTTAATCCCTGCCCCCATTTGTACCTTCTGTTTCTGTGACCTGGGATTGGTGGCATGATGTGAAAGAGTAGAAGGATACGGTCATTTAGGTTCACAGGAGATCAAACACAGTACCTCAAGTAAATGAAGCCATAGAAAACAAATGGGTTAAGGTTCTACAACAAAAATATATAAATTAAAACATAATGGTGAATCGGTATAAATTATGGTGTGGTTTTGGGCTCCATAGCACAGCGGTTAGCACTGTTGCTTCACAACTCCAGGGTCCCAAGTTCCATTTCCGACCTGGGTCACTGTCTGTGCGGAGTCTGCACATTCTCCCCGTGTCTGTATGGGTTTCCTCCGGGTGCTCCGGTTTCCTCCCACAATCCAATGATGTGCAGGTTAGATGGATTTGCCATGCTAACTAGCCCTTAGTGTTCAAAAAGGTTGGGTGGGATTACAGGGATAGGGTAGAGGTGTGGGCTTAAGTGGGTTGCTCTTTCCAAGGGCCGGTGCAGACTTGATGGGCTGAATGGCCTCCCTCTGCACTGTAAATTCATTAGTGTTAAGGAGCCAGGAGCAGATTTCCAGCTTCTCCCGCCTACGCATGAAGTTAAGTTTTAAAGAAGAGTGTTGCTTTTTGGTGGTTTCCTCCTGTGCACCATTTAAAGGCATCTTGGGTCAGATTAATTTTGCGATCCAACCCAAAGTTAGCATAAATGGAGAATGAAGGTTATTTTGGGCAGTGAGCACAAATGTCCTCCTGTCCAGTAGATAAACCTGGTGGGGCAAAAGTGGAAGTCTTGACTTCTGGGTTAATGCTGGATTCTCGGATTATGAGGCTATATCCGGAGAAAGTGTCTAGTTTTACAACAAAAATGTCGGCGACGCCCCGCTCTGATGCTCCGCCCGATGGAGGGCTGGCAGCGACGCCGGGTAAAACCCCTGGCATTCCCTACATAAATGACCGGAGAATTGCAGGGTCCGGGCTGCACATGCACACGGCAATGACCTGCAGCGGTCGTGCAGTACAACATGGCGCTGGCCGCACACGGACCTGCCAGCCAAATAGTGTCCCCCTGGGCCCCGCTCGCCACCCCGGACCACCCCCCACCAGTCCCCTCAGCACTCGCTGAAGCCATCCCTGCCAGTAGCATGGCTCCCCCCCCCTCCCCCCAACGACTGTGGTGGTGCTAGACACAGTCCACAGCCGCCATGCCGGGTTTACAAACACTCAGACCACATGCAACCCGCGCGGTCCTGAACTCGGCCTATCGGGATAGAGCATTGGGAGAGAGCCTCAAAGCGACGTGCTGATGCCGTCGCAACGGCAAGAGCCGTGTTCCTAGACAACACTGATTTGGAGGGGGCGGAGCATATTCAAAATAACATCAGCCCCGATTCGCTCGCAAATGGGGATTCTCCGCCTGTTCGCAGAATACGATTTTACGGTTGAGCAACGGAAAATCCTGCAATGATTGAAAAAGAATCATTTTTATTTTGAAAATGATATTGAGGGCAACAGGGTAGCATGGTGGTTAGCATCAATGCTTCACAGCTCCAGGGTCCCAGGTTCGATTCCCGGCTGGGTCACTGTCTGTGTGGAGTCTGCACGTCCTCCCCCTGTGTGCGTGGGTTTCCTCCGGGTGCTCCGGTTTCCTCCCACAGTCCAAAGATGTGCGGGTTAGGTGGATTGGCCATGATAAATTGCCCGTAGTGTCCTAAAAAGTAAGGTTAAGGGGGGGTTGTTGGGTTACGGGTATAGGGTGGATACGTGGGTTTGAGTAGGGTGATCATGGCTCGGCACAACATCGAGGGCCGAAGGGCCTGTTCTGTGCTGTACTGTTCTATGTTCTATATACTCATGAAATTAAAAAGAACATCAATGTAAATGGGGGAAAAATGTAGATCTTTAAGCAAGTCTTCCTATAGTCTTTCTATGGGAAGATTTGATTTAATGAATTATTCTGATCTGACCAAGCTTGTGGAAGTAATGAGATGGATTTTAATACCCCGTCGACAAAATCGCATCCGGCACCGGGACGGAGAATCCATTTCCGCGCATGGAATCAGGACCGGTGCCGTTTCCTTGATTCTCCAGCCCTGAAAAAGCACATACTCGGGGGGTGGGGGGGGGGGGGGGGGGATATGCCGGGTCGCGTATCCCCTACCTGCACTTCTTGCCAGAGGTCCGCCCTGCTATTCATCACCCCCAACCGGCCGAAGCCCCAACGGCGTGCATCTAACGTGGTCCCAGCCATTCGGGATACTGAGTCTGCAGCCGCCATGGTCGGGAGCGGGAGAACCGGAGGGCAGGGGGGGGCCTCATACGGGACCGGGCTATTTTTGTTGGTGGTCTGGGTCGGGCACGCGACCAATTGCCGGCACTATTTACAAGTTCCAGCTCCGCAGTCTGAGTCCACCATTGAGCATGGCGCATCCGCTGGTGGTCACCGCCATGAGGCCTCTGACCCGGATGTGCGGGACCCCCCCCGGGGGTCGCAGAATCGCCCGGGGCCGGCATCAATCCCACCCCCCCACCGTGGCCCAAATTCTCCGCCACCCGGGACACGGCGGTGGCAGGAATCGCGTTGCGCCGGTTGGCAGGTCCCCCGCGGCGATTCTTCGGCCCGCAATGGTGGCCTGGCCCGCAATCGGGGCCCACCGATCGGCAGGCGGGCCTGTGCCGTGGGGGCACTCTTTTTCTTCCGCCTCGGCCACGGTCTCCACCATGGCGGAGGCGGAAGAGACCCCCTTCCCCGCGCATTGTCCAGGATGACGTCAGCAGCTGCTGATGCTCCGGCGCATGCGCGGACTTCCACCGGCCAGCGAAGGTCTTTCGGCCCCGGCTGGCAGGGCGCCAAAGGCCGCTCGCGCCGGCCGGCAGAGCGTAAACCACTCTGGCGCGGGCCTAGCCCCTAAAGGTGCGGAGAATTCCGCACCTTTGGGGAGGCCCAATGCCGGAGTAGTTCTCGCCACTCCACAATGCCGGGACCCCGCACCCTGCCGGGTAGGGGAGAATCCCGGCCATAGTCCCTGAAACAGAGAATCCAGCCCCATATTTCACACACTGTAAGCTGTTTGATCCCTACAGCTATTGATAAATACAGTATATTTTCTAATAAATGAGGTTTTCAATTACACCATAGAGCTTTAGTTAAGTGCATTCTCTGCCAAGAGTGTAAAACCCTGTGCTAAATCATTTATAAGCCACTTACTGAGCATGCCACAACAAACAATAATCAGCAAAGCAAATACAATCCTGAACAAATCAATGGAAACAGCTCAGGGTCTTCCCTTTGCAAAGGCACTGAACATACAGAGTATGAGCCCAAAGTTCATTACACCCACTTCAGGCCTCAGACATATCCTAGTAACATCGCTTGACTCAGCCCTTGCCACAACATGCCTGTGCTGAAATTCTCTTTGGTGATTTTGTTACCTTTACACTTCCAATGTTCTCCTGGCCAGCTTCTCAGACTCAACGCCAGATCTCTTGGGGACTAGAGGTATGGGAGTCGGAGGTGGTTGAGAATAGGAGGGGACAATCGTACTCTACTACAGATATTCAGTAGTGTTATGGGGCCAGGAGCAGCATTGCAACTTCCCCTGCCAACACATGAAATTAAGTTTCAAAGAAATGTAAGAGCCCTTTCTGTTTATTTCCTTTGTTCCCATTTGTTTCATGTTATTTTATTATTTTGGTCATTAGACCCATAATCAGGACGTGCCTTTAAAAAGCAGATTAAAGATGAAACAGCCCGCTTGCCAGGACACCGTGTTCCCAGGTTTGGTGTCTGGACAGAAGAAGCAGACTCTTTGACACTGGGTGGATTTCAGGAACCAGCTTTGGAGGAGTTGGTTTGATTGGTTAACTGGTGAGTAGGACAGGGACAGTGTTCTGGCTGTCATCGGTCAGTGATTGGTTCCTGCGTGATGCTTTCCAAGAGAACTCAGCAGAAGTGTTTAGATCTTGGAAGTGAAATGAAAACTCTCTCTTTCTCTCTCTCTCTCTCTCTTCCTGCTTGCTGAAGTCAGATCACTACTCTGTTGTTCTAAAAGCAGTAAGTGCCTTAAAGTCGCAGTACAGGTAAAATTACACTTTATGTAAAATACAATGGGTCGTCGGTTTATCCCAATAAACTGCAGTCACCAAGTTTGTAACTTTAACACAAGTAACCTTTTGTTATGTACATTATTATAAATAAACAAACATAAAATGTAACTGACCATCTAATACTCCTTTCCCAATCCCCCATTCTTAACTACTCCCACTCTCTACACAATCACAGACAGAAAACACAGAGGGGAAAGGTTGGTGGAAAGGAAAAAAAATATTAATAAGTTAAAAGGATACAGATCTTTGATGCACAGAAATGATTTTCATCGGTGTCTCTCCGAAGTTCAGCTTTTGTTTTGATACTTCTTCCTTCTAGGCTTGAGATAGTTTTGCCTGGTAAGGTTGGGTGGGTTTCTCCGCCGGCGGGATTCTCCATTTTGCCGGCACCCCGGGTTTCCCGACGGCATGGGGCTGCCCCACAATGGGAAACCCCATTGGCTGGCCGGCGGGTCGGGGCAGTAATGTGCCGGGGCGGGGCGGAGAATCCAGCCCGTTGTCTATCTTCTCTGCTGACTCAGCACCATTCCAAGTTTACAGCAAAGGCTGTGCTGGGCACTCACCGCTTTCAGAACAATAAAGCAGTTCTTCCCCTTCAGAAACAGGAGAGAGAAACCATGGGCTGGATTCTCTGATTTTGCAGCTTTGTCCTGAGGAGGTCTTACGCCCAAAAAGTTGGCGCCACCCCCGCACCGATACTCCAGCCGGCGGGGGGCTAGAATCCTCGCCATGAACCGGCTTTACCTGCAGATACGGACGCAGAATGGCCGGGTCCGTAACCGTGCAAGCACATGGCGGCGGACATGCCGTACAACATGGCACCAGCCGCGAGCAGACCCTGCCTGCCAGATAGTTCCCCCTGCACCCACCTCTCACCACCCTCGGACCACCCCCCATCAGTCCCCCCAACTTCCGTCGAAGACGCCCACCTGCGGAATGGCTCCCCTCCCTCCTCTCCGTTTCAGGGACTATATCCCCAAACCGTCGTAAAAACTGACATTTCACGCCAGAAATATTGGTGTCAAAAGGCCACATAATCACAGCCCTGCAGGGGGTTAGCAGGCCCCCCCATATCCGGGTCAGAGGGCGCGCATGCGCATGGCGGCGGCCTCCAGCAGGCGCGCCATGCTCAATAGTGGACTCAGACTGCAGAGCTGGAATTTGTAAATAGTGCCCCCGATCGGCCGCGTGCCCGACCCAGACCACCAGCCAAAAGTAGCCTGGTCCCGTATGAGGCCCCCTCTGCCCTCCGATCGGTCCCCTCCCTCCGACTGTGGCAGTGCTGGACACAGTCCGCAGCCATCATACCAGGTTCACGAACGTTGAGAGGACACATGTCCCACGCTGTTGGGACATCGGCCCTTTGTGGGGGGAAGATTGTGGGAGGACCTGAAGTGACGTTGTGAGGCCGTCCCAACGATGTGCGGTGTACTCCTCAAGCGTCCGGAAAATGGCACCATCCCCAATTTTGGCGTAAAAACGGATTCTCTGGCCGATCGCCAAACTGCTAAACATTTAAACCCAGTCCTCTCTGAAAGCATCATGCAGGAACCAATCACTGATTGATTTCATGTAGATCACCTTCCCTGGCCAATCCACCGGTTGCCAGTTAACCAATTGATTCAACATCTTCCAAATCCTCTCGGAGAGGGGGAGTGTCTCCTCTTTTCCAAAAGCGAAACCTGGGAACACAGTGGGCGTGATTCTCTGTCGGCCGACGCTGATATTAGGAAACGCAATTGGGCAGAGAATAGCCTCCGACACCAAAATCGCGGTAGGCGCCGGTTTGACAACAAATCATGATTCTCCGACACCCCGAAAATCGCGTAAATACGCCACACAAAATTTAAACGCTGTTTGCATATTATTAGCAAGTCTGACCCGGTATTTTCCGGGGCCTCCACAATTCTCCGCCCCCGATGGGCGGAGGTCCCGATGGCGTGGTTCACTTGTGGTCTCAAAAATTGTGAACCTGGCGTGGTGGCTGCTGAGAGAGAGAGGGGAGGTAGGACATGGAGAGGAGAGACTACAGGCTGACGGACATTGACCGTGCTGGCTGGTGTGGGGGTGGGCCCTGTCAGGGCTGGGGGGGGGGGGGGAAAGGATGAGCGGAAGGGGTGCCCCCCCCCATGGGACTGGGGCAGTCCCAGGCACCGACTGCCATTACGGTGGCCATCTTGATGCGCACCCACTGATCACCCGCCCTAGACCCTGATTCTACACAGTTACACCAGCCATATTGGTGCGCCCACACCCACACCCACCCCCTCGACACACCGCCCCCCACCCCCTGCCCCCGCCCCAAACCCCGCCCAACTGCCACCACCCATCGACGGACCACCTGGGCTACACCCATAGCAGCTCTAAGCAAGTGTATTGCCAGCCAACGGTACCCCTGGCTGTTGGAACCATCAATTCTACGGACACGTGCTTGTAGGATTAGAATAGCGGTTTTAATATACTCACTACAGAGCCAGCGTGTTAGCCATTGAACTTTCGGTGAACTGGCCGGCTGACCATGTGGCACTGATCTTTATACAGCAGCTCCAGGGGGAGGAGTCCTGGGTGGAGCCAAGGGCGAAGCCCAGTACAATTCTCGAGCATT
Organism: Scyliorhinus canicula; assembly: GCF_902713615.1. Taxonomy (NCBI): domain Eukaryota; kingdom Metazoa; phylum Chordata; class Chondrichthyes; order Carcharhiniformes; family Scyliorhinidae; genus Scyliorhinus; species Scyliorhinus canicula. The sequence goes on along the minus strand of NC_052153.1, from coordinate 119,580,517 downwards.
CCCAGAGCTACTCCCCCTGGTGGTCAGGTAGTGCAACTGCACTTACAATATAGACACATGTATATACAGATTATAATCCGGTGTGAATCACATTCACCACACTGGCATCAGGGACGAGCGCTAGTGCTAGAGGCCCCCACAGTGCTGGCCACCAAGAGGGCAGGAGTGATGGAGTGGGTGAGGGGGCATGCGGAGGCGGAGCCCACACTGCCAACTGCGGCCACCATGTAGCCCATCAAACCTGGTTGGGAATGGGAGTACGCACCATGCTAACATTTTGGCCGCTCACCCCTGCAGAGGCTTTTGGAGCTCGAACAGTGATGGTGGCCGCCCTGGTGGTCATTGCAGCACTGCAGGATGCTCTGCAGCCGCGTGAGCGGGAGCCGCTCGATGAGGAGTGGGTAGCTGCAGCAGCAGAGCATGCAGCAGCGGAGCAGGCTGCAGGGGGGCAGGTGGCAGCCGCACAGCTGGAGGGCCGGTCGCCAACAGGCCGGTGGAAGGGGTGGTGGTGTTAAAGACTCCGGCTGAGCAGAGAGACAGTGCGACATATCTGCCATATGCTGGCACACCTGGCACCACGGGGGTATGGGGGAGGACACCCACTCCCTGTGCCCATCAAGGCGACTGTCGCCCTGAATCTCTATGTGACGGGGTCCTTCCAGGCGCTGAGTGGGGACCTGTCCAGGATTTCACAGACCTCGGTGCACAGTTGCATCTGTGCTCTGTGCTGTCACAGAGGCCCTATATACCCAGGCGGATCAATACATTCATTTTGATGCGGACCGAGACCACAGAATGCCCGAGCAGCAGGGTTTTCCACCATCACCGAGGTCCAGGAGGCGATCGACGGGGTGCATGTCCCCCTCTGGGCACCTGCAAATAACAGACTGCTCTACACAACCGAAAAGGGTACCATTCAATGACCGTCCTGCTGGTCTGTAACCATCAGCTGCACATCGTATACCTCTGCATCCGATACCCGGGCAGTGTGCACGATTACTTCATCCTGCTTTACTCGGTGATCGCTGACATGTTTGAGGGGCAACCCTTCTGGCTGAGGGGTTGACTGCTGGGTGACAGGGGTTACCCACTGCGGTCATGGCAGATGATACCTATCCGGAAGCCACAGACCAACGCAGAGATCCGCTACAACGACGCCACACAGCGACCGGGTTTGTGATCAAGCTATGCTTCAGCGTCCTGAAGATGCGGTTCAGGTGCCTGGACCGCCCTGGGGGGGGCCCTCCAATATGAGACTGAGAGGGTCACCCGCATCATGGCAGCCTGCTGCATCCTCTGCAACATTGCGCAGCAGAAGTGTGATATGCAGGAGGAGGGGAATGAAGAGGAAAGGCAGGTGACCTCCCTTTCCTCAAGCCACCGGCCATGTTTAGGGCCCTCTGCATGGGCACAGTGAGGGGCCACAGGTCGGATGGTCCCCCTCTGGTCTTCTCCCGCTCCCGGTAGTTGTGCGCGACCTTCTCCTTGTGGCGGCGGGGGGGGGGGGGGGGGGGGGGGGGGGAGAGAGAGAGAGAGAGAGAGAGAGAGAGAGAGAGAAAATGTGGATAGACATACAAAAATTTTTTTAGGCGGTCTGATGCATGAAGCCCAGAGAATGAGTAACTGGTGGCTTCAGTGACCAGGGCACTCGGCCATGGGTGCTTGCATGGGTGCTGCTCTGTGGGCAGGATAGGGATTTGGCCATACTCTGGGGGGAGGAAGGGGTGGGTTACGGGTTTGTGGAGGGGCGAAACTAGTGCCTGGGGAACAGTGCTGCCAACTCACCCTAACCGCCCTGAGGAGGTTGTGCAGTTTTTTTCCTGCACTTGATGCCGGTCTGGACAACGTTGCCCACGGCGCTGACTGCCTCTGCCACCTGTTCCCAGGGACGGTGAATGGTGGCATCTAGCTGCTTTCTTCCCAGGCCAGGGGATAGGATCATCCACATCTCCCCCACCGTGTCCAGGTGGGTCTCCAGCTCAGCGATCCTGAACCGTGGCGCTGCTCTCTTGCTAGCCATCTTGTTGGCTGGGTTGGTGTGTGTGGGGGGAGAATCGTTTATGTGTGGCTGCAACTTGTCAGCCTCCTTAGTGTCAATCATGAACCCGATGAATCACGCACCATTTTTCGTGGAATTGATTGTGTTCCACATGGTGCCATTGTTCACCCATTAATAGTAGCAGAATTGGTGCAAACGTGCTGATTTTCATGTCATAAATTCCACACGTTCTCCGCTGGTGTGAACACTTTGCCTCAGAAACGGAGAATCCAGCCCAGTGTCCTGATAAGCAGGCTGTTTCAACTTTGAATCTTCTGCTTAAAGACACATTCTGATTATGGGTCCACAAACCAAAATAATAAAATAACACAAAAGAATTAGGAACAAAGGAAATAAACCGGAAGGACTATTACAGTTTTTATGTTCTAATATTCTTAAAAGTGCAATAACTGTCTTCTTTGGCTTTGCATCATTGCTGATCATTCACATCCACTGCTCATCTATCTTAGTCTTCAAGTGGGAGTGTAGTCGAATTCAAACAAGACATTGCAGGTTGATGCACGATCAATTGTACAAAGACTAACGTTGGATACAATAGTGGCTTTATATGTGTGGCCTCCCACAGCAGCTGGCGAAATGGCTGCTAAATAGAGGACACGCTCCTCCTACTGGGTGGAGCCAGCAGGCAGGGGCTACCGGCGAACCTGTAGTACAGATCCTACCTTACATCACCTAATACAGGTGTAACAGTGGTTTACCACACAGGTTACAGTGGAGGCATCATTGCTGATGCAAGTTCCTTCCCACAATGACACTGAAGATGTAGCTTGTCAAACTACCACGCACGGGTGTGGAGACTTCAGCACAAAGTGCTTTTGTTACATGCAGGCTGTTCCCAGTTATTGAAGTCAACGTGGCATGAAATGGTGACCCGTTTGCATGAGTTCTTATATCTTAGTTTTGGCCTCCCAACAGTTTCACAGGTAACACCAAGCTCTCCATTCAGTGCCACATTTTGTAGACGGCCATTATCCATTGTAACAATGTGGCTTAGCAATCATAGTCATGTCACTTTCTGACTTAGTAAACTGCATGACTTCTGTGTTGGGGACTCTGGGGGCAATTCACCCAATAGATTTCTATGGCTGATTTCGGGCACATTTGGAGGGGTGTTTCTCAACGGCTGTAGTGCCAAGAAATTTCGCGTTATTTAACGTCATTTTGCCATTTTTGTGGCCTCGAGGATTCCTCTCAGCTGAGGTCAAACTCAGAGGGTGCTCGCAGACAAGAAAAGCGCCCCGCAGGTCAGGACGCCATTTTATCTGGCTGCCCCGAATCATTCTGCGCCCTCCTCCCCTGTTTTCGACCCTCCCCTCCTCCTTTGGGGAGGATCCCAACAAACCCGCCTCACACCCCTCTACCTGGTAAGGCCCCACGGGATTGCCAACCTGGCACATGGGCACACTGGCACTGCCAGTCTGGCACCCTGGCATTACATCTGCCAGGGTGTCTAGGTGGGATTTCCAGGGTGGCTGTCTGGCAGTGCCAAGGTGCCAGGGTGATGGGGGAGTATCAGGGTTCCACCGTGCCCTGTCGCCGGATACACAGGGGTCTCTAATAGCCTGGGAGACCCCCCCCCAGGTGGGGTCACACCTGATCTTATGTGTGGATCAGTGCTAAACGGCACCTTGGCAAGGTCATGCAGCTCATTTAAATATACTGATCTGGGTCACGCCCAGTGAGGGGGAGATCCAGATCATAAGTGTCATAAACTTCGTAAGAAGCTTCTCATGAGATTCAACAGCCTCAACCCAACACCAATTTGGGGACAACGAGGCCGTTGAATCATGTCCTCTATGTTGATCCCAAAGATCTTCTTTAAGCAACATATATGAAATGAATTCAATCTACATATCTGCTTCCGATATGTAGTTCAGATTTCAGTAGCTTGCAGCAGCTGGCAGACAGGCAGTATAAATTCTTAACCATGTGGCAATTGCGAGTTAAGGGTTTTTCCAGGTTCTTGCCTGGAACGTTCCAAATGCAGCAGCAGTCACGAGCCAATATCTTCGGAAGGGTATGGAGGCTTTAGAGAGGATGTGGGAAAGATTTATCAGAATAGTTCCAGGGATGAAGCTCTTCAATTACATGGTTAGATTGAAAAAGCTGGGACTGTTCTCCTTGGAGAAGAGAACTTTGAGAGAAGACTTGACACATGTTCAAAATCACAAAGAGTCCAACCAGAATATATAGAAATTGTTCTCATTGGTGCAAGGGTTGCGAACTAGGGGACACCAACTTAAGTTGATTGGTAAAAGAATTAATGACAATCTGACAAAAAACCTTTTTGTGCAGTGAGTGTTTAGGGCCTGGATTGTGCTGCCTGAGATTGGCAGAGGCGGATTCAATTGTGGCTTTCAAAAGGCGATTGGATATGCACATGCAGAGAAACCATTCGCAGGGTAGGGGATTAGAACTAGCTAATGTAATGATTCTGTGACTCCATGATTGGGCAGCCACAGTAGCACAGCTCTCCTCAGGAAAGTGTAGAAGGGAGATGACCAAAAATGCAGGGCCAATGAATAGATTGGACATTAGTGGGAATTGAGGGATGGCTTATGTTGTTTTAATGTGGGATCAGGAGACGCAATCCTGCTGTACATTCAGGTAAATATATTTTTTTGGTGGTAGCTCAACATCTGACCCTGTTAGAAATTTTGGAATCTTAGTTTTCCTTAGTGCGCCAGCACTGGTCCTGGCTATGCAATGCAAACAAATCTTGTTTTGAGGGCTAAGGGCAGACAGTAAGCCTCTTATATGTAAAGGATTTATTGCCGCATTCAGGCATTGGCACTGCACACCAAATATTTGACTTTCACCAAAAAGCAAACAATACACTTCAACTTGGAATAAGTGTGCACATCTTTATTAGGACCTTGGGACATTCTATCAGTCCTCATATAAACGTAAACCTGGCCAAATGTCTAGTCCATCCAACAAAGAGATCACAAATGCCTTATTCCAGGAATGCTTCAATTCAACAAGGAATGTTGATAGCAATGCAAAATATGTGCTTATTAATGACATGGTATCTACTCCAGAGCGCAAACTGCAATGGATTGCACATGTGGAGCCAACTATTCCTACTGAATTGCAAGCTCAGGCTCGAGAGGTTTAAATGGCATGAAGCAAATAAATGTCCAACAGCCGACTGGTGTTGCAGTTTTTCATGTCAAGTGCCTATGGGTTTCACCAAATTTAGGTTTGCTTCTTTGGACAAACCGTATCAGAAATGCCCAGTCTTATTAACAATATTATAAATGCTTCGATTGCTTGACATGCTTGACCACAGACTGGATCACTTACTCAAAATGAGAATATGAGCTATCAAGGTTATATATCTTTTGTCTTTGCTTTTGTATGCATTGGGTAGTGAACAGTGCAACCACTGTGCAAATTATATGTTATGCAATTTCCAAAATGCTCTACAGTGTTACCATCAAGTGAGGAGGGATCAAATGGCTCCCTCTTTCCCCTCTCTTTGTTTGACTGCAAGTTTTTTTTCACTTTTGAAAAGGATATCGTTGCCAATTTAGTGAGTAATTAACTGTTTACGTGCTGTGGTCATAAAAGAGCAACTGGACAAGTTTTCCTGAGATTAACAAAGAAAGGGGTTCACTTCATTATACTTTGATAAAGTGATAAAATATGCTCTGACTTTCATGCACAGGCTCACATACATTTACAGTCACACTCAAGCACCCGCTCACACACATTCACACACACGCTCACACACCCGCTCACATACATTTACATACACTCATGCACGTCACACATATTTACACACATATTTAAAAACTTGCAGTCAAACAAGGAGAGGGAAAAGAGGGAACCATTTGATCCCTCCTCACTTGATGGTAACACCGTGGATCACTCACACACTCACACGCACTCACACACCAACACACACGCTCACACATACACTCACAAGCACACACATTCACACACAACATACACACACTCACTCATGTGCGCGCATGGACGCACACACAGACACACCTACATACAGATACATACACACACTCTCACACACACACATACTCACACATGCACCCACACACACACACACACTTACAAAAACACACTCTCACACATACATGCACATGCACAAACACACACATGCACTCACACGCATGTGCACACACATCCACGCACATTTACACACACTAATACACAACTGCGTACGCATATATACACATACACACACATAAACACACACATGCTCATACACACACATGGTAACACACACACATGCACATATACACATGCACATGCACACACGCACATACACATTCACATACACACACACATGCACGGACACACACAGAAACACACACATACACACACTCCAACACGTGCATACACACACACGCATATACACACATTCACACACACACACATAAACACACATATGCACACGCACACACACACAGCCACAGACACACAAAAAAGCACACATTTGTGTGTCTACGTACACATTCACACACACTCATTAACACACACACACACACTCACACAGCGGGGAAGGATAGGTTAGTCAAATTACATTGATAAAAATAAAAGGAATTTACAGTTGTACTTTGGTTACTCAGATGAATTTGGTGGCCCTTTGGGTGGTCCTGATGCTTCTGATTTAAACATGTAGATGACTGATTTGGCTGTTACCCTAGAAATGGTAGTGTGAGGTTGAATTATTTTAAGAAGTCTCTGTCTGCAGCAGGGCTATCCCTGGATGGTCGTGGTCAGCAAACAGGGTTTTGGAGCTTGGAAGGTGGGTTGGAGGAAGAAGGAGCAATTTGAGGCCCCACCCGGCCTTCACTCTCAGCATCTCAACTGCTTGTCTCCCGACTGCAAAGAAGGCAGGAGGCACCCTCAAGACACACTGCCCCCCCCCCCCCCCCCGCCACACCCCCCTCACCCACCCAGCTGCAACCCGCTGGTGGCCCACCCAGGGCAATGCCATACAGGGGCTGCAGTGCATACCCCTGGCGAGGATAGTGCCAGCAGACGGTACCCCAGCATAGGGACGGGAGCCAGTGCCGGAGGCCCCCTTCTTGCTGGCCACTGATCGGGCCAGGGGTGTGGGGATATGGGGGGGGGGTATACAGAGGCAGAGCCTGTGGTACCAACCAGGGACACCATGTAGCCCGTTGAGCCTGGTTGGGCACGGGGGTACACACCATACTAACATGCCGGCCTTTCACACCCTACAGACAATGGATATTGGAATTCACCCAGGAATGGTGGCCTTCCTACTAGTCGCCACAGCCCTGGGGGATGCACAGCAGCTGTACGAGCTGGAGCTGCTCAAGGAGGAGGAGGAACCTGCAGCAGCAGCACGTGCAGCAGTGGAGCCTCCGCAGAGGAACAGGTGGCAGCCACCCAGGATGGAGGGCGAGCCGCCCAGCAGGCCGAGGAGGAGGAGGTGCCAAGGAGGCGCCGCATGAGCCCTCATATGTATCAGCAAGGTTTGTCATTCGAGGACCTGCCGGACTGGACATGCCATCGAAGACTCTGGCTGAGCAGGGAGCCAGTGCAACATATCTGCCAGATTATGGCACACCTGGCACCGCGGGGCTATGGGGGAAGGACACCCACTCGCGGTGGCCTTGAACCTTTATGCCACGGAGTTCTTCCAGTCACCGAGTGGGGACCTATCTGGGATCTCACAGACCTCAGTGCACAGGTGTATCTGCATCATCACGGAGGCCCTGTATGCCCAGGTGGCTGAATACATCTATTTCAATGTGGTCCGAGCCCACCAGGCTGCCCAGGCTGTGGGGTTCGCCACCATTGCCGTGATGCCCCGGATTCAGGGGATGATTGACGGGATGCAAGTCCCCCTACAAGTACCTGCAGATGGCAAGCGGCTCTACACAAACTGAAAGTGGTGCCACTCGATGAATGTGGAGCTGATATGTGACCATCAGCTTTGCATCATTCACCACTGCGCCCGATACCCGGGCAGTGTGCACGACACCTTCATCGTGGCACACTTCGAAACCCCCCCCCCTCGCCACCCCCAGCTTGGGGGGGGGGGTTGGCTCCTGGGCGGTGACAGGGGCTACCCACTGTGGTCTTGGCACCTATTAGATGCCACAGATTGATGCAGAGATCCCCTGCAATGACGGCCATACAGCAACCAGGTCCGTGATCGAGCAGTGCTTTAGCCTCCTGAAGATGCGATTCAGGTGCTTGGACCACTCTGGAGGGGCCCTCCAGTATGATCTTGGGAGGGCCGCCTGCAACATGGTGGCCTGCTGTGTCTTCCACAGCATCACACATCAGGCGACGTGCAGGAGGAGGAGAAACACCAGGTCTCATCCGATGAGGAGGATGCAGGGAAGGGCAAGGATGGACAGGACATGGGGCCCACGCAGGCACGGGAGGCCTCATGACATGTACGCCAGGGCCAACGTCCACGGGATACGCTGATCACCTCTAGGTTCACCGCCTGTGGGGGAAGGAGCGGGCAGTTGGGAGGGTGGGCACTTCCCTGTGGCAGTATCCGGGATGGTGGGGGGTGTTGGAGATAGCTCTGACAGAAAATCACTGTCCTCTGACCCGAGCTCCAGGATCTCCTGAGTCTCAAGAGGAGGTCTGGCATCCGAGCTGCTATACCGTCACTGCTTAGCTCATGGGTGGGCTCCGGCCGTGGCACTGGCTGGGGGCGGGGGACGCCTGATGGACCCGCCTCATTACCAGCAGGTCCTATAAGACACAAGACAAGACGCATGATTAGACCGCAGGCTGGGTGGTGGTGGGGGGGGGGGGGGGGGGGGGGGGTGGGGGTGGGTATGTTGGTGGGGGTGGAGGGTGGTGGACTGGGGTGGTGTGGGATGAGGGTGGTCTGGGGGGGTGGTTGGTTTGGGGGTGGTGTGGAGGTGTGGGTGGTGTGGGAGTGAGGGCGGTGTAGGGGTGGTATGGGGGTGAGGGTGGTGTGGGTGTGAGGGTGGTGTGGGGGTGAGGGTACTGTGGGGGTGGTGTGGAGGTGTGGGTGGTGTGGGGGTGAAGATGATGTAGGGGTGGTGTGGGGATGAGGGCGGTGTGGGAGTGGTGTGGGTGTGAGGGTACTGTGGGGGTGGTGTGGGAGTGAGGGCGGTGTAGGGTGGTGTGGGTGTGAGGGTGGTGTGGGGGTGAGGGTACTGTGGGGGTGGTGTGGAGGTGTGGGTGGTGTGGGGGTGAGTATGGTGTAGGGGTGGTGTGGGGGTGAGGGTGGTGTGGGGGTGAGGGTACTGTGGGGGTGGTGTGGAGGTGTGGGTGGTGTGGGGATGAGTATGGTGTAGGGGTGGTGTGGGGATGAGGGCGGTGTGGAGGTGTGGATGGTGTGGGGATGAGGGCGGTGTGGAGGTGTGGGTGGTGTGGGGATGAGGGCGGTGTGGGGGTGAGGGTGGTGTGGGGGTGAGGGCAGTGTGGGGGTGGTTTTGGTGGGGGGAGGAATTGACACGTGCCATGGGGAACCGCAACTAAGCGGGGTCTCACTTCCTCGTCTGAGGCCAAACTCCGCCGTGGCGACCGGTCCACCAGTCACGTCCAAATGTCCAGGGCCCTGTGCTCAGCCACAGTGAGGGGCCACAGGTCTGGCGGGCTCCCTCCTGTCTCCTCCCGCTCCCAGCAGTTATGCGCAGCCTTCTCGGTGGGGCAAACAGAAAACAACAGTGTTAGACAACCCGGCACATGCAGCCCAGGGGGTGGGTAGCTGATGGCCTCAGTGATCAGGGCACCTGGCCATGGTAGCCAGTATCGGTTCCAGCATATGGTGCTGGGTTGGAGTTCGGCCACCATCTGGGTTGCTGGGGGGGAGGGTGTTTACGGGGGTTAGTACCAAGGGCACAGAGCTGCATACTCACCCTGGCTGCCCTGAGGAGGTTGTGCTGTTGTTTATAGCACTGCTGGCTGGTCTGGATGGTGTTGCCCATGGCACTGACCACCTCTGCTATCTGCGCCCAGGCACGGCAAACGGCGGCGGTTGGCAGCCTCCTTCCAGGGCTGTGGTACAGGGTCCTAGAGGGTCTCTAGCTCGGCATCGGTAAACCGCGAGGCAGCTCTCCTTGCTGCTATCTTGTCGGCTGAGATGGTGCGTGTGGGGAGTGAAGTGTGTATATGCGGCTGCAGCTTGTCAGCCTCCAGAGTGTCAATCGTGGATCTGGCGAATCCGGATCCATTACTCAATAGGCGTAAAACTGGCACCGTGCTAGCCCCTTAGCACTAGCAGGATCAGTCCAGGTGTGGCGCCAGTTTCTCTGTTGTGAAAGTCCATGAATTCTGCGTTGGTGTTGACACTTAGAGCTGGATTCTCCATTTCTGAGGCTAAATGTTGACTCCAGTGGAGGATGTGTGGCATTTTGTGACAGGAAAATCGGCGCAACACCTGCAGCGATTCAGCTACTTTTAATGGGCTAGCACCAGCGCCATGTGGAACGCAATCAATTCCAGGAAAAACGGTCGGGTCCATGATGGGCACTCATGAGGTTCACATGCCACAGGCCGCACTTAAACGGCCCAACCCCCAGGGATGCTGAGCTGGAAACCCTCCTGGACGTCGTGGAGGTGAGAAGGATGACCCTACACCCCGAACTGGGAGAAAGGCTACCCAGGAGCCAACCCCTCAGCCGTGGGGGCGCCTCTCGAACATGTCCGGGATTGCAGAGTGTGCCAGGATGAAGGCACCGTGCACTCTGCCCAGGTATCAGGTGCAGAAGTGTACAGTGCGCAGCTGATGGTCACAGACTAGCTATTTTCATTGAGAGGTAACCCCTTTGGTTACTGTACAGTGGCCTGTTATCCGTCGGTTCCCGTGGGGTGACACGCATCCCGTCTATCGCCCCCTGGAACTGATGCTCTCTGCTCAGCCAGAGTCTCCGACGGCATGTCTGGCCCGGCAGATCCTCGATAGCCGAAGGCGCTGTGGTACACATAAGGCATCATGCGGCCTCCTTGGCACCTTCTTCTCGGCCTGCTAGGCGGCCAGCCCTCCCACTCACAGGGCCGCAGGGCATCTCACTTAGTTGTGACCATCACCAGGGCGGCTACCATTGCTGGTCGAACGGCAAACGCCATTGTCTGCAGAGGGTGAAAGGCCAACATGGTGCATACTCCCGTGCACAAACAGGTATCCCCTGTTGGCAGTGCGGGCTCCGCCCCTGCATGTCTCTCCTCCACCTCCTCAGCCCTGCCCTGTCGATGTCCAGCACTATGAGGCCCCTGGTCCTAGCGCCCAATCCTGCTGCCAGAGGAACCGTTGGCTAGCCCTGCCACCACTGGGGGCTGCTGTGGGTGTGACCCTGGGTGGTCCCCTGGTGAGTGGCGGCCAGTTGGGCAGGGTATTTAGGGCCGCGGGGGGTGGGTGCTGTGGTGAGGGGGGTCGGGTGCTAGAGTGGGCGAACCCATACGGCTGGTGTCACTGTGTAGAATCAGGGGCCGAGGTGGGTGGTCAGTGGGTGCACAGCAAGATGGCTGCCGGAATGGCAGTCAGTGCCTGGGCTCTGCCCCAGTCCTGTGGGGGGGGGGGGGGGGGGGGGGCATCCCGGCAGCTCGGTCTGTCCCCCCCCCCCCCCCCCCCCCCCCCCCCCTCCCCGGCCCTGGCAGAGAGCCTACTGGAGAGGTTTGGGGATTTTTGGACTATAAATTGAATGTAGGGAAGAGTGGGTGATTCCAGTAAATGTTGCGGGGTGGGGGTGAACCTGGGGCTATGCCATTTAAGGTGGCAAGGGAGCGGTTTCCATGTAACGCATGAGTGGGCCAAAATGCATGGGTGGAGCCTAACGGGGTTGATGGAGGAAATCAAGGTGGAATTTTTAAAATGGGATATGCTGCCCCTGACGTTGGTGGGGACGGTGCAGGTGGTGAAGATGAATGTGTTGCCAAGATTCCTGTTTGTGTTTCAGTCCCTCCCGATTTATCTCCACAAGGTCTTTTTTCAGACAGTGGATGTGCTAATCGAGGAATTTGTGTCGACAGGGAAGGTGCCGAGGGTGAAGAGTGCTTTGTTGGAAAGGCAGAGTCGGGAAAGGGAGTTGGCGCTCCCGAACTTGTTGCATTACTATTGGGCAGCAAATGTGGAGTAGGTGAGGTGATGGTGGGAGTGGGAGGGGGTAGACTGGATCAGGTTAGAGGAGGAGTCTTGTAAGGGTACATGCTTGAGGATTTTGATGATGGCTCTGAGGAAGTATACGAGGAGTCCGTGGTGAAGTCGTCTATAAAAATCTGAACCAGCTGAGGAGGCATGGCTATATTTGAGGAGCTATTTGTCACGGGGCAAGGGGGAATAAAAAGAGAAAAATGTACAAACTCTACACATTGATCGGACGTTAGGCTTGAGTTATTTTGCTGAATGTATTTGGAATAAAATATCCTTTTAAAAATAAGGAAGGGTTTCCACTCCCTGAATATGCAGTTGGTGTGCAACCACCAGATGAACATAATGCATGTCCGTGCCCGATACCCAGGCCGTGCGCACGACGCAAACATCCTGGTGCACTCAACAGTTCCCGGCACCTTCGAGGCACTCCCTCGGGTGAGTGATTGGCACTTGGGCAATAAGGGTTACCCACTTAACCCCATTATAATGATGCCCATGGAGCAACCAGGAGTGTCATTGAGCATCATCCTCAAGGTGCACTTCTGATGTCTGGACTACTCTGGTGGGTCTCTCCAATATAGCCTCAGGAGGGTCTCAAAGATTGTGCTGGCCTGTAGCATCCTGCAAAACATTGCGCAGCAGATGGACAATACGTTGGAGGAGAAGGAAGAATGGCGGGCTTCATCTGGCGGGTGCTTATTACACTTCTGTAGTATGTTATGATATATTACTGAATGTGATATATGTTACTCAATGCTGTTGCTGTTGCTGATGAAGTTTTCTGAATCTTGATGAAAAAGACTCAAAGTCGTCCAGTAGTAAGAAAAGATCTATTGAGTAACTAAAACAATACTTTTGTGAGTTCCTTACTTTAATATTAATACTAGCAATAAGGTTAACAAGATCTAAATTCACTAACTATGTTCAACTACATTAACACTCTGAGCTAATCTATACTCCTGCTCTCTTGTCACAGTACACCCAAAAGAGAGAGAGGAGCAGGATGAGCTGGCTTTTATACCCCTGTTGGTACTGCCCTTATGTACATGCACATACAGAGATCACTACAACGGGGAGGATGAGTGGTGTGTCCAGGAAGAACCAGGCGTGCAGTCCAGGCTGGCAGGGCAGGCCGCCTAACGTTTGCTCCAGGACCGCTGCACATGGGACAACAACGATTTGCCAACTGAGAGGCCTGACCATCGGCAGCTCTGCTACACTGTCCCACCTCTCCAATCGTGCCACCGCCCCTCCACCCATCCAAAAGGAATCCCCTTCCCACAGCTATGCACACCTTCCTCTCTCTTCTCCCTTCACTCCACCTTCCCTGTCCTTCCTCCCTTCATTCCACCTTTCCTGTCACTCCACCCTTCATTCTTTCTCATTACTAGAGCACCCCCTCCGAGGGTCCTACCAGCATCACCGCAGGGTGATCAGTGGGTCTTCTCCAAGGGACGGAGGATGATGACCACTCCCTGTGAGATGAGCTGTGGTTTGATAAATCTGACTCCTGCCTTTAGGATCACCTTCCACTGACCAGCCAGGTGACCCTTCTATGTGTGCTAGTCTATCCATCTCACGGGTCCATATACCCTTTGGGAGAGTATGGAAGGGGTTGGGTTCAGGAGATGGTGTGTGGTTAGGGCTCACTCACTGGGTAAGCTGTCATGCAAGGTGGGCACACACTTCTGCCGCAGGAAATTCAGTCCTGGCGGCAACACTTAGGGCGCGATTTAGCAGAAATGAAATTCTCCCAAATGGAGAATTGCGGCTCCATGCTACTGAATTAGAATGTGGAATATACAGTGTTGCAGAATGGAGTAGCCATCTTCAGCTCCAAGCTCAAGTTATCTTTAGCCTCCGCATTTAAGAAGTCTGTTTTTAAATGTTCAATTCAAGTTTCCAACCAGTGGATATAAAATCATTTGCTTTGCTTTGATTTAAAATCATTATTTGGCAGAAAACATGTTTTCTTGTCACAGGAAGACAGGGTAATGAGTAAAAGTGTAAATCTTCCTTTCTGCTGTTATCTCCTACCCTCCTTTCTTGGCTGAAATTGCCGACTTCATGCAGAATCTAACCTTTCAGAATCTAATATTTCATTAACAGCTGGGGAAGGCCTTTCATAGCAGCATTAAGTGTGGGTCTTTTATTGATTTTGGAGTTTCATTAAGATTAATGACATGAAGACATGATAAATAAGGCCATAAAAGGCCAACCAAGCATGTGGGTTTATATCCAGAGAGGTAGAATTGAAAAGCAGTTAACTTATGCTAAACTTGTATCGAACCTTGTTTAGATCATGCTTGGAGGGCTGTGTACAGTCCTGATCAGCGTATTCCAAAAAGAAAATCCAGACAATGGAAATGGCACCAAAACAACTTACTAGGATAATAGTGTGAGGCTGAGGGGTTCAGCGGTTATGGGGAGAAGGCAGGAGAATGGGGATGAGAAAATATCAGCCATGATTGAATGACGGAGCAGATTCGATGAGCCGAGTGGCCTAATTCTGCTCCTATGTCTTATGGTCTTATAAATGTATTTTAGGGGAAGTTAGATAAGCATGTGAGGGAGAAGGTTGAAGAAGGATGAGAGGAAGCACAATGGAGCATAGATGCTTAATGGGCTGAATGGCCTCTTATATGGATATATGAATTAGGAGCAGAAGTTGGCTATTTGGCCCCTCAAGCATGTTCCACCATTCAATAAGATCATGGGCAATTTGTTTGTGTTGAGTTTCACAATCCCCATCTGCCCCATGTGCTGTCCATTCTGCCGATACTCTATGTAACTTCATCACAAATATAGAGAGCGGAGATTTACAATATTGATTTGTCTTGTCACTGAAATGATACAAGTATAGTATAAATAAAACATAAACTGCTGGAAACATAGCAGGTCTAGCAGCATCTGTGGAGAAAGAATCAGAGTTAATATTTCAAATCCAATATAACTCGTCTTCAGAACTTGGGCAGCACGGTAGCACAAGTGGACAGCACTGTGGCTTCACAGCACCAGGGTCCCAGGTTCGATTCCCTGCTGGGTCACTGTCTGTGCGGAGTCTGCACGTTCTCCCCGTGTCTGCGTGGGTTTCCTCCGGCTGCTCCGGTTTCCTCCCACAGTCCAAAGACGTGCAGGTCAGGTTGGCCATGTTAAATTGCCTTTAGTGACCAAAAACGTAAGGAGGGGTTATTGGGTTACGGGGATAGGATGGAAGTGAGAGCTTATGTGGGTGGGACCAGACTCAATGGGCCGAATGTCCTCATTCTGCACTGTATGTTCTATTAAAAAAAACTGAAGAGAGGCAGGAATTTGCTGAGTTCTGTGCTGTTGAAAATGGGGGAAATGGCGCAAAAGTGAAGGTCAGGGATAGGTGAGATGGGGGGAGATTAAAAGACAGAGAATTAATAGAATCAAAAGCAAAGGGAGTGGCAATGATCATATTATAAAAGCAAAGCATTCGCCCAGAATAGGTGTGAGTAGCAGAATAAAGGCCAGTGTTGGATGAAAGCAAAAATGTGAGAATAAAATACAGCCTGGCACTTAGAGGAAAGCAATTCCACATGAAAGGAAAGAGTTCATGATGTGAAGTTGTAGGGCACTGTAAAATGACCAATCAGAAGATGAGGTGCTGTTCCTCCAGCTTGCATTGTAGTTTATTGGAACATTTGGAACATTGGAATATTGGAAGAGGCCAAGGACAGAAATGTGAGCATGAGAACAAGATGGTCCATTGAAATGGCAAGCAAACAAATATGGTTCTCTTCAGAAAAGATTAACGGCTTTTCAAATACTAAGTGCAATTTTATTCCTGATATCCTTAAATGGTTCTTTGCTGTCACTTCCCAAATTCCTACGTCCTTTTCCTGTAACTCCGTATTGACTGTTCCTAATCAGAATTCCATCAATGCCACAACACTGAGTAAGTCTTACTCAAAATGACAAATGGCATCCTCTGCAACCATGACTATGATGCGTTATTGTTCTGCATCCTCCTCACACAATCACAGAATTGTTACAGTGGAAAACAAGGCTATTGGACCCATTGTGTCTTCACCAGCTCTCCGAATAAGCATTTCACCTCGTGCCATTCTCCTGCCTTATCCTCGTAACCCTGCACATTTCTTCTTCATAAATTATCATTGAATTCCCTCTTGAATGCCTGACTTAACCAAGCTCCACCACAATCTTAGACAATGCATTCCAGGCCCCCAACAACTCACTGTATAAGAAGGTTTTTTTTATCACATCGCTTCTTATACCAGTTGCCTTAAATCGGTTCCCTTTGCTTTTCAATGTTTCTGTCAATGGGAAGAGATTCTCCCTCTCTACTCTGTCCAGACCCCTCATGATTTTGAGTATCTCGAACAAATCCTTTTTCAGTCTTCTTTTCTCCAAGGAAACGAGTCATAGTTTTTTCAGTCTATCTTCAGAACTGATGTTCTCACTGCAGTGTTTACATCATCCCTCCCTTTCTTAGTAACTCCTTCAGCACACCACACCTCACTCCAAACTCACATTTTCTTTGGGGTTTTGGTGCATTCCATTCACATCCTTGGAAATGCCTTCAGTCCTTTAAGCATCACAGTCTGGAATGATCTCCTTAAACTCCTCTACCTCTCTAATGCCCTGTCCTTCTTTAAGGCTCTCCTTCAATTCTACTGGCAGAATTCTCCATTCTACGAGCAAAACCGGCGCCGTACCTGAACCGATTCAGCGACCATTGAGGTGCTATCATCAGCGGCACGTGGAACATAATCGTTTCCAATGAGAAACGGTGCCGGATTAGCCAGCTTCATGATTGACACTCAGGAGGCTGACAGGCTGCAGCCACATATACACATTTCACTCCCCACAAACACCATCCCAGCCAACAAGATGGCAGCGAGGAGAGCAGCAGCCCATTTTACGGATGCCGAGCTTGAGACACTACTCAACGACATGGAGGGGTGGAGGCGACCCTTTACCCAGGCCCGGGAAGAAGGCTACCAGCCACCACCACCATTTGCTGTGCCTGGGAGCAGGTGGCACCGCGACCATTCGCCGTGCCTGGGAGCAGGTGGAACCATCGCCATTCGCCGTGCCTGGGAGCAGGTGGAACCATCGCCATTCGCCGTGCCTGGGAGCAGGTGGCACCGCCACCATTCGCCGTGCCTGGGAGCAGGTGGAACCGCCACCATTCGCCGTGCCTGGGAGCAGGTGGCAGAGGCAGTAAGCACCGTCAAGAACACTGTCCGGACCGGCCAGCAGTGCAGAAAGAAACTACACGACCTCCTCAGGGCGGCTAGGGCGACTAGGCAGCACCCGTTACCTCACACCTGAAACCCGCACCCTATACCACATGCTGGCACCCATACCAGCTGACATGGCCAGGTGCCCTGTCCTCTGAAGCCACCAACTACCCACCCCCCGGGCTGCATGTGTCAGAATGTCGAACACTGCATTCTCTGGAGGGGTCCGCTAGACCTGTGGCCCCTCACTGCGGCAGAGCAGCGGACCCTGGACGTGGTCGGCAGGCCGGAGGAAAGGGCAGTCACCGGGGTGCAGGTCAGCGTCAGATGAGGAAGTGAGACCCCGCTGAGATGTGGTTCCCCATGGTACGCATATTAACACCCCCACCCCCCCCCCCCCCCCCCCCCCCCCCCCCGCCATCACCCTCACACAACCTCCACACCACCTCGCACCCACAACACCCTCACACCACCCGCACACCACATCTCCATACCCCACAGGGCCTAGCCAGTCTCCCAAACACCCCCCCCCACCCCACTGCCCAACAACCCCCTTCCCCAAAACACCCCCAGGTGCTTGCCGATGAGGGAGATAGGGCAGGCACTGCCTGATGTGGCACAGACCCAGAAGGTGGTGGCATAGTCGCAAGGTGATGTGGTGTTGTCCTAGACACTGATGGTCCATTCCCTGTGCTCCATGGTTGCAAGCACACCCTGGTTAAGACCAGAGCGGGCCTCCAGGACTGGAAGCACCAGGTGGCGCGGGAGCCTCAGGGATTTACTTCATGTGCAACCCCGTCCAATGGAGTAGCACAGGGGCCAGCGGGGATCCTGAGAGAGGAGGGACTGCTGGGGTCCATGCCGGTGACTCCCGTAGGGAAGGTGCCTGCGCACTGCAACAGCTCGGATTCCCCACCTGTCTGTCCCTGGTGCAGCGGGCAGAACAGGGTGGCACCATGCCACCTGGGACACCCGAGCAGCAGTCGGGCCCATCCAGGCTTGGCCGCCCCAGAAGATGGCCGCCAAAGGAGACCCAGATCGCAGGGCAGGAATCACTGCAGGCCGCCTCCTCGCCCGATGTACCATCTGGGGGCCCACCTAGATGTAGCGTTAGGGCCCTCAAGGCCAGAAAAGTGGAAAATCATTAAGTCGGCACGGGTGCAGGGCACAGTTTAGTGATAGGAGCTAGGGCACGTATCTGTATATATGTTTTCACATTGAACACCTGTACACAATGTTACAACCTGCCTTGGTGCTCTGTCAGATATGTGAGGGCTGGGCATGTCTGGACTTGCCACAGAGGGCACGCGGGGAGGGAAGGGGGAATGGGTGGACATTGGGTGTGGGCTTGGCTTGGGGACCATGGTTCAGCCAGCCTTCACTGCCCTGGTTTTTTGCAATCTCGGAGGGAGTTGCAGGCTGGTGGTCGGCCGAGGTAGGGAGGGAGGGGTGGGTGGTGGGTGTGGGGATGGGATGCGATGTCCATGCCCCTGGCCAGTCCCCTCCCTAGTCAGTGAACCTCAAGGAAATCCAAACATCCCGTGCATGTTGGCCCTGGTGCACAAGTTGTGCGGCCTCCTGTGTCTGCTTGTGCCCCATTTCTTGCCTGTCCTCGCTCTCTAACCATCCTCCTCGTTGGATGAGGCCTGGTGTTCATCCTCCTCCTCCAGCACCTCTCCCCACTACTGCACGATGTTGTGGAGGATGCAACAAGCCACCACAATGCAAATGGCCCTCCCAGCGTCATACTGGAGGGCCCCTCCAGAGCGGTCCAGGCACCTAAACTGCATCTTCTGGATCCCGAAGCACCGCTCAATCACGCCCCTGGTCGCTGCATGGGTGTCATTGTAACGGGTCTCCATGTCGGTCTGCGGCCTCCAGATAGGTGTCACCAGCCATGACCACAGTCCTTTTCGCACAGACCCAGGAGCCACCCCCTTGGCCAGGGCTGTGCTCTAAGTGGCCGGGAATCATTAAGTGTGCCAGGATGAAGGCATCGTGCACACTGCCCGGGTAATGGGTGCAGACGTGCAAGATGCACATATCATGGTCACACACAGCTGCACGTTCAGCGAGTGGAGTCCCTTTCAGTTTGTGTAGAGCAGCCTGTCATCTGCAGGTGCTTGTAGGGTGATACGCAACCTGTCGATCACTCCCTGGACCCATGGATCTCTGCAATGGCAGCGAACCTCGCTGCCCGGGCATCCTAGTGGGCTCGGTCCACAATGAAATGGATGTATTCTGCCAACTGGGCATATAGAGCCTCTGTGATGGCGTAGATGCACCTCTGCATCGAGCTCTGTGAGATCCTGGACAGATCCCCACTTGGAGCCTGGAAGGACCTCAGTGCAGAAATGTTCAGGGATGGCGTCACATTGATGGTCACTGGGAGTGGGTGTCCTCCCCCATTCCTCCAGGTGTGCTATGATCCAGCAGATATGTTGCACTGTCACCTTGCTCAGCCAGAGTCTTCGACGACATACACGATCTAGCAGGTCCTCGACCTGTTTAGGGCTGTTTAGCTCACTGGGCTAAATAGCTGGCTTTGAAAGCAGACCAGGGCAAGCCAGCAGCACGGTTTGATTCCCGTAACAGCCTCCCCGAACAGGTGCCGGAATGTGGCGACTAGGGGCTTTTCACAGTAACTTCATTTGAAGCCTACTTGTGACAATAAGCGATTTTCATTTCATTTCATTTCAATGACAGGCGCTGCAAGTACACGTGAGGCCTCATGCAGCGCCTTCTTATGCACCTCCTCCTCCTTGACCTATTGGGCAGCAGTCTCTTAATCCTCAGCGACTGCCTCCTGTTCCTCTGGGTCAGGCTCCACTACTGCAGCTTCCTCCTCCTCGAGCAGTGCCAGCTTGTACAGTTACAGTGCATTCCACAGGGCTGCAGCAACTCACAGGAAGGCCAACATTTCTGGTTGTATTCCGATATGCATTGTCTGCAGAGGTGGTTAAAGACCGACATGTTACCGTGGTGTGTACCCCCTTACCCAACCATGGAGGTCTCTGGCTCTGGCACCAGTCTCTTCTGCCAGGGATACCATTGGCTAGTGCTGCCCATACCAATGGTACGCTCCGCAGCCCCTGTCCTGTGCACCCCTGTAAGGGCTACTGTAGGTGTTACCCTTGGGTGGGACGTGTGATGCCCCATCGATGGGTATCGGCTGGTTGGGGAGGTGGTACGGTGGAGGGTGGGGTGGGGGCACCCATACAGTCGGTGGCACTCTGCAGAACCAAGCCCAAGGTGGATGGTCAGTGGGGTGCTCAGCAAAATGGCTGTCTTGCAGGCTGCAGAAACATCAGTCCATGACTGGACATCACCACTGTTCCACGGTGGAGCCACCCCAACCTCACACCTATCCCCCATCACCCCTGTCCTGCCCTGGCCCTGGCAGGGTCTCCCCATCACCAGCTTGCTTGGCTAACGGCAGGGCCGGCTGCCCACAGAGGCCGGCGCCTCTCCATGTCCTACCTCCTGTCTCTATGTCATCAGCCACGGCGCCTGTTTCTCAATTTTTAAAGGCACAAGTGAACCTCGCCGTTGAGAATTCCCCACCGGCGGAGGCGGAGATTGCGGAGGCCCGGGGGAATACCGCGTCAGGTACGCTAATTATATGTCAATGGTGTTTATTGTACAGGCAAAGTGGAACACATGAACATTGTTGTCGTGGCACCAAATGATTGCGATGTGGTGTGAAACTGGCACCTGCCCCGATTTTGGCGTCGGAACCAATTCTTCGCCCAATTGCGTTTCCCAATTCCAGCATCAGCCGAAGGAGAATCTGCCCCACGACTTTGAATCTTCCTTCAGCTCAGTGTCCATTTTTGTCAGGTGAAACCTTCGTGAAGTATCTGGGGACATTTTCCTCCATTCAACATGTAATATAAATACATAATAATAATATCCTTTTATTGTCACAAGTATGAAGTTACTGTGAAAAGCCCAGAGTCGCCACATTCCGACACCTGTTCGGGTAAGCTGGTACGGGAATTGAACCCGCGCTGCTGATCTTGTTCTGCATCAAAATCAGCTATCTAGCCAACTGAGCTAAACCAGCCATGTTGTACTTATTATTAATTTTGAACGTTTAACCTCATTAATTTCCATTTTAAAGTGCAACACAGAAGCACAAAATTAGCTGATTATGAGCAAAGAGCACCGCAACATATTTATTTGAAATTCCTTTGCTATATTAACATTTATTTTGAATGCCCCAAACGTTCATAATCAATATTGCATAGCACGATTTCAACATATTTGTGCATAGCAGTTTCTCTGAAGTGGTAGATTGTTGTCCAGACATATAAAAATGATGAAGAGGCAGGCTGTGCTCCACACTTGTCCCAATATTGTTCAATCCTCCAGTGCCTTGTAATATTTTGTAATCTTCTTTAACTCCACACATTCCTTGGGATTTGAGGTGCTTTGCTCTTTTTGCACCAGCTTGTATTTCTTTCAACTGCTGGGTAATCTCTGTTGTTATTCCAACTGTCTTGAGGCAGCTTAAGAACTGATTTCTAATTTGTAGAATTTAATAAAAACACAGCAATATTTACATTCATAAGTGCAAAGAGCCTGCAGCTGGACTGTTGCTGATTAGTGCAGTTCTCGTCAGTTGAAGGTTTATTGTTGAATAACCATATTTTAAAAAATTTGACCAATCTAAATTGGAAGATCATTAAGCAACAAAATAGATGATAGAAAATGAAGTATTTTTAGAATATACGATGATTACAAATCTAACAGTCATTATTACATTAAAAAGTGTTTTTCTTCAGAAGATGGTCAGTGTATGAAAGTCCTCAAAAATAGTTAAGATGTGAGTTTACCATCTAAACCAGCGAACTGTCTTTGTACCCCTACTTGCATATTCATTTAATATTTTGATCTTTTTAATGCCCAAGCATTGTACAAAATGTTCAAATTCTACCACACACATATACTGTTAAACAATCGCTCAGTCGTACGGCTTTCCATTAATGTGATGAAGGAGATGGTTTGGAGGAGCATAGAAGCGTAAGGTTTGCAACGATCAGTGGGAGTTTGAGTCACAAGTTGTTTACTACACAAAAGTGTCCACGATACTGTGAATGAATTCCAATGAGTGATGAAAAATCACTTCCACACAGATAAGTCATAGCAAACAGTATCAAAATCTTATCCTGCCTGGCGATTCGAGGAAACCTGTCTGCATTTAAACACAAAACTCAGCCACTGCTTTTGCAGAACTCAAGCTTGAGTTTGCTGTCAGTTGAGATGTTCAGGAGACTGTTGATCTTTTATGGACAATGTTGTGGCATGGGTTCTGCAGTAACAAACTGCCAAATGGGTAGTGAAGAGGGCTATTTGTGTTTCCCATTGAGGGGAAGTAATCACATGATTCCCTCGCGTGTGTCCAGTGAGATGTTGCTTGATGCCGCTTTTAACAATGTCCTGGAACTGCACTTCATTCATTATCAGGAATCAATTCACATTTCAGGAAACCTCTTCCACAAAGTGAGTTCAGAATTCCAACTTTTTAAAAAAAAAATTTAATCATCATGATTTTTTCCCTGGGCATTGAAGATTGTTACACTCGGCCTTTGAAGTTCGAGATGTCGCTCATTCAGGCAGGAAAACAAGTAACCCAGCTGTACGTTCCAGGTCACGTCACACAGATAGAGAATGGATATGGGTGGTCTGTAAAAAATAACTTAAGCTTAGAGTGTAGTCTGAAACATGCCACGATCCTTCCACGTGACAATCTTTGAACCTCGATGTGGATTGAGCAATCCAATAGATTGATGTGCTTGCTTTCCATTGATCATACGTGCAGGAGTAGGCAATTCAGCCTCTCAAGTCCGCTCCGCCATTCAATACGACCATGGCTGATCTCATCTTGGCCTCAACTCCACTTTCCTGCCCATTCTCCACAACAATTCAACACATTACTAATTAAAAATCTATCTCCTTCTTAAATTTACTCAATGTCCCGGCATCCACCACTCTGGGTTAGTGAATCCAACAGATTCACGATGCTTTTAGAGAAGTAATTTCTCTTCAACTCTGTTTTAAATCTGCTACCCCTTATCCTAAAACTATGGGGCAGGATTCTCCGTTTTCTGGTGCAGCGCACCCCCTGCTGGCAGCGGGATTCTCCCGCCAGTCAGCCAATGGGGTTTCCCATTGTGGGCAGCCCAACGCCATCGGGAAATCCCTGGGTGTGGGTGC
The DNA here is from genome assembly GCF_902713615.1 of Scyliorhinus canicula. Taxonomy (NCBI): domain Eukaryota; kingdom Metazoa; phylum Chordata; class Chondrichthyes; order Carcharhiniformes; family Scyliorhinidae; genus Scyliorhinus; species Scyliorhinus canicula. The sequence goes on along the minus strand of NC_052153.1, from coordinate 119,556,927 downwards.
CCTGCCAGCGCAACGTGGAATCCCGTCAGCGGAGAATAAAGCCCATGACCTCGCACTCTAGATTGCCCTACAAGAGGAAGCATCCGCTGTGTTTATTTTGTCAATACCTTTTATCACCTTATATACCTCAATTGGATCTCCTCTCATTCCTTTAAACTCCAGAGAGTATAGGCCTAAACTGATTAATCTCTCTTCATAAGGCAAACGCCTCAGTCGGGATCCTCCGCTTTTCCAGCAGCACACTCATGCCCACGGATTTCTCAATGGCATGGGGATGCCCACAAAGGGAAACCCCATTAGCTGGTTGCCCAGATGGAGGATCCCACCTCTCATCTCTGGAATCAATCTAGTGAACCTCCACTGAACTGCCTCGAATGCAACTATGTCCATCCTCAAATGAAGGGACCAAAACTATGTATAATACTCCAGGTGCGGTCTCCTTGTACAGTTGCAGCAACATATCCCTACTTTTATACTCTATTCTTTTGGCTATAAGGGCCAAAATTGCATTTGAGTTCCTTATTACCTGCTATACCTGCACAATAGTCTGCTGTGATTCATACACGAGGACACCCAGGTCTCTGTGCACTGAAGCACTCTGAAGTAAACTTCATAGATAATAAATTGCCTTTCCATTTTTCTGACCAGAATGGATAAGAACACACTTATCCACTTAAACTCCATCTGCCAAATTTTGACCACTCATCTAATCTATCAATATTCATTAGTAGATTTCTTATTTCCTCTTTGCAACTTACTATCCTGCCCATTTTAGTGTCATCTGCAAATTTTGGCTATAGAACCTTCTATCCCTGCAACCAAGTCATAGTTGGTGCCGAGGACTGAACCCTGTGGCACCCCACTAGTTACATCTTGCCAACCATGAAAAGACCCATTTATCTGACTCTCTGCTAGTTTTCTATCAAGCTAATAAATTACCCATAATCCAATGTGATCTTATCTTTTGTGCAGAACTCTAGCTGCCGATACGGCCCAGAGAATTGCCGGGTTCTTAGCCGCGCATGTGCGCGGTGGTGGCCGACAGCGGCCGCGCCGTGCAACATGAAATGAAAAATGAAAATCGCTTATTGTCATGAGTAGGCTTTAATGAGGTTACTGTGAAAAGCCCCTAGTCACCACATTCCGGCGCCTGTCCGGGGAGGCTGGTACGGGAATCGAACCGTGCTGCTGGCATGCCTTGGTCTGCTTTAAAAGCCAGCGATTTAGCCGAGTGAGCTAAACCAAGCGAGCAACATGGTGCCAGACGTGCGCGGACCTGGCCTGTAAAATAGTGCCCGCCTTTGGCCGGCTCGCGAGCCCCGGACATCCCCCCAACAGTGACCCGAGCACCGGGCAAAGTCCTCCCCTGCCCACGGATTGGCCCTACCCCGACTGAGTCCGCAGCCGCCACACTGAGTTCCCGACAGGTAAGACCATTAGAAACCCACACCGTCGGGAACTCAACCGGTCGGAGGTGGGTCATCGGGGAGTGGGCCTCAGGCAACACCCTGAGGCTGTTGGTATGGCGCGCGATGTACTCCTAGAGTACGCCACATTGGAGGGAACGGAACATCGCAAAGGTTGTGCCGTCCCCGATCTCATCGGAAACGGGGATTCTCCGGCCGATCACCGAATGCGATTTCGGCTTCGGTGACCAGACAATCCCGCCCAAAATCTTTACGTTTGTTCTAATATCAAATTTTCCTACTCTTGTCTGCTCCTTGGTATTATATGACATTCGCACATTCTGTCTCTTCCTTTTCTTTTCTGGGACAATCCACCTCACTCCGACCTTCACCTTTAACCCTTGATTTTGTCATTTTCCATGGAATTGAATGCTCCCCCCCCCCCCCCCCCCCCCCCCCCCCTCCCCGGCCCCCACTGTTTAGTTTAAACTTAGCTTGGCCAATCCACCTTATCTGCACATCTTTGGACTGTGGGAGGAAACTGGAGTACCCGGAGGAAACCCACCCAGACACGGGGAAAATGTGCAACTTCAACACAGACAGTGACCCGAGGCCGGAATCAAGGCAGCAGTGCGAACCACTGTGTCATCGTGCTGCCCCAGATGAAGTTAAGAAGAAGGAGAAACTAATGAGACAATGGAGAATAAGCTGAACTCCAAGTAGAGAAGAATTGAGTCAGAAGAATAAGAAATTGAAGAAGTAAGCTGGGCAGCACGGTGGCCTAGTGGTTAGCACAACCGCCTCACGGCGCTGAGGTCCCAGGTTCGATCCCGGCTCTGGGTCACTGTCTGTGTGGAGTTTGCACATTCTCCCCGTGTCTGCGTGGGTTTCGCCCCCACAACCCAAAAATATGCAGAGTAGGTGGATTGGCCATGCTAAATTGCCCTTAATTGGAAAAAATAATTGGGTAATCTAAATTTTAAAAAAAAGAAGTAAGCTTGTCAACGAGAAATTAACCGAAGAGATAAAAACATTGAAATTGACAGCAAAACCAGCAATTCAGATCAAAGTGTGATTACGTACCAGAAACAAGATTGTTGAATCACAAGAACCAATATGATAAAATGGTTGATCACAAATATGCCGTATTGAAATGTTGGAAATAGAAGAAACTTTGGATGTGAACTATCAGCTGCATTGCGCCCAAACGGTGGTGCGACGTGACCGGTAGATGCCGGGAGGGGCCTTTCCCGGGCTTCCCGACAGACAGTATGCCTCAATGGGCGGGACTAAGCCTCGCATGCCTAAGATGTTTTAAGATCTAACGGACTCCTGGCATCCATCGACCTCCCCAGGGATTCCCCAGCAGGGTGCCGTTCAGTATTTGTCCACACAAACATAGACCAGGCAGAACGGCACCTGGGGTTCTCCCAGGCCATCAGAGGCCCCTGGTCAGGGACAGGGCAGGGTGGCACCATGGCCCTCCCCCTTAAACATGGGCACCTTGGCACTGATATGGGCATCATGGCACTGCCACCATGGTGCTGCCAATGTGCCCAGGTGGCACTGCAAAGCCAGCAGGAGCACTGTCAGGGTGCCAGAGTGGCAGTGTCTAGGTGGCATAACCAAGGGTCAGGGCCTAAGGGGGAGGGTCATACTCATGCAAGGAGAGTGGAGGGGGTGTACGAAGAGTGGTGAGGTGCAGGTTGGGTGGGGTGAAGAGTGGGGATCCTGGAAGGAGGGAGGCTTGAAAGAAGGCATGGGAAGGCCTGAAAAGGGGAAACTCTCAGCTACCCCATAGCGGGATATCATCACTTGGTTGGGAGTGGGTAATGCCCATTGTGTGTGGGGCATAACATTGCCCATGGGTGTGGGGTGTGGGGGACCCTCAAGCCCACTTAGAGATCAGGGCACCCTTTCAAAATAGTGGCCCAAATCTCTGAGCAGCTGGTCTGACCTGCAAATTCAGCTCCCCAGTGATGAAAATAACTCCAAGCGCGAGCTTGACTGGGAAGAAACTCCCCAGGGCCTGAAAAACGTCAAGGGTGGCACGGTAGCACTGTGGTTAGCACTATTGCTTCACAGCGTCAGAGTCCCTGGTTCGATTCCCGGCTTGGGTCACTCTCTTTGCGGAGTCTGCACTTTCTCCCTGTGTCTGTTTGGGTTTCCTCCGGGTGCTCCGGTTTCCTCCCAGAAGCAGTGAAAAATGTGCTGTTAGGTCATTTGGACATTCTGAATTCTCCCTCAGTGTACCCGAACAGACGCCGGAGTGTGGAGACTAGGGGATTTTCACAGTAACTTCATTGAAGTGTTGATGTAAGCCGACTTGTGACAATTATAAAGAAAATTACTGAGCGTGATTTAATGGAAAAGCTTCTAAGTATGGTGGCGAGCGGGAACTGCCACGCATTTCCTGACACTGAACCCGATGAGGCTGTCACCACTATAAAATATTAAATGACTGTCCTGCCAGCTTATTCACCAGGACCATGCCTGCCACCCCCCTGCTAACAAGGGAGAGAAGCACTTAAACCGATCCTGCACAGCCAACCCCACACAGCTCGCAGCTGTGCCGTGGAGGAGACCAGCCCCATGATTCGGGGATGTCGACCTGACCAGACTGTTGGACGTGGTGGAAATCAGACGGGATGTCCCGTTCCCCCAAGGGTCTCAGTGTGTCAGCCACACGGCAGCCACTGCCACCTGGAAGGGAGTGGCAGATGCCATCACCTCAGGGATCGTCACCAGGACGACTGGAACCCAGTGCTGTAAGAAGATCAACAACAACCTCCCGGTCACATGGGTGTGTTGGCACCGGCCCTCTTATGGCAGCCATGCCACCCCTGACTGCCATATGAAGGAAGTCCGATATCCCCGACATCCCCCGATTGGGCAAGCAAGCGTGGCTGTGACCTGTCCACCCTCGGTTCTTGCACCATATTCCAATCCCCTCCTACTATTAGTTTGTGTGAGTCCAAGTCCGGGATGGCCCTCAGAACCTTCCTTTCAAACCCTGCATCATCCCAGTTCGAGCCATACACACTCGGCAGTGCCACCAACCTCCCCTCCAAAACCTCTGTTACTATTATCTACCCCCCCTGGTCCGCCACCACCTTCTCCAAATTGACCCTCTTACCCACCGACACCACTACCCCCCACCCCCGCGCCCTACTGTCGAACCTTGAATAAAATACTTGACTTACCCAGCCCTTCCTGAGCCTCACCTGGTCCTTCTCCTGCAAGTGGGTCTCTTGTAACATGGCAACATCGGCCTTTTAGCTTTTTAGGTGCGCAAACACCCTTGATCTCTTCACCACCACCCCCCTCCCTCCCCCAAACACTTCACGTTCCACGTAACTATCCTGATTGGAGGTCTCTCATCAACCCTCCCCTCTTAACCACCATCATCATAACTCTAGGCCCTGCCCATTGGGCCTCACCCGCCCCGGTCCTTTTCTGCTATCGAACCCCTCCCCACCCTCCCAGAATTCCCCCATCCGCTTCCTCTCGGAAATACCTCCCCCAGTATCGATTCCATCCCCCCACCTTTCACACCTCCCAAGCCCAGCCAATGACCAAGCCCCTCCCCCCACCACACTCCCGTTCACTAGCCAACTTAAGATTGTTACTGTGGAGGCCTCTGCCCAGGCCCTCCTCCTCCAAATCCCCTCCCCCATGCCCAGCTAAACAAACCCTGTGCGAACACACAAACCTCAGAAAACCGCCATCGCAAACAAATCCTAAATCCTACTCTTCCAAACAGGCAACTTCACACCCTTAAATCTCAAATAGAAACAAGAAATAGAACTATACACAGATTTCTACCACCCTACCCTCAGTCCAAGTTCAGACCCAGTCCCATTTCCCATTTCTGTCCCATTTCTTCTGCCTTCACCAAAGCCTCCGCCACCTCCACCGTCTCAAAGTAAAAGTCTTTTGAGTTGCAGGTCACCGTCAACTTTGCTGGACACACCACGCCAAACCTCACATCACTGTTGTCCAGTGCCACCTTCACTCGGCTAAAGGCCACCCGCCTTCTCGCCAGTTCCACGGCTAAGTCCTGGTATATGTGTATACCAGCTGCTGCCCACTGCACCTCCCGCTTCTATTTCGCCCAACTCAGGAGCTTCTCCTTCACATGGTACCTGTGGAAACAAATTATTACTACCCTTGGCGGTTCATTCGCCTTAGGTTTAGGTCTCAACGACTGATGAGCCTGATCCAGTTCATACCAGGAGGGACCTTTCCTCTCCCCCAGCAACTCCGCCAACATCTTAGCAAATTACTCAGTTGGCCTTGGACCCTCCACCTCTTCGGGCAGAACCACAATTCTTAAATTCTGCCGCCGAGATCTATTTTCCAGCCTCTTCATCTTCACTCCCTGAGGACTCCCCCCCCCCACGCACACAATCACCGGGGCAGCAGCCCCAGTGCCCCCCCCGCCCCCCCCACCACCGGCTCTTTGCCTGTGAGCCAAGTTGGCTACTCACTGCCTCGGGTCTCGACAGCAGCCCTGCCAACAGCTTCACTTTTTAAAAAGGTGTACTAATCGGTGCCTTTGTGACCACTTGGTGGTGAGGCAGTTAGATCACGGGAGGCCGTTAGATAAGGGGTCAATTGTAAGGAGATTGAGTTTAAGTGGTGATTATTGGTTTCTCGCTATGATACAGCAGATTCCTGATCCCGCCAACAAGGGTGGGCCTGTTAGACCGCAAACCGATCAGAACCTGGCGCGGATCCTGTTCTTGGCCTCTCCTGCGATCAAACTGCCTCACCGCACTCTCTCTTAAGCGTAACGCAGCCATTAAATCACGGTCTAAGTGCAGTTAGTTAGTGGTGGGGAACTCACCGACTGAGCTGGGGAGAAACTCCCAGCAAACCCTGCCACAAATTACACTTAGAATTTTTTCCGTTAGACCCTACCCTTTATCACAAATACCAGAAACAGAGTACCGCGACCATTCTTCCACACATGACAGACTGAGATTAGGCAAAAACTGGCAAGATGGGCAGCACGGTGGCACAGTGGTTAGGATTGCTGCCTAAGGCGCTGAGGACCCGGGTTCGAATCCCGACCCTGGGTCACTGTCTGTGTGGAGTTTGCACGTTCTCCCCGTGTCTGCATGGGTTTCGCCCCCACAACCCAAAGATGTGCAGGTTAGGTGGATTGGCCACGCTAAATTGCCCCTTAATTGGAAAATGAAAAATAAAAAAAATAAAAAATAAAAAATAAAAAATAAAAATAATTGGGTACTCTAAATTTATTTAAAAAAAACAAAAAACTGGCAAGACCATATTTGGAGCTTTTCATAGTTAAAACTTTACAATGAAGGTATTTATATTTAAACACACAAACATTAAGATCTTATCAATGAGTCATCACCACTACAACATAAAAAATATAATTTCATACATAATATGAAACTTCGATAGTGGATCAAGTTAGGTCCCCAGAATTGAGACCTCACTCCTGTCATACCCAGTAGACATGGAGGAACAGATCGTTTGTAAACATGTGGTCCACTTGAGGAGCAGAGAGATGCTCCTACAGTCAGTGTTGCCGTCAAGAAATGGTTTTGAACCCATAATGACCGAAGGATCTGATCGACCTATTATAGACATAACTCACCTCTCCATGGTAGCAAATAGTGATGAAATACCTGTGCCAGAAGGGGGACATGTTATTGCAGTTCCTGTTAATGTCGATCCTGTGGAAGACTACACAACCATACTGTGCTATAGGAAATAGAAACATCCCTCAAAGACTGGATTTATATTTTTCCCATTCATGTACATAATGTTTAGTTAGAATTTAGGACACAGTGAATTTGATATTGAAAATCACATAAAGGAGTTAAAGGTGGAGGGATGTGATGATTTGTGGTGATTGTCCCTATAAGGGCAACACAGCATAGTCAGGCTTGGAGGACCTATTGGGAGTCAGAGTTGGTAATCACCCCAGGGGTTGAGTCCCCTCTTAGATAGGAAGCAGGTAACGGACTAGGTGTAGTTGGGTGGCTCCTGTACAGTTCTTCTTATTAATATATCCTTTTGTGTTTCTACTGAAGAACACAATCTTCCCAAAAGTGAACAAAGTCCCCGAACGAGCATGTTTAGCCGTGTATTTCCAGGCTCTCGCAGTGCCGAGAAACACATGGCTATTTAACACAACTCATTTTGAATATGGGGCCTGAATGGGGAACGTGCCACTGAGGCCGTTTTTTATAATGGGGAGCGCTTCGCGCCAGAACTCCCCTTGAAGCAACCTAGGATAGATCCCATCCGGACCTGGGGACTTGTCCACCTTAATGCCTTTTAGAATACCCAACACTTCCCCTTTCCTCATGCCGACTTGACCTAGAGTATTTAAACATCCATCCCCAGTCTCAACATCCGTCATGTCCCTCTCCTTGGTGAATACCGATGCAAAGTACTCATTAAGAATCTCACCCATTTCCTCTGAGTCCACGCATAAATTCCCTCTTTTGTCTTTGAGTGGGCCAATCCTTTCTCTAGTTACCCTCTTGCTCCTTATATACGAATAAAAGACCTTAGGATTTTCCTTAACCCTGTTAGCCAAAGATATTTCATGACCCCTTTTAGCCCTCTTTATTGCGCGTTTGAGATTTGTCCTACTTTCCCGATATTCCTCCAAAGCTTCATCAGTTTTAAGTCGCCTAGATCTTATGTATGCTTCCTTTTTCATCTTAGCTAGTCTCCCAATTCCACCCGTCATCCATGGTTCCCTAATCTTGCCATTTCTATCCCTCATTTTCACAGGGACATGTCTGTCCTGCACTCTAATTAACCTTTCCTTAAAAGACTCCCACACTTAAAACGTGGAATTACCCTTAAACAGCTGCTACCAACCACATTCCCTAGCTCCTGCCGAATTTTGTTATACTTGGCCTTTCCCCAATTCAGCACTCTTCCTTTAGGACCACTCTCGTCTTTGTCCATGAGTATTCTAAAACTTACGGAATTGTGATCGCTATTCCCAAAGTAATCACCGACTGAAACTTCAACCACCTGGCCGGGATCATTCCCCAATACCAGGTCCAGTATGGCCCCTTCCCGAGTTGGGCTATTTACATACTGCTCTAAAACACTCTCCGGGATGCTTCTTACAAATTCTTTTCCATCTACGCCTCCAACACTACAAGAGTCCCATTCAATGATGGGGAAGTTAAAATCTCCCATCATGACCACCCTATTGCTCCTACATTTTTCTATAATCTGTCTACATATTTGTACCTCTACAGGCAGCACGGTGGCACAGTGAGTTAGCCCTGCTGCCTCACGGCGCCGAGGTACCAGGTTCGATCCCGGCTCTGGGTCACTGTTCGTGTGGAGTTTGCACATTCTCCCCGTGTTTGCGTGGGTTTTGCCCCCACAACCCAAAGATGTGCAGGATAGGTGGATTGAAGACGATAAATTGCCCCTTAATTGGAAAAAAAAAATTTTTTTTTAAATAAATAAATTTAAAAAAATTTGTACCTCTACGTCACGCTCGCTTTTGGGAGGCCTGCAGTAAAGTCCCAACAATGTTACTGCACCCTTCCTATTCCTTAGCTCTACCTATATTGCCTCAGTGCTCGAATCCTCCATCGTGCCCTCCTTAATCACAGCTGTGACATAATCTCTAACTAGTAATGCAACTCCTCCACCCCTTTTACATCCCTCTCTATCCCTCCTGAAGCATCTATACCCTGGGATATTTAGTTGCCAGTCTTGCCCTTCCCTCAACCAAGTCTCAGTTACACCAATTACATTATATTCCGAGGTACTAATCCAAGCCCTAAATTCATCTGCCTTACCTGCTACACTTCTCGCATTAAAACAAATGCACCTCAGACCATCTGTCCATTTGCGTTCATCATCTCTTCCCTGTCTACTCTTCCCCTTAGTTACATTGAGTTTATTATCTAGTACCTTACTGGCTTTAGTTGCTGCCTCTGTACTGACCTCTAACTTCCTAATCTGGTTCCGATCCCCCTGCCACATTAGTTTAAAACCTCCCCAACAGTGTTAGCAAAAGCACCCCCTAGGTCATTGGTTCCATCTTGCCCAGGTGTAGACCATCTGATTTGTAATGGTCCCACCGCCCCCAGAACTGGTTCCAATGTCCCAAAAATCTGAACCCCTCCCTCCTGCACAATCTCTCAAGCCATTATTCATTCTGACTATTCTTGAATTTCTACTCTGACTGTCGCGTGGCACTGGTAGCAATCCCGAGATTACTACCTTTGAGGTCCTACTTTTTAACTTGGCTCCTAACTCCCTAAATTCTGATTGTAGGACCTCATCCCATTTTTTACCTATATCGTTGGTGGCTATATGCACCATGGCAACTGGCTGTTCACCCTCCCCCTTCAGTATGTCCTGCAGTCGATCTGAGACATCCCTGACCCGTGCACCCGGGAGACAACATACAATTCGGTTGTCTCGTTTTCGACCACAGAAACGCCTGTCTACTCCCCTTACAATTGAATCCCCTATGACTATAGCCCTGCCAGTCTTTTTCCTGCCCTTCTGTGCAGCAGAGCTAGCCACGGTGCCATGAGCCTGGCTATTACTGCCTTCCCCTGATGAGTCATCTCCCCCAACAGTATCCAAAACGATATACCTGTTTTGGAGGGAGATGACCACAGGGGACACCTGCACTGCCTTCCTGCTCTTTCTCTGCCTTTTGGTCACCCATTCCCTGTCTCCCTCACCAATCCTAATCTGCGGTGTGACCAATTTACTAAACGTGCTATCCACGACCTCCTCAGCATCGCGGATGCTCCAAAGTGAGTCCATCCGCAGCTCCAGAGCCGTCATGCGGTATAACAAGAGCTGCAGCTGCACACACTTCCCGCACATGAAGGAGTCGGGGCATCGGCCACGTCCCTGTACTCCCACATTGCGTACGAGGAGCATACCACAGGTCTGGGATCTTCTGCTATTTTTACACTTTACCTTAACTGACTCCAAATATAATATCAAATAATGAATAAGTGAAAGGAATAAAGATTTTACTTACCAATCACAATACTTACTAACACACGAAGAGTTGAATTTCTCCCAGCCACTGCTAATTGGAGCACTTTCCTTACCAGCCAATCAGGTCACTGCTTTGCTGTGATGTCACTCTTCCCGACAGACCCCTGGCCACTGCCCCCGTCGAAAATCTGAAGGCCGCTTCTCCGGCAACTGCGTCCCCGCCACTCTCCTCGCGCTCTCTCACTGTGTCCCCGCCGCTCTCCTCGCGCTCTCTCACTGTGTCCCCGCCGCTCTCCTCACGCTCTTTCACTGAGTCCCCGCCGCTCTTCTTGCGCTCTGTATTGGGAGGGAATGTGATGCATTCTTGGAATAGATTTTAGGAGTGGAGTTTCTGATGCGCTCAGTACAAATGTGTTAGGGAGCATTCGAATGAGAACAAAGCCAACCAAGGATAATTCAAATGTTTCATATTTCTTCTTATTTGCATCTAAATTGAAAGATCATATTGTCATTTTGTGATTGCCAGAGAAGAGCTGCCTGAATCTACTGACCCAGTTACCAATGCTGTTATAAAGATTGAGTAAATTATGCAGAGTGGCTCAATTTAAACTGGACCTTCAGTAATTAAGAAACCTGAACACTCCATGCAACACTGGCTTGTCAAAGATCCTATCCCTCCAATGGTATGCTTTAAATGACTTCCCATCTGTCTGCTCCACCATTGCTTGGTCAATATTCCTGCTCATAAATGCCAGCAAATACAGAATAACTGGTCAATTATCTCATTGTTCTTTGTGTTATCTTGAAAATGAAAACGGCTACCATCTAAATCCCCATAACTAAAATCAAATTAATTCATTTAATGAATGTGTTTTAACAATGTGATAAACACATAAATGAAACCTTCTTTATTTTCCTTTTAGCATGTTTAATGTTTGGGCAGCACCGTAGCATTGTGGATAGGACAATCGCTTCACAGCTCCAGGGTCCCAGGTTCAATTCCGGCTTGGGTCACTGTCTGTGCGGAGTCTGCACATCCTCCCCGTGTGTGCATGGGTTTCCTCCGGGTGCTCCGGTTTCCTCCCACAGTCCAAAGATGTGCAGGTTAGGTGGATTGGCCATGATAAATTGCCCTTAGTGTCCAAAATTGCCCTTAGTGTTGGGTGGGGTTACTGAGTTATGGGGATAGGGTGGAGGTGTTGACCTTGGGTAGGGGGTAGGGTGCTCTTTCCAAGAGCTGGTGCAGACTCGATGGGCCAAATGGCCTCCTTCTGTACTGTAAATTCTATCCATGTAAATTAATCAAGTGGTTGTAAAATCTAGAGTATCCCACACAATAAGGGCCAGGGTGTGTATATTGATAAATATTTATCAAAGATAAAGGCCGCGATTCTCCGCTCCCCATGCCGGGTGGGAGAATCGCGGGAGGGCCGGGCGAATCATGACACGCCGCCCTGGCACCCCCCCGGCGACTCTCCCACCTCCCCAAAATGGCGTGTCACGTTTTGCGACACGCCGCTCGGAGAATCGCTGCTCACCGTTTCTCGCGGCGACCGGTGATTCTCCGGCCCGGATGGGGCGAGCGGCCTGACTAACCCGACCGGTTCACGCTGGCGTCAACCACACCTGGTCGCTGCCGGCGTAAACATCGCGCGACCGGTAAGTGTGGGGCCTGTGGGGGGCGGAGGGAGGATCGAGCACCACTGGCGTGCTCATCAGATGTCTGGCCCGCGATCGGTGCCCACCGATCGTCGGGCCGGCCGTCTCTAAGAGACACACTCGCTTCCCTCCGCCGCCCCACAGGATCAAGCCGCCATGTCTTGCGGGGCAGTGGAGGGGAAGACGGCAACCGCGCATGCGCGGGTTGGAGCCGGCCAACCTGCGCATGCGCGGCTGACGTCACTTAGGCGCCGCCGGCCGTGTCATTCTCGGCGCGCTGCTTTGACGCAAGCGCCAAGGCCCGGCGCCCGAGATTCGTGCACCGCCTCTCCTAGCCCCCTGGGGGTGGGAGAATAGGGGACGAGGAGCGGCCTCCGACGCCGGAGTGAAAAACTCCGGGTTTCACTCCGGCGTCGGCTGTTTCTCTCCGTTTCGGAGAATCGCGCCCAAAGCGTCAGTTTACATAGGAACAAAAGAAGACCAGTAAGCTCCTCTAGCCTGTTCTGCCTTCAAGTAGATCGTGGCCGATCTGTGCTTCACATTTATTTGTTTGACATCCATTGACACCCATAAAAATCTATTAATCTCAAATTAGAAATTTTCACTTTGCCCAGCATCTGCAACCATTTTGGTGGAGTAAGTTCTAGTTTTCAATTTTTAGATTTCAATGACCATTCTGGAGAAAAGATCTTGCTACTTTCACTCCGAAATGGCCAAGATTTAATTTTAAGATTATGCATTCTTGCTCTGGGATCGTTTCTCTGGGTGGGATTTTCCAGCACTTCGCCGGCAGGATCTCCTGGTCCCCCCAAGATCAATGGGTATTTCAATAGATTGCCACATCCGCCATGAGAAAACCCATCGCTTCAGGGCCAGAAAGTCTCAGCATCTGTATTTATACAATAGAGAACTTTAATCATTTTAACTACCCCAATTAGACAAATACCCCCTCAAAGTTTCAAACAGAGATGAATAAAAGCGACATTTAGTCAACCTGTCCTCATAATTTAATCCTTTGAACACCAGTATTATCCCAGTGAACCGGCCATGCCCCATCTACGGCCAATATATCTCTCTTAAGTAAATAAGTGGATAACACTGTGGAAATACTCAGGAGATCTGGTTGCACCAGTGGAGAAAGAAAGGGAGTTAATGACTGGGATTTTCCAACCCCCTCTCGTGTGTTTTCCATGCCGGATGCGGCTCGCCATTGGCTACCACCAGGGTCTTCCGTTTCCATCAATGTTGATGCCGTTTTGTATGGCTCACTTACCCTTGGAACCTGAAGGAAACCTGCTGTGGGGGTGTTGTCTTTGGTGGGAACAGGAGATCCAGCCAGTGGGAAGGGCCGGAAGTGCCTGCCCAAAGTTTCTATTTGATGCTCTTTCATCAGACCGAGGCAAGATTAGGAAGAAAATAGGGTTAAGGGTTAAGAATAAGAATAAGAACTAGGGGCAGGAGTAGGCCATCTGGCCCCTCAGCCTGCTCCACCATTCAATGAGATCATTGCTGATCTTTTGTGGACTCAGCTCCACTTTCCGGCCCGAACACCATAACCCTTAATCCCTTTATTCTTCAAAAAACTATCTATCTTTATCTTAAAAACTTTCAATGAAGGAGCCTCTACTGCTTCACTGGGCAAGGAATTCCATAGATTCACAACCCTTTGGGTGAAGATGTTCCTCCTAAACTCAATCCTAAATCTACTTCCCCTTATTTTGAGGCTATGCCCCCGAGTTCTGCTGTCACCCACCAGTGGAAACAACCTGCCCGTATCTATCCTGTCTATTCCCTTCATAATTTTATATGTTTCTGTAAAATCCCCCCTCATCCTTCTAAATTCCAACGAGTACAGTCCCAGTCTACTCAACCTCTCCTCGTAATCCAACCCTTTCAGTTCAGGGATTAACCTAGTGAATCTCCTCTGCACACCCTCCAGCGCCAGTACGTCCTTTCTCAAGTAAGGAGACCAAAACTGAACACAATACTCCAGGTGTGGCCTCACTAAAACCTTATACAATTGCAGCATAACCTCCCTCGTCTTAAACTCCATCCCTTTAGCAATGAAGGACAAAATTCCATTTGCCTTCTCAATCACCTGTTGCACCTGTAAACCAACTTTTTGCGACTCATGCACTAGCACACCCAGGCCTCTCTGCACAGCAGCATGCTTTAATATTTTATCATTTAAATAATAATCCCGTTTGCTGTTATTCCTACCAAAATGGATAACCTCACATTTGTGAACATTGTATTCCATCTGCCAGACCCTAGCCCATTCACTTGACCTATCCAAATCCTTCTGCAGACTTCCAGTATCCTCTGCACTTTTCGCTTTACCACTCATCTTAGTGTCATCTGCAAACTTGGACACATTGCCCTTGGTCCCCAACTCCAAATCATCTATGTAAATTGTGAACAATTGTGGGCCCAACACTGATCCCTGAGGGACACCACTAGCGACTGATTGCCAACCAGAGAAACACCCATTAATCCCCACTCTTTGCTTTCTATTAATTAACCAATCCTCTATCCATGCTACTACTTTAACCTTAATGCCATGCATCTTTATCTTATGCAGCAACCTTTTGTGTGGCACCTTGTCAAAGGCTTTCTGGAAATCCAGATATACCACATCCATTGGCTCCCCATTATCTACCGCGCTGGTAATGTCCTCAAAAAATTCCACCAAATTAGTTAGGCACGACCTGCCCTTTATGAACCCATGCTGCGTCTGCCCAATGGGACAATTTCTATCCAGATGCCTCGCTATTTCTTCCTTGATGATAGATTCCAGCATCTTCCCTACTACTGAAGTTAAACTCACTGGCCTATAATTACCCACTCTCTGCCTACCTCCTTTTTTAAACCGTAATGTCATGTTTGTTAATTTCCAATCCACCGGGATCACCCCAGACTCTAGTGAATTTTGATAAATTATCACTAGTGCATCTGCAATTTCCCTAGCCATCTGTTTTAGCACTCTGGGATGCATTCCATCAGGGCCAGGAGACTTGTCTACCTTTAGTCCCATTAGCTTGCCCATCACTATCTCCTTAGTGATAACAATTCTCTCAAGGTCCTCACCTGTCATAGTCTCATTTCTATCAGTCACTGGCATGTTATTTGTGTCTTCCACTGTGAAGACCGACCCAAAAAACCTGTTCAGTTCCTCAGCCATTTCCTCATTTCCCATTATTAAAACTCCCTTCTCATCCTCTAAAGGACCAATATTTACCTTAGCCACTCTTTTGTTTTATATATTTGTAGAAACTTTTACTATCTGTTTTTATATTCTGAGCAAGTTTACTCTCATAATCTATCTTACTCTTCTATATAGCTATTTTAGTAGCTTGCTGTTTCCCCTTAAAGATTTCCCAGTCTTCTCGTCTCCCACCAATCTTTGCCACTTTGTATGCTTTTTCCTTCAAGTTGATACTCTCCCTTATTTCCTTAGATATCCACGGTCGATTTTCCCTTTTTCTACCGTCCTTCCTTTTTGTTGGCATAAACCTTTGCTGAGCACTGTGAAAATTCGCTTGGACTGTTCCTCAACTGTTCCACCATAAAGTCTTTTCTCCCAGTCTACCTTAGCTAGTTCTTCTCTCATCCCATTGTAATCTCCTTTGTTTAAGTACAAAACACTAGTATTTGATTTTACCTTCTCACCCTCCATCTGTATTTTAAATTCCACCATATTGTGATCGCTCCTTCCGAGAGGATCCCTAACTATGAGATCATGAATCAATCTTGGCACTACCAAGGAGCTTCACTTTTGTTCCTTTTACACCCTCCCCTATTTTAAGATTAAGAAAGCGAATGGAATTTTGTCCTTCATTGCTAGAGGGATGGAGTTTAAGACTAGGGATGTTATGCTGCAATTGTATAAGATGTTAGTGAGGCCACACCTGGAGTATTGTGTTCAGTTTTGGTGTTCTTACCTGAGAAAGGACTTACTGGCGCTCAAGGGTGTGCAGAGGAGATTCACTAGGTTAATCCCAGAGCGGTGCCGTTATCAATGCCCCCAGGCTAGTATCCATGCAAGACGCCTCTTCCAACCGTTTCCACGCCCCCCCCCCCCCCCCCCTCCCTCTACTACCAATTTCCGAATCAAGGATATATTCGCTGCCCAGTAATAGCTGCAGAAGTTCAGCTCAGGTGTGCCAGCCCACCCACCAGTCCCCCCCAACCGACTGCGCTCTAAGAACAGTCTCTTAACATGTGGGGTCATGTTTGCCCACACAAATCCCTTGATAATCCTCTTCACCCGCTTGAAGAAGGACTTGGGGATGAGGATGGGAAGGCACTGGATGACGAACAAGAACCTGGGGAGGACCGTCATCTTCACGGACTGCACCCTGCCTGCCAGGGAAAGCAGCAGCATGTCCCACCTCTTAAAGTCCACCTCCATCTGATCCACCAGCCACATTAGATTGAGCTTTTGCAGGTAATCGTTGGCCTCTCTCCTCCCCCAGCCCCAACTCCACCCAGTGCGGGGCATGGTCTGAAATCGCAATGGCTGAGTACTCTGCCCCTCCATTCTCGGGATTAGCGCCCTACTCACCACGAAAAAGTAAATCCGCGAGTACGCCTTTTGAACATGGGAGAAGAAAGAAAACTCCTTTGCCCTTGGCTTAGCGAATCTCCACAGGTCCACTCCCCCCATTTGGTCCATGAACCCCCTCATGACCGTGGCCGCTGCCGGCCTCTTACCCGATCGAGACCAAGATCGATCCAGTGCCGGGTCCAGGACCATGTTGAAGTCCCCCCCCATTACCAGACTGCTTGACTCCAAATCCGGAATCCTACTTAACATCCACTTCATGAACCCTGCATCATCCCAGTTCGGAGCATACACATTCACCAACACCACCCGGGTCCCCTGCAGCTTGCCGCTCACCATAATATATCTACCCCACTTTATCCACCACAATACGCCCCGCCTCAAATGCCACCGCTTGCTCACCAAGATTGCGACCCCCCTGGTCTTCACATCCAGCCCTGAGTGGAAGACCTGCCCCACCCATCCCTTCCTCAGCCTGGTTTGATCCGTGACCTTCAGATGTATTTCTTGTAGCATGGCTACGCCTGCCTTTAACCCCCTTAAGTGCAAAAACACATGGGCCCTCTTGACCGGCCCATTCAGGCTCCTCACGTTCTACGTGGTCAGCCTGGTCGGGGGATTAATTACCCCCCCGCCCTGCCGACTAGCCATCTCCTTTTTTCAGCCAGCCATGTGCCCGCGCCTCCCGCACACTCCAGGGCCCCAGCCAGAGTCTCCCCGTCCCGACTCTTCACTTTACTCCGAAAAAAGATTCCCCTCCAGTAAGCAAAGCAGCATCCCAGCCCTCCCCCCCCCCCCAACCCCTCCCTCCACCCTAGACAAGCGTTTGCTTAATTTGCTTCACCCCCCTTCCCCCCGCATTGCACTCCTGCAAGTCTGCTGACTCATGCTGACCCCGGCCGCTTCCGCCTCTACCTCCAATGCCCCTGTTGGCTCCCTCTACGGATCTCCAACCTCCCCCCCCCCCCCCCCCCCCTCAACTAAGTGAGGTAGAGAGAGTCCCCCCTACATCCCACGTGTACAGAGAAAAAAAACCCACAACTCTCTCAAACAAACAAACTTCGGGTGCTACCCCAACGTTGAGCAAATAAACTGCTCTCACTGTCTGGCCCGACCCCATCACCTGTGACGCAGCTCTTCCCCAACTGCGACCCAGCCTAGAACCCCGAGAGCCCAGGTCACAGGGAACAACAAAAACAAAAGAGAACACGTGGAGAAAACCCAACATAACACCGTCCCCATCCCCCCAGCCCCCACCACCCCACCAGTATGCCCCAACAACATACTGCAGTCCATTAGTTCGAATCCAGCTTCTCGTTCTTTATAAAAGTCCACACCTCATCCGACGTACCTAAATAGTGGTGCCGGTCCTGATATGCAACCCACAGCCTCGCCAGTTGTAACAGCCCAAACTTCACCCCTTTGCTGTGGAGGACCGCTTTGGCCCGGTTGAATCCTGCATGCCTCTTGGCCAGCTCTGCACCCCAGTCCTGGTAAATACAGATCTCACAGTTCTCCCATCTGCTACTTCGCTCCTTCTTCGCCCATCGCAGGACACACTCCTTATCGGTGAAGCGGTGGAATCTTGCCACCATAGCTCTCGCCGGCTCATTCGCCCTTGGCCTCCTTGCCAGGTCTCTGTGTGCCCCTTCCAGCTCCAGTGGCCGCGGGAAAGCCCCCGCGCCCATCAGTGTTCCCAGCATCGTGGTCACATACGCACCAGCATTCAACCTCTCCACGCCTTCAGGGAGACCCAGAATCCGCAGGTTCTGCCTCCTTGTCCTATTTCAAGGTCTTCCACCTTCTCCTGCCATCTTTTGTGCAGAGCCTCGTGCGCCTCCACTCTAACCGCCAGCCCAAAAACTAATTTTCGTTATCAGAGGCCTTCTGCTGCACCTCCTTGATCGCTGTCCCCTGCATCTTCTGGGTCTCCATCCAACCTTTCAATAGAAGCCTTCATAGGGGCCAACATCTCCGCCTTTAACTCGGCAAAGCAGCTTCTGAGAAACTCCTGCTGCTCCCGTGACCATTGGGCCCACTCTGCCTGATCCCCGCCGGCCGCCATCATGTTTTTACACGCCGTTCTCCTCTCTTCTCCAAAGCCGCCTTTTTGATCGCCCCACTCCTGGTCCACTCCATACAGCACTGGGGAACCCTCACTGTTTCCTTCCCACACTGGGAATCGTCGTCCAAGTGCCGCCTGAGCTCCGTAAAAGGGCCCAAAAGTCCATTATCGGCGGGAGCTGCCGACTGTGCGACCTACCTAGGCATAGCCGCAACCGGAAGTCGAACAGCGAGTATCGTGAAGAGACCTGTTCAGTCCACAGATCTACTGCCCAAAATACCTATGTCCAAATGTACCTTCTATGTGCCTATTGCCTGTGTACTGATTCTGGACTAGTCTCTGTTGCCAAACATCTATCACCACAAGAATTGGCAATTAATCCTGGTGGAATGCGCATGACTTTGTTTAACACGTTGATCTTTGTTCGTCCACACAATCTTAACTGGAACCATCTTGCCACTACAGACATCTTCCACCTTCGCAGCCAGTAGGATGCGTAGATTCCTTTGTCTGATTTACCTTTTAGGACATTGTGGAGTTTTGTCTAGCATCTTCCACTGACCTTACCAGCATAGGTGGTCCTATTGGAAACAAGGAGTTCCCGATGGCATTGCTCAAGGGACCATCAGAATGCGCAAACCTTTCTGCCCCTTCTCTGGGGATCACCACCTTGACATGGTACTGCGGACAAACAAGCAGGTAAGAATGCAACTGTGAGCGAGTACTTGTGGACATATCATAGAGTCATAGAATTTATAGTGCAGAAGGAGGCCATTCGACCCATCGAGTCTGCATCGGTCCTCAGAAAGAGCACCCTACCTAACCCCACACATCCACCCTATCCCCACACCTTCACCCTACACCTGGAACCCCACCTAAACATTTTTGGTCACTAAGGGCAATTTATCATGACCAATCCACCTAACCTGCACATCTTTGGATTGTGGGAGGAAACCGGAGCACCCGGAGGAAACTCACGCAGACACAGGGAGAACGTGCAGACCCTACACAGACAGGGACCCAGCGGGGAACGAACCTGGGATCCTGAAGTGGTATCCACTGTGCTACTGTACTGCCCCTGACATGGCTTCAGAAGCCCCGTTTCCTGCTGTGTTCCCACTTTGCTGCCTCTGGCCAGTTCCACAGACCCAGAAAATCCATGGACCCACACTTAAAGTAGAAATCTCATGTCAATGTTGATCTAATTGTGCAATTAGCATATGTTCCGTGCCAACCCACCTGTCCCCAGAGGATTGCTCGCACACAGCCTAAAACCATGCTGTGAAATACAAAAAACAACTTCCTGATGAGCTCTCAATTTTGCTGTTCTTGACCTCCAACCAATCCCAAACCTACAAATTAAAATACAACCCCTAGTTTCTCCCTCCCAATCCTCTTAAAAACTCTTCCAATGATCCAATCAGAAAGAGACAAATCCTGACTCTAGAGAGCTTCATAAGAATAAAATAAATGCATCTACAAGGACCAGGATAAAGAGCATGACAAAATTTAAAACAAAAATGAAGCACTTACCTCATTATCAATGGACCACTAACATTGATTTTGGATTGTCATGTGGGCGTGATGTTATTTTAAGATTTCAAGTACAGCAATCATGTAGGAATGATAGCGATTTCCTAACAAAGTGCGAGAGAGGTCATTTCTGTTTTAATTAATGGTTATTTTCTTGAAACTCACAATAATCAGCTTTTATTATTCACTGTGTTGCCTTCATAAATGATGACAATAGCCTCGCGGCTTAGTAGAGCAATGATCCAATTAATTTTTCATAAAGTAACAAATAGCCAGCAGCATTAAAACAGCATTATGTTTGACAAAGCCATGCAGCAGTCAAAAGGGAAATTTGACTTTCTAGCAGTTATCTTATCTGTAAATCCTTATTCAGACAATTCTGAAGAACATGTAACAAGACAAGAGCTCAATCCATATGACAACTAGACACTGAATTGTTTGAATATCATGACCTTATGTGACCGCATGCTCACATGCCCAGAAGCGCCAAGTTTTCACAAGACATTTATCAATGGAAAGTGCTTTTGCACATTTTTTATCATGAGGTGGATTTGACAGGGGGTCTGATTACCCTTCATCCAGACTTAAACGTCAGCTGACACCTTTGTGGCATGAATTCCGAATGGCCCGCAGAAGTAACACGCTGGGGGCAGCCTTAATTGTGCAGAGTGGGACTTCTGCCCCTCAAGTCTGTAATCCCAGTAGACTCCAAGGGGAGCTATTGATGTAGTCGTAATGTCACTTCACTAGGGGCTTGGCTAGCTCAGTTGGCTACAGAGCTGGTTGAGGATGTAGAGCGACACCAACAGCGCAGGTTCAATTCCTGTGCCAACTGAAGTTACTCATGAAGGCCCACTTCTCAACCTTGTCCCCAGCCTGAGGTGCAATGATCCTCAGGTTAAATCACCACCTGTCAGCTCTCAAAGGGGTAGCAGACTTTGGGACTGGGGCAACATTTTTTAGGACTAATAATCCAAAGGCCCAGGTTGATTGTCTGATGACCTGGGTTCAAATCAGCCACTATTGCTGGTGGAATTTAAATTCATACAATGAATTTGAAAATAAATGCTCGTCTCAGTAACAGTGACCAGGAAACCAGTGTTGTTCACTCACAGTTGCTTCACTAATGTCCTTGGGAGAAATAAATCTGCTGCCCTTGCCTGGTCTGGACTACATGTCAATCCAGACCCCGAGTAATAAGGTTGACTCTGAAATAATGTGACAAGCCACTCAGTTGTATCAAACCGCTGCGAATTCTGAAAGGGATGCAATGAGACAGACCATCCTGCACCACCCTAGGCACAAGAAATGACAATGGTACACAGCTCTGTTGACCCTGCAACAGTAGTGTAGAGTAAGGAGGGAGCTGCCCTGGGAGTCCTCAGTATTGACTCTGACCTCTATGAGGTTTGATGGCATAAAATCAAACATGGGCAGGCAAACTTCCTGCTGATTACCACCTACCTTCACTTGTGTCCCCCCCAATAGGATCCTGAAGCAAGACATGGACAACATTCAGACTTGGGTTCACGCGTGGCAAGTAACATTTGTACCACACAAGTGCCAGGTAATGACCATCTCCAACAAGAGAGAATCTAATCATTATCCCTTGACAGTCAATGGCATTAACATTGCTGAATCCCCCACTATCAGCATCTGGGCATCCATGAGGTACTGTGGGTCAATAGCAGTGGCAGGACTATATACAATTAAGAGTGCAGGAGGGCCCACCAGGAACAGCACCAGGCATACCTAAAAATGAGGTGTCAACCTGGTGAAGCTACAACACAGGACTACTTGCATGCCAAACAGCAGAATCAGCAAGTAACAGAAGATAGAACATAGAACAGTACAGCACAGAACAGGCCCTTCGGCCCTCAATGTTGTGCCGAACATTGTCCGAAACCAATAGACAGAACTAAGCAATCCCACAGCCAACGGATCAGATCTCAGCTCTGCAGTCCTGCCGCATCCATCTGTGAATGGTAGCGGACAATCAAACAGTTCATTGGAGGAGGAAATTCCACAAACATTCCCATCTTCAGTGATAGGGGACCCCAGCATATCAGTGAAAAAGCATTTTCAGCTATCTTCACAATCACAGATGTCTTCTTCAGCCAATTCAATTCACTCCACATAATATCAATAAATGACTGTAGGCACTGGATACGACAAAGACAATGAGCCCTGATAATATTCTGGCCCGAGTACTAAAGACTTGTACTCCAGAACTAGCTGCTCCCCTATCCAAGCTGTTCCAGTAAAGCTACGACACTGGCATCTACTCAGGCATGCCCTGTGCACAAATCCAATTCCATCAATTACTACCCCTCAGCCTACTCTCAATCATCAGCAAAGTTAAGGAAGGTGTCTTTAACAGTGCTATCAAGAGGCATTTGCTCAGAAATAACCTGCTCACGGACACTCAATTTGGGTTCTGCTAGGGCCACTCAGCTCCTGGCCTTGATCCAAACATTAGTAAAAGAGCTGAACTCAAAAGATAAAGTGAGAGTGACTACCCTTGACACCAAGACCGCATTTCACTGTCACTAGATCAAAAGTCTGGAACGCCTTTCATAACAGCACTGTGGGTGCACCAACAACACATGGACAGCGGCAGTTTAAGTAAGCAACACACCACCACGTTCTCAACTGCAATTAGGGATGGCATCAAGGAGCCCGAGCAAAACTGGAGAAAATGGGAATCAGGGGAAAACTCGCCATTAGAAAATAGATCATAGAACATACAGTGCAGAAGGAGGGCATTCGGCCCATCGAGTCTGCACCGACCCACTGAAGCTCTCACTTCCACCCTATCCCCGTAACCCAATAACCCCTCCTATCCTTTTTGGTCGCTAAGGGCAATTTATCATGGCTAATCCACCTAACCTGCACGTCTTTGGACTGTGGGAGGAAACCGGAGCACCCGGAGGAAACTCACGCAGACACGGGGAGAACGTACAGACTCTGCACAGACAGTGACCCAAGCCGGGAATCAAACCCGGGTCCCTGGAGCTGTGAAGCCACAGTGCTATCCACTCATGCTACTGTGCTGACCTGCATTGGTTGGAGTCATAACTAGAACACAGGAAGATGTTGTTGGAGATCAATCATCTCAGTCCAGGAACATCAATGCATGAATTTCTCAGAGTCGTGTCGAAGGCCTAACCATCTTCAGCTGCTTTATGAATGACCTTTCTTTCGCAAGGTCAGCACCATTCCTGACTCCTCATATCCTGAAGCAAGACATGGACAACATTCAGACTTGGGTTCACACGTGTCAAGTAACATTTGTACCACACAAGTGGCAGGTAATGACCATCTCCAACAAGAGAGAATCTAATCATTGTCCCTTGACAGTCAATGGCATTACCATCGCTGAATCCCCCACTATCAGCATCCTGGAGATTACCATTCATTAGAAACTGAACTAGACGAGGCATAAAAATATTGTGGCTACAGATGGAGGACAGGGGCTGGGAATCCTGCACTGATTAACTCACCCCCCGACTCCCCAAATTCCGTCCGCCATCTCCCATGCGCAAGTCAGGGGTGTGATTGATTATTTTCCACTTGCCTGGATGAATGCAGCTCCAACAACATTCAAGACGTTCGACAGCATCCGGAACAAAACAGTCTGCTTGATTAGCACCACAATAAACATTCACTCCTCCGCCATCGACAGACAGTGGCGACAATGTGTATCATGCACAAGGTGCACTGCAGCAATTCACTAAAACTCCTTCAACCAAGCCACACATCATCCTGACTTTGAACTGCTGTTACTTCACTGTCACTGGATCAAAAGTCTGGAACGCCTTTCATACTTTCATAACAACACTGTGGCTGTACCAACAACACATGGACACACCACCACCTTTTCAACGGCAATTAGGGATGGACAATAAATGCTAACCTGGCCAGCAACACTCACATCGCAGGAACAGTATTAAAAAAAGACAGTAGTGTCCACAGCTGGGATAACAGCCAATCCCCACAAAGAATTGAAGTTGGATACCGGGGGACTGTGCCACATGGTCACAGAGGATCCAATGGAGGTACCGCTAATTCCTGCCTGACAGGTGGTGTGCTGTCAAAGCTTCGAGGCTGCTCAACCTGCTTCATCCTTGCCCCGCAAATTAAAACATTTCAGGGGAGGCAGGTTGCTGGGGCTGGTTTAGCACACAGGGCTAAATCGCTGGCATTTAAAGCAGACCAAGGCAGACCAGCAGCATGGTTCGATTCCTGTACCAGCCTCCCCGAACAGGTGCCGGAATGTGGCGACTAGGGACTTTTCACATGAACTTCATTTGAAGCCTACTCGTGACAATAAGCGATTTTCATTTCATTTCATTTGAAGCCCTTAATTGAGGTCCACTTAAGGGCCTCAATAGTCCTGGGGGATGGCAGGCTGCCTGACACCTTACCGGCGCTCCTCTGTAATAGGGGGAACAAGTCACACATGGCAGGAAGGTGGTGGGCTGGCAATTGGTACTTTTATGTGTTCCCTCACCTTCAATACTCTAGCAGATGGCCATTAAATTCACCCGACAACCTTTAAAAAACATCAGAAAATAAATGTTTCCATTTGCACTTTTCATGTATTGCAAAATAAAATTGTATACAAATATTAGCAGAAGCATTGCAGTGTTAGTACTTTTCTTAAAGCAATCTCAAGCTACAAATTGTATACAAATTTTATACAAATTTCCTCATTAGAAAATCGAATTAATGGAACTACATTAATCCCAGCATTAGATAACCTTCAAATTGATCCTACACTTGATAAAATAGAAATTACCTGTAGAAAAGGGGAGAATCTTTACCCACACACCGACTGTCTGAATATGGATCTATTGTTAGGGGCAAAATAAGAAAACCAAAGTAAGATTAGTCTAAGTTATCACAGGTTTATAAAAGAGTAATAATGTTTGACAGATCTGTTCGGGTTTTGAGCAGGTAACTCGGAGGGGCAAGCAGTCAATGTAATGTATTTGGATTTTCAAAAAATGTTTGATGAGATGCATCACAATAGGTTATTTCATAAAATAATGACGTGATTTCCACCATTTTCAGCCAGAAGTGTTGAGCAGATGATCCACCTTGGTCTTTTCCTGAGATCTTTAGCATCACAGATGCCAGTTTTCAGCCAACTCGGTTCGCTCTACGTGAAAGCAAGAAATAGTTGAAGGCATCAGATGCAACAGAGCCATGGGGCCTGACAACATCCCAGCTGCAGTGCTAAGACTTGTGCTCCAGAACTAGCTACACTCCAAGCCAAGTTGTTCAAGCAAAGCGACAACACATCTATACAACGATGCTGAAAATTGCCTACCTATGTCCTATCTACAAAAAGCAGGACAAACCCAATCTGGCCAATTACTACCCTTTAATCCATTCTAAATCATTAACAAAGTGATGGGCGCTGTCATAGATAGTGCAATCAAACACCATTTACTCAGCAATAATCTGTCACCGATGCTCAGTTTGGATTTGGCCAGGGCCGCTTGGCTCCTGATCTCATTACAGCCTTTGAACAAACATGGACCTAAGAGTTGAATTCCAGAGATGAGAAGACAGTCATTGTCATTGACATCAATGGAACATTTGAGTGAGTGTGGAATCAAAAAAGAGAAGCCAGTGGGAATCTGGGGAAAATTCTCCATGGTTGGAATCATACCGAACACAAAGGATGATGATTGTGGTTGCTGGAGACCAATCAACTCAGCAACAGGGCTGTAGCCACCTGGGGTGGCCACGACCCGATTACAAAATGGACACTTTGCAAAGAATGAAGGGAAAAATGGACAATGCTGAGAAAGCAAACAGTTGCAAGGTTTGTCTGTCGATTTGAGTTGTAGCTCCCAGACAAGACCGATACTGCAAAGCCATTACCATACTAATGAGCCAACTCCGGGGACAAAATTGAAACATTTAGGTAAACGATACTAAAGCAGACACCCCGGCGCCAGAGGAGACTAGAACAAAGCAGGACAACGGCCACCTAGGGCCCGCCCAGCAATCAGGGCAGCCACTCCTTTATTGGAGGAAATTGATAACAATGATCAGGATACGGTCCAATTAATTGGGACCAAGTTCAAGGACCGCCCAAAAGCGCGCGAAGCCCCCTTTGGGTATAAGAAGAAGCCCCCAAGAGAGAATTGTTCTTCTTCGCCTTGGCTCTCAGCGACGAGAGACCTGCCTAGCAGCTGCACAAGAACAAGTAAGTCCAAAGTCAACGCACGCTACGAGATAGATGCTCCTAACTACTATTCCGTACCAGCTCGACCCCAGCAGCCTCACAATTGGACAACGGCCATTGTTCCTCTGACTGAGTGGGCGCCCGAAGCTAAGTATAGGCTTTAGTAGTAGTGATAGTTTAGTTGGTAGAGTTTATGCATGAGTATAATTGACTGTGTGTGTAATTAAATGAGCATTCATTTCAAACTTACTAACTGGTGTATAGAGTCTTTGATCACTATTCGGTTTTGAACCTTGTGGAGGTATCGAAAGATACCTGGCGACTCTTGAGCAAACGTAATTGAAACTAAAGAAGGCGATCATATTAACCGCCATAAACAGAGCCAATTAAAGCGAGAACACAACGAGCAACAGGGCATTGCTGCAGGATTGTTTTCGTTAGAAAGACGGAGGTTGAAGGGGGACTGATTGAGGTCTACAAAATTATGAGAGATATGGACAGGGTGGATAGCAACAAGCTTTTTCCAAGAGTGGGGGTGTCAATTGTAAGGGGTCATGATTTCAAGGTGAGAGGGGGAAAGTTTAAGGGAGATGTGCGTGGAAAGTTTTTCCCGCAGAGGGTGGTGGGTGCCTGGAACGCTTTGCCAGCGGAGGTGGTAGAGGCGGGCACGATAGAATCATTTAAGATGCATCTAGACAAATATATGAACGGGTGGGGAACAGAGGGAAGTAGATCCTTGGAAAATAGGCGACAGGTTTAGATAAAGGATCTGGATCGGCGCAGGTTGGGAGGGCCGAAGGGCCTATTCCTGTGCTGTAATTTTCTTTGTTCTTTGTTCTTACCGGAATGGACATTCATGTTCAGCTTCAAGAGTTAGGCAATGGCCATCTCCAAAAGATGAGAATCTAAGTATTTCCCCACAACATTCAATGGCATTATCATCACTGAAACACCTCCCATCAACGTCCTGGATGGTTTCATTGAGCAAAAACGTAATTGGACCAGCGATATAAACACTGTCACCACAGGAGCAGGTCAGAGGCTGGAGATTGTGCCGTGAGTAACGCCTGACTCCCAAACGTCTATCTGTCATCTACATGCACAGGTCAGGAGTCTGATGGAACAGTCCACATTTGACGCATGAGTGCAGTTCCAACAATATTCGGGAAATTCAACACTATCCAGGACAAAGCAACCTACAAGATTTGCATCCCTCCAAAATCTTCTTTCACCATCAGCAGTGTGTATGACCTACAAGATGTATTGCAGCAACTCCCCAAAGCTTATTCCAACTTACACACCACCAACCTCGACAACCTGGAAAAACAGGCCCATGGGAACACCATCAAGTCACACCATCATGACTTAGAAAAATAGCACTGTTCCTTTGAAAAGAGTAATTGGATTTGAAATGTTAGCTCTTTTCTCTCCCTACAGATGCTGCCAGACCTGCCGAGATTTTCCAGCATTTTCTCTTACGTTTCAGATTCCAGCATCCGCAGTAATTTACTTTTATTATAGCACTGTTCCTTCACTGTCACTGATTCCAAATCCTGGAACTCACTTCATAACAGCACAGAGGGTCTACCAACACCACATGGACTACAGTGGTTAAAGAAGGCAGTTCACTACCATCTTTTCAAGGGCAATTAGTGAAGGGCAATAAATGCTGGACTTGCTGACGATGCCCACATCTCACAAATGTATTATAAAAAAAGACATCAGTGAATGACACTGCTTTGCATATCTGGCAGAAAAGGGTGCGAATGTTTGGAGGTAAGGGCCACCTTATTACAAACACTACCTTTGCATTCATTGAGGTATTCCATTTGGTTGAAAATTGGGAGCAAGGAGAAATAAATTGTTGGTCTGCACAAGGTTCCAAAGGTAAATGTATTCATATAATGCCTTTCAGCTGCACTTCACTCTAAATTTGGGGCATCATCTGTAGAGGGAGCTGCACTGCCCCTTGTTAATTTCCAAATTCATAATACTGTACCAAGTCGCTGTGTAATATTATCATTGTTTTGATTATATGGCCGATACAATATAGTCAAGATCAAGCACCAAATACATGGCCAGCATAATGTAAACAAATATTGAATGAAAATATACCTGCATAAACTGCTTGGTAAAAACAAATCTCTAGAATTTCTTTTCCAACCTATGTTGCATTTTTTACTTTGTTGCAGGAGCTGCAGTGCAGCAGACAGGAGGAAGGATGGACAACCAGCCTGAAATCTTTAACTCATGGTCATGAACATTCTAGATGCAAGAGAAAGAATAGAGAAGCAACGAGGCATTGAACTGCCCAAGCTCATGACTATTATCTTATTCTGTTCATCGCTTAACTCCTTATTCCCTCACTTATCCACTCCATGACACTGGAATATGCTGAAACACTGCAGAATGACATACTGCAATTTTATTCAACTGAACCCTTGCCATTAATGTTGTAAATGTCCTTCATATTCCGCTCCTTGATGGATCAAACAATAAATACTGAGTGTGCACTGATTAGTCTCACTAAACACCACAAGCAACAACAACGTGAATTTGTGTGGAGTCATAGAGCCAGAGAGTCAGAGGTCTACAGCACAGAAAAGGCCCTTCAGCCCGTCATGTCTGCGCCGGTCTAAAACAACCACCTAACTATTCTAATCCGATTTTCCAGCACTTGGCCTTGTATGTCTTGGCATCGCAAGTGTACATCTAAAAACTTCTTCATTGTTATGGGGGGTCTCTGCCTCCACCACCCTTTCAGACAGTGAGTTCCAAATTACCCACTACACTCTGGGTGAAAATATTTTTCCTCACAACCCCTCTAAACCTTACCTTAAATCTATGCCCCCTGGTCATTGATCCCTCCACCAAGGGGAAACATTTTTTCCTGTCTGCGCCATCTATGTCCCTCATAATTTTATACATCTCAATCCCGTTCCCTTCAGTCTCCTCTGCTCCGATGAAAACAATCCCAGTCTATCCAATCTCTCTTCATAACTACAACTTTCCAACCCAGGCAACATCCTGGTAAATCCCTTCTTCACCCTTTCCAGTGCTATCACATCCCGCCTATAATGTGGATTCCACATTGAGTGAACCAACATTTTACAGTTCCAGTATAATATCCCTGCTCTTGCACTCTATGTCTTGGCTAATAAAGACAAATATACCATATACCTTCTTAACCACTTTATTCACCTGCCCTACTACCTTAAGGAACCTGTGTACATACATAGCAAGCTCCCTCTGATCCTTGGTGCTTCCCAAGGTCCTGCCGCTCATTGTGTAATCCCTTGCCTTGTTTGTCCTGCCCAAGTGCATCACGTCACACTTATCTGGATTGAATTCCATTTGTCGCTGATTAGCCCATCTGACCATCTTGTGTCTCAAATGGAGTGAAACATCCGTGGAAGGATTTGAAAACAACGTTGAGGATTTTAAAACTAAAATCACCCTGCAACATCTCTCCTGCAGTAACAAGCACTGCATATCTGTGAAACACTCCACAATCTGTATTTGGACAGTGTTATTTAACTGTCCAATCAAACCTACAGATCACCATGGAGAGCATGGCCTATCCAGAACACAGTACAGTGGAACTCTGTCTGTCCAAGTTGCTGCTCAGGAATGTGACCATTATTAACATTTTAATTGGTGCTCTCCAGAACATTCTTTGTTGGCAAATCAAACTGAGACAGCCATGGCAGGGCTTCAACTGCCTCACAGCTATCCATCTCTGACCTGGAGATGTTTAACAAATCTGCCTACACATTGCTTTGCAATGACATCCTTTGGGAATACTAGGCCATGAATTTTCTTGGAAACGCTCCTGCACCAGAAATGTGGCAGAAATCCAAATTACACATACTTCCAGTGATATAGCTGGAATGAAAGTCTAGACATTAGATTCTGCATACAGATATCTTCAGATTCACCTAGGTATGAAAGAACTGTCCTCTACATATGACATGGGTGAAAACTGATTATCTATATTGAGAGTATACCTCTCATACCTGTCATAGCTCCGATGAATCATCTCTCCTTTACCTCCAAAATCTGCTGCTAGGTATCATTATATCTCCTTTCAAAGGTTCAATAAAAGCCACTCACTGTGGAAGCAGACACAGAGTTAGGAGAACTTCCAAAATCTGTCAGTAAATCTACCAAAAGTTTCACTAACTAATTTTTTCAAAAGTGTCAATGCAGCAGAGCTACATGACATACAGTAATGTACCTTTCAGAGCTAGGACTCAGTTGAGGCCTACCTTGGACAGTCCCTTCAGCCTGTGTAGCATTTCTTCAATGCATATGGTTTTAGATTAGGCAGGTACCATGGTCGGCGCAGGCCTGGAGGGCCGAAGGGCCTGTTCCTGTGCTGTATTGTTCTTTGTTCTTTGTTCTGATTACAATATTGGAACCTTCCCTGATGTGCTTGATAACTGTGCCTCATGATTCAAACTGGTACACTAAATGGATTCTAAATGATCTAAAATGGTGCACTCATTCCAGTGTCTCCGGTGCTTCTGCGTCAGATTATCATGTGCATTGAACATCAGATACGCGAGAAGACTCAGTATCGCATTCAGACACTTTACATCCAAAATTGTATTTTCAGGTTCGGGTCATCTTACACTGTTGTTTGGAAGGGAATTCCATGATGTTGACACAACTACAGAGATCAATGAGTGTGGGCGGGATTCTCCGTCCCGCCACATCCATTTTCTGGTGCGGTGCGTCCCCACCCACAGCGGGATACTCTGTCCTGGCAGCCAGCCAATGGGGCTTCCAATTGTGGCACCCCCATGCCATCGGGAAATCCGCGGGCATGAGTGCCCTACCAGCGAAGCAAAGAATCCCGCCGATGGAGAATCCAGCCCCATATAGTTCCAAGTAGATGGTGTGTGGCTTGGAGGGGAACCTGCAGCTTATGGCATTCCTATGTATCGGCTGCCCTTGTCCTTCTAGCAGGTAGAGGTCATAGGTGCTTTTGAAGATGTTTTGGGGAGTTTCGGGACTGCATCTTGCATAGAGTCCATGCTGCTACAACTGTACATCCGTGGTACATAGAGTGAATGTTTATTGTGGTGAAAGTGGGTCATTTTGACCTGTTTGGAGTCCAGCTTCTTTTTTTTTCCAATTAAGGACCAATCCACCTACCCTGCACATCTTTGGGTTGTGGTGGTGAGACCCACGGAGACACAGCGACAATGTGTCTGGGGCTGGGATGGAACCCGGGTCCTCAGCAGCGTGAGGCAGCAGTGCTGACCACTGTGCCACCCTGGCATCCAGCTTCTTTAGTGTTATTGAAGCTGTACTCACCTAGGCAAGTTTATTCCATCACGCTGCTCACTTCTGGACAGACGTTAAGAAGTCAGGAGGTGAGTGACTCACCTTTGAATTCCCAGTCTATGACCTACTCTTGTCGTCATAGTATTTTTCTGGCTGGTCCGGTGAAGTCCCTGATCAGTGGTAATCCCTAAGATATTGATATGGGGGATTCAGCGATGATAATGCCATTGAATCTAAAAAGGAGATAATTAGATTCTCTCTTGTTGGATATGACCATTGTCTGGCACTTATATCGCGTGATTGTTATTTGCCACTCAGCAGTCCAAGCCTGAATGTTGCCCAGGTCTTACTGCATATGGACATGAACTGCTCCGTATCTGAGAGTTGTAAATGCTTTTGTTTAAATTCATTTATGGGACGTGAGCGACACTGGTTGGGCCAGCATTTATTACCCGTTCTTAAATGCCCTCCATTTCAGAAGGCATTTGAGAGTCAACCACATTGCTGTGGATCTGGAGTTACATGTCGGCCAGACCAGGTAAGGTTGTAGATTTCCTTCACTAAAAGACATTAGTGAACCAGATGGGTCATTGATGAAGCAGCTGAATATGGTTGGGCCTAGAACACTATACTGAGGAACCCTGCAGTGATGTCCTGTGACCAGAGTGATTGACTTCCAACAACCACAACCATATTCCTTTGTGCTAGGTAGGACACCAACACTGGACAGTTTTCCTTCAGACTCCCATTGACTTCAATTTTGCCACGAATCCATTTGTCAAATGCTGCCTTGCTGTCTCGAACAATCAAATCTCACCTTGAATTCAGCTTTTTTGTCCATGTTTGGAATAAGGCAGTAATGAGGACTTTGCAGGGTGGGTGCTCCATTGCCAGTTCTGATGCCTATGTTGATGCCAGGTGGTCCATCCAGTTTTATTCCCTTTTGATTTTCTGTAGTGATTTGGTACAACTAAGTGGATTGCTGAATCATTTCAGAGGGCAGTTATGATTCAACCAAATTGCAGTGGGTCACATGTTGGTCGACCGATTAAGAATTTCCTCCATGGGATATTAGTGATAATATCACCATTACTGAGACCAGCTTCCACTCCAGAGGTTTACTATCCTCATATTCAGGTTGTCCAGTTTTGTTCTTTA
The DNA here is from genome assembly GCF_902713615.1 of Scyliorhinus canicula. Lineage (NCBI taxonomy): Eukaryota > Metazoa > Chordata > Chondrichthyes > Carcharhiniformes > Scyliorhinidae > Scyliorhinus > Scyliorhinus canicula. Next base: position 119,524,063 of record NC_052153.1, on the reverse strand, counting down.
AATCATTTATCATTTGTATGTATCCATTCCTCTCAACATTTAAAAAAGTGGACCATGTTCCTCTTTGTTTACTTTTTTCAAAATAATGTAAATTCAACTCAATGAGCGTGATGCTTTCACTTCAAGACACACCCTAGGCACTCTATAAATTTTCTTCAATCCAAGAATTAAGATTCAAATAGAAAGTGCAGGAAAAACTTAACAGTCCTGGCAGCATCTGTAGCGAGAGAAACAAAAATGTTTCTAGTCCATGGGCGCGATTCAGCGCAAATAAATCTAAGTCCACTTTCGGGCACATTTCGTGAAGTGTTTCTCATCGGTTGCAGTGCTGAGATTCACCCCATTATTCACCGGCACTTTGTTTGGATGTCCCTCCTGACAAGGCCATACTTAGGCTCTTTTCCTGCACTGGCGAGCTGAGCTCACCAGTAGGACCGGCTCCTCGCAAATCGGGGTGCCATTTTGAATGGCAACACCGATCTCTACACCTCCTGCTTTCAGGACTCCCCTTTCACCACCCCAACCTTTTCTTGGCCCCTCGAAACCCCCCTCAGCTCCTCTCTCAAGGGCAAGGCCCCCCAAGCCCCGGGCCAAACCGGCACCTGGGCACCCTTGCACTGCAAGCCTGACACTCTGCCAGCTCCCCTGACTCTGTGGCAGTGCCAGGCTGATGGTGCTAAGGTACCCAGGTGCCAGGTTTCAGCCATGCACAACCCGATGTCTGAATCGGGCCCTGTATGATTCAGACCTGCTGAACCTTTCCAGTATTTTTTTGTTTTGATTTCAGATTTCCAGCATCTGCAGCATTTTGCTTTTATAGTAATCTCTTGAGAGCCAAATGATCAAAACTGTACAGATGACAAAAAACATTTTACAGATAGTCGCTGAAGCATAAAATAAGCCTTTAGTCACACCCTGGAATCAATCCCAGTGCACTACTAGCTTCAACAAAACTTTCATTTTGCCTAAAATGATTCAATGAGTAATCACATTAAATAGTTTTTTTCTTTCCTGTCCCTACAAATCTACATAACCAAACACCAGTTACATTAAATAATTCCCTTTCCTTAACCCAACTGTTTGATTAGGACAGTTCCCTTTGGATGTTATTAATATTTCTATTTGTTATTTCATTGGAGCCATCATCAAGCTGTAAAATATTCCAAGCAGTAACTTGCTACACCAGGCAGGATAATTATATTTTGCTCAGTCCATTACAATAATTTGCTATTCATTCCATAAGAATTCAAGTCAGCAAAATCTCACTTCATCAAATATTTTCTGACAGTCCCTATAGCTTACGAGACAAGTTGAGCAAGGCAACTGTCCATGAAGCCAGAGATTTAAATCCTATTACCAGAAAACTGGCGGTTCAGTGAATCAAGAGCACTGGCCTCAGTATTTGATCTGCACTCCCATAAAGTAAGGCCCCTGTCAGGATTGTGACGTTGATATTTTTCTTACTTTATTCTTTGATCAGATGTGGGTATCACTGAAAGGTCAGCAGATATTGCCCATACTTAATTTCCCTTGAACTGAGTGGCTTTTTCAGAGGGTAGTTGCTGTAGGTCTGAATTCAGATATAGGCCAGACCAGGAAAGGATGGCAGATTTCCTTCCCTAGATGACACTAGTGAAACAGATGTTTTTTTTAACAACAATTGATGATTGTTGATGCTTCACCCGATGCTTGTGCCTATGTATTCACATTGTGCATTTATATATATTGTAATAATCCACAGGAGGCAGGAATACCGTCGCCACACCAATATTTATTGCCAATAATTATATACAAGAGCAGCTCCAAACAGTGCTGCTAGCATTCCAGTCAACTTAAGACTGGATCACAAAGCCTACACAGGTGCTTATATGGGCCCCCTCAATGAGCTATCATTGAGGGAGCTCATACTCCAATTGGCCAACCAATGATGCTAATTGGAGGTCATTACACCTGTCCTTTGTTTTTTTCATGTATGGAACGATCTGTCTCGACTGTACGCAGAATAATACTTTTCTCTGTACTTCGGTACATGCGACAATAAATCAAATCGAAATCCCAATGATAACTTTATGGTCCCATTACTTGGACTAACTTTATATTCCAGATTTATGAACTGAACTTAAATTTCACCAGCTGCCATTGTGGGATTTGAACCCCGAACCCCAGAACATTAGCCGAGACTTCTGGATTACTAGAATTACTACTACACCACTGCGTCCCCTACTTTTGCCTTTGATTTACAGCATAGAGATTTTAAACAAATTAAATCATAGAATTTACAGTGCAGAAGGAGGCCATTCAGCCCATTGAGTCTGCACTAGCCCTTAGAAAGAGCACCCCACCCAAGCCCACACCTCCACCCTATCCCCGTAAGCCAACCCAACCTTTTTGGACACTGAGGGCAATTCAGCATGGCCAATCAACCTAACCTGCACATTTTTGGCTGTGGGAGGAAACTGGAGCACGCGGAGGAAACCCACGCACTCACGGGAAGAACATGGAGACTTCGCACAGACAGTGACACAAGCCGGGAATTGAACCTGGAACCCTGGAGCTGTGAAGCAACTGTGCTAACCACTATGCTACCGTACTGTCCCAAATCTCTACACATCTTGACCAATTATCACGTATCATGTTTTGGAATGAGGTGTGCAGGATTTCTTTAATACTGAGATGGTTTCAAGATGACTTGACTGGTAATGGAGGTTTATAATTTATTCTGTGGCAGGTTCAGTAATCTTATATAGGGGACAGGGGCTCCAGAATAGTTCAGAAGGAATTAGAGATCCCTTACTTTTGGTGATTTTTGGTGACCTTCCTCAATGTCGTAAAATTACCATGGCAGAGCAGGAGGATATTCGCTGATCAAATCCATGCCAGCTTTGTGGAGAACAATTAAGTCAGTACTTCGACAGACCGGCCAAACCAGATGAGGGTCTCCCACCTTCGGTAACATTCATCTACCCTGGCCAGTGGACTGGGTGGACAAGACCAAAATTATGTCCAATGTTTCTTAAGGCAAGTAAGCACCATGTTGTGGAATATATCATTTCCAAACCACTTTCCTAATAGATCCTTCTGTAGAAGGATCATTTAGACCTGAAACATTTAACTCTGCTTCTCACCACAAATGCTGCCTGACCTACTGAGTTTATCCAGTATTTTCTGTTTTTATTTCAGATTTGCTACACCTGCAGTATTTTGCTTTTATTTCTGTTATTACCTCTACATCATACTCCCAAACAGCGATTGTGCTTGGTTGCTCACTAACCTTGCTCATCATATTTTGTACACATCCATGCATTCTAAACCTGCCTTTCTAATCCTTACAAACCTTCTTAATCTAATTTTACCTGATATGGTACGCCTTCCTTCTCTAGTACTATTCAACACTCTCCTTTCAGCACTTTATTCCACTTTTCTACTTCTATGTGCTGGCGCCCACCCCCAGCGAATTTAGTTTGTAGTCTCCCCAATCACACCAGTGATCGATCCCACAACAGGACCATGGTCCTATTCAAGTGGACGTACAACCCATCCCCAGTTGCCTCTTACTCCAGAATTTGTCACACTGCTGCAAAGATCTGAACATAAATGAACAAAAATCTATAGATGTGAATTTCTCAGCAGGTAGTTTGGGAGATTCTGAAATTCCACGGTGGGTTTTTACATGTGGCAGGCATCCGGTTGGCTCATTCCTGCAAGAATTTCTTGCGAGGCTATTTTGAAGTTTCAGACGAGGAGGAATTTTTTTTGAATAGCTTTATCATTTTTGTAGGACATTTTCTTCCTGATGTTTGCTGCTGCCAAATTATTTTTTATTGTATTTTATTTCCAGTCCATGTGTAATAATTTTCAAAGGGTCAATTTGCTGAATCCAAAGATGCCGTATGACCCTTCCATGAAATATTGTAGAGATTTTGTGCATTAATATTGTTAGGCTAATGGGGATCTTACCACTATGGTTCAATACTGGGATATTCACTATCTTCCAATTTTTAAGTGTGTTTTCACTGATTATTTTCGATCAGTGAGGAACGCTTTCCTGCCAATACCAATTGCCGTGCAGCCTTTTAACATTCGGCTGTGTTAATGGGATCAGGATGAGGCCTCTGCCCATACCTGCAGAGCTGGTATACCTGAGCTGCCAGTCAATTGGATGGCTGGTAAATCTGTAGTCGAGCAGCACGAGATTCGAGCAGTGACCACTTCTGAGACGACAGCCCAGTCCCCAAAGGAGTTAATGGACCGAAGATAAAACCATAATATTGACGGGCTCTGGCTGCTGGGCCCTTGTGAAGGGAGTGAGGGATCTGGGGAGCATGGGTATTTGAGAGGCCGGGGTTGGGGGTGGTGGGAGACAGGTCAAATAGAGGCATGACTTTGGGAATAGTGCCTGTGAGAGGCAGAGGGAACCCCCATCATCAATCCGTACAGCTTATTCTATCGGGCTATTCACTGGCATGACCTACCCCTGCTATGGGTAAAATAACAGCGGGGTTGGGATGGGACACTTAAGTGGTCATTAATTTGAAACTCAAGGGAGGCAGCTTCCATGCCCCACTTCTACCATTTTCTCCTCCAAACGCCACCCAACCCCGTCAAATGGGAGGCAGGTCGGTAGCAGATGGATAGTCAGTGGGTAAGCCACGCACTACAATTTATCAGTTCCTCACCTTCAAAACCTGCCAGCTGGGTCCGATCAAGACTTGTCATTAGATCAGATGACCAAAAACCTGGTCATCGAGATAGAGTTTAGAGTGTCTTAAATGAGGAAAGTGAGGAGTAGAGATGTAAGGAGAGAGTTCTGGAATTTACGACTTAGGCAGCTGAAGGCACATGGCTACCAAGGGTTGTGGGGCTGGCAGAGATTACAGCGACAGAGAGGAACAAGGCAATGGAAGGTTTTGAAAACAAGGATGATAATTCTAAATCAAGATGTTGCTTGACTGGGAGCCAGTGTAGGTCAGTTAACACAGGTGCGATGGGGGAATAGGGCTTGGTGCAACTTAGGACATAGGTAACCACCTTTTAGATGACCTCAAATTTACAGAGGGTTGAATTTGGGAGACCAGAAATGAGTGAGTTGGAATAATCAACTCTAAAAGTAACAAAGGCATAAATGAAGGTTTCAGCAACAAATGTCTTTGTTCTTTGTTCTTTGTGTCCTAGGTAGGTCAAAGATGGATGATATTGGAGGTGAAAATTGGCAGTCTCAGTGATGTTGCGAATATATTGTCAGAAGTTCATCTCCAGATCAATTTAAAAAAAAATCTTTGCTGAGATTAGGGCGTTACCGGAAAGTCTAGCATTTGTTGTGCATTCCTGATAACCATTGAACTGAGTGGCTTGCTATGTCAGTTAAGACTCAACCACTATGCTGTGGGTCTAGAGTCACATGTTAACCAGACCAGGTAAGGACAGCAGATTTCCTTCACTGAGACTAGCTCAAGGGTGGATTGACAATGAAACACAGCATGCCTGAGCACAGGGCCCCCAAAGGCAGGTGGGCCCAAAATGCAGCTTCTCTGATTCATGTCATTCACAGCCAATCAAGTACAGACATATATTGCAAACCCATTCACAATTGAAAAGCCAATCGCTATTCCCAACCAAGCACTCACCTTGCAAGATCTCATGCGATCTTCTGAGATCTAGCAATGTGAATCTCACTACCCTAATTCCCTCGACTTGGCGATCTCGGGTGAGCGCATTTAGTACTGGTATCCTCAAATGGGGACTAGAAAACAGCACTCACGGGGGTCTTCCAGGAGATCGGAGGCCCACAGGTGCTTGCCCTCTGAGCCAGATGGTACCCTGGTACTGCTGGTACCACCTGTGCATCCTTGCACTTCCAGCCTGGCACCCTGGCACTGCCAAAGTGCTTTGGTGACACTGCCAAGGTACAAAGCTGGAATTTTTTGTGGGCCGGTAATCGGGACGGGGATGCCCTGCATGGGTGTGGGGGAGGGCCCAGGACTCCGTTATAGTCAGTTGTAGCTGAGGGGATGGGTGTTCGGGGTTGCATGGGAGCTCAAGAGATGGGACACCATTAAAAAATGACATCCCACTCTCTCGCTGCACTGAGTTCCGGCGAGCAGAGCTCAGCAGTACAGAAAATAGGGCTAAATGCGGTCTCGACTACACGTTTCCCACCGAGGCCCCCGGTTTACTCTGAGTCACTTAGATAGCATTGTGTTTCTTGGCGCCGGGAAACATGCAGCTATGGGACAAATAGTTAGATCGCGCCCAATAGTTTCAGGATTTTGGAAAACAGCTTATTCGCCAGTCTTCACTTTTTTGTCTCAGTACATTTTCACAGCCTTGCGCATCTATAAGAACCAGCAATTATGTCACAAGGTTTCCTGAGAGTCACTGCTTTTGGAATCTGATTATCTAGTCAAGCCATTAGAAATAAGTGTCCCTGAATGATGTAGCCAAGATCTATCTAGGACTTAACCTTCTTTTAATAATGGCATTTTATTTTGTCATAATATTTCATACAAAGTTTTAATCAAAAATGGCAGGTTACAGATTTTGGTTCACATGGAAGACTTGTGTTTATATATCACCTTTAATATAAACCATCCCAAGGCACTTCATATGAGCATAATGAACCAGAATGCTACACACACGAACATATGAATTAAAAGCAGGAGTTGGTCACTCAGCCCCTCGAGCCTGCTTCGCCATTCAACATGCTCATGGCTGATCTGATGTAACCTCAACTCCCCCCATTCTCACCTACCCCCAATAACCCTTCAGCCCGTTTCTTTCAAGAATCTATCGAGCTCTGCCTTAAAAATACACAAAGACTCCACTTCCATTGTGGTTTGAGGAAGAAAGTTCCAAAGACACAGCGCCCTCTGAGAGAAGAAATTCTCCTCAGCTCTGTCTTAAAGGATTTAAAAAAAAGAAAAACTTACAATTTAAAAATGCTTTTCATGGCAACCAGATATCTAAACGCACTTTACAATCATTGAAATACTTTTTGAAGTATAGTCACTGTTGTAATGTAGGGAACACAGCAGCTAATTTGTGCACAGCAAGCTCCCACAAACAGTAATATGATAATGACCAGATAATCTGTTTTTGTGATGCTCATTGAAGAATAAATATTGGCCAGGTCACCAGTGGTATAGGCCCCGCATAGTTCAAACTGAATCCTGGTTCAGGTGTTTCAGTTTTATCTGATGAAGTTAAATGGCTCCAATGTTTACAGTACAGCCATCCTCCATCCAGATACAAGGTACAGGAGGGGCAACACTGAAAGTAATAGGTCATTATCTGGCAAAATTCAGTCATAAGAATGAAGAAATTGTGGAACTCATATGTGATAGAGAACCAGAAAACATCATTAATGAGCGGACATGTAAGTATGCAGCTGAGGCTCATTTACAAGGTTAATGATGAGCAGTCCACTGAGGTATTCAGGAGACAATTTTCATCCTTATTTACAGGCTTAGAATTCGGGCAGATGCTAAATCTATGTGTCCTTTCACAGAAATGTTCCTCCCCCACTCTTACACAAAGTCAAGAGCGAGATTGAATACATTACTGTGGTGATCCAACCACTGTATATATGTGTGCTTGCAGTAGGGGGATGTATGGCCGTGCCGGCTAGCTCCGCCCACAGGGAGCTGTATAAATATTCGTAAGTTTCACTGAGATGCCATTCTACAGCTGCCGCCGGAGGAATAGCATCTCACTGTAATAAAGCCTCTCTTGTACTTCACTCGAGTCTTTGTGTACAATTGTTAACGCCACAATTTATTACAGTGAGATTCTCCTTACTCCATGGACATCAGGATTAATCCTGACCGCCTGCAGCTGGATCCGCAGTCGCCCCACGCCAGGAAAGACTTCGTTCACTGGCTTGCAATTTTTGAGGCCTACATCTCTTCAGCGGACCCTCCACATTTGGAGGCTCAGAAACGACAGCTTCTTTACTCAACACTCAGCTCCAGCGTCTTTCCGCTAATTCAAGACGCGCCTGACTACGCCCGGGCCATGGAACTGCTCAAAGAGAACTACGCACAGTCGATGAACACCCTGTTTGCGAGACATCTACTCTCTACTCGCGTTCAACAGCCGGGTGAGTCGATTGAGGACTTTTGGAGGGCCCTTATAGCTCTAGTACGAGACTGCGACTGCCGGGCCCTCACGGCCACAGAACATTCCGACTTACTCATGCGGGATGCCTTTGTTACGGGTATTGCATCGGACCCCATCCGGCAACGACTGCTGGAAGGGGCCGCTCTCAATCTTGCGGCTACAAAGACTCTGGCGCTATCAATGACGGCCGCCTCCCGTAGTGCGCGATCCTACCCCGCTAGCCACTCGGCCCACCCGTCCTACCCCTCGTGGACCCCGCAAACGGCCCCGCTGGCCCACCCATCCTACGCCTCATGGACCCCGCAACTGGCTCCCCCAGCAGCCGCCCCCGCGCACTACGTCTGCGCTGCTCGCCACACTGCACAGACCTCCCCCAGGGTGGGGGTCCCCGCTGCTACTTCTGTGGTCAGCAGAAGCATCCCCGCCAGCACTGCCCGGCCCGCACCGCGACCTGCAAAGCTTGTGGCAAGAAAGGCCACTTTGCAGCGGTGTGCCAGTCCCGGACGGTTGCCGCTATCATGCCCGAATCCCCCCCTCGCCTCAGCCACTCGCACAATGGGCCCTGCCATCCGCTGCCCCCGATCCCACGTGCGATCAGTGGGCACCGCCATCTTTCGCCGCCCCCACCATGTGCGCACCATGAGCGCCGCCATCTTCACCCTCCGCCTCCATGTGCGTTCCATGGGGACCGCCATCTTGTCCGCCGCCATGTTCTTCCTCACAGGTACTCCAGACGCCGCCATTTTGTCCTCCCCTCGGGACGGGACCACGGGACCCGGGTCACTGCCGCTACTCGTCGGACTCGTCAGACCCGTCGGCTGATCGTCCGCTACTCGCCTCCGTGACGCTCAACCAGTCCCGTCCTCGCAACCTGGCACCCTCTTCCACGATGGTGCTTGTCAACGGCCACGTGACCTCCTGCCTCATCAACTCCGGGAGCACCGAGAGATTCATTCACCCAGACACGGTAAGGCGCTACCGGCCATCCCGCCAACCGGCAGACCTCCCTAGCGTCCGGTTCCCACTCTGTCCCGATTAGGGGCTTCTGCCTGGTTAAACTCACTGTACACGGCGTGGAATTCGACCGTTTCCGCCTGTACATTCTCCCCAACCTCTGCGCATCACTCTTACTAGGCCTGGATTTTCAATGCAACCTCCAGAGCCTCACCCTCAAATTCGGCGACCCCTACCTCCCCTCACCGTTTGCGGCCTCGCAACCCTCAAGGTTGAGCCTCCCTCCCTCTTTGCCAATCTGACCTCAGATTGCAAGCCCGTCGCCACCAGGAGCAGATGGTACAGCACCCAGGACAAGACCTTCATCAGGTCCAAAGTCCAGTGGCTACTTCGGGAGGGTATTATCGAGGCCAGCAACAGTCCCTGGCGAGCCCAGGTAGTAGTGGTTAAAACTGGGGAGAAACACAGGGTGGTCGTGGACTAGTCAGACCATCAATCGGTACACGCAGCTCGACGCGTACCCCCTCCCTTGCATTTCTGATATGGTCAATCAGATTGCACAGTACCGGGTCTTCTCTACAATTGACCTGAAATCCGCTTACCACCAGCTCCCCATTCGTAAATCTGACCGTCCCTACACTGCCTTAGAGGCGGATGGTCGCCTGTATCAATTCCTTAGGGTTCCCTTCGGCATCACTAATGGGGTCTCGGTATTTCAACGGGAAATGGACCGAATGGTTGACCGGTACGAACTGCGGGCCACGTTTCCGTACTTAGACAATGTCACAATCTGCGGCCATGACCAGCAGGACCATGACGCCAACCTTGCTAAATTTCTCTACACCGCATCTCTCCTTAACCTCACCTATAACAAGGAGAAGTGTGTGTTCCGCACAGGCCGTTTGGCCATCCTCGGCTACGTTGTCCAAAACGGACTACTGGGGCCCGATCCCGACTGCATGCGCCCCCTCATGGAGCTTCCCCTCCCTCACTGGCCCAAGGCTCTCAAACGATGTCTGGGGTTCTTTTCTTACTACGCCCAGTTGGTCCCACAATACGCGGGCAAGGCCCACCCACTAATCCAGTCCACACAATTTCCCCTCACGGCCGAAGCACAACAGGCCTTCGCTCGTATTCGCTCTGACATAGCCAAGGCCGGGATGCACGCAGTAGATGAGACACTGCCCTTCCAAGTAGAGAGCAACGCTTCAGATGTCGCCCTTGCCGCCATGCTGAACCAGGCAGGCAGACCAGTGGCATTCTTTTCCCGCACCCTCCACGCCTCCAAAATTCGACATTCGTCTGTTGAAAAGGAGGCTCAGGCAATGTTGTAGTGGAGGATCGAACTCTCCACCTATAATTACGAGATCTTGCATCGCCCTGGCAAGCTCAACGAGCTCAACGAGCCACCAGACGCCCTCTCCCGAGGTACATGTGCCAGCACACAAGTGAACCAGCTCTGTGCCTTGCACGAGAGCCTTTGCCATCCGGGGGTCACTCGTTTGTACCACCTAATCAAAGCCTGCAATCTGCCCTACTCCGTCGAGGAAGTACGGACAGTCACCAGAGACTCCCAAGTCTGTGCAGAGTGCAAGCCGCACTTCTACCGGCCAGACCGCGTGCGCCTGGTGAAAGCGGCCCGCCCCTTTGAACGCCTCAGCGTAGATTTCAAAGGGCCCCTCCCCTCCACCGACCGCAACACCTACATCCTGAGTGTGGTCAATGAATTCTCCAGGTTCCCCTTCGCCATCCCATGTCCGGATATGATGTCTGCCACTGTCATCAAGGCCCTTGATTCCATATTTGCTCTGTTCGGTTTCCCCGACTACATCCACAATGACAGGGGATCCTCATTCATGAGCGATGAGATGCGTCAGTTCCTGCTCAGCAGGGGTATCGACTCCAGCAGGACGACCAGCTACAAATCCCGGGGAAACGGGTAAGTAGAAAGGGAGAACAGGACGGTATGGAGGGCCATCCAGTTGGCCCTACGGTCCAGGAACCTCCCAGCCGCTCGCTGGCAGCAGGTCCTCCCTGACGCACTCCATTCCATTCGGTCACTACTGTGCACCGCGACTAACCACACACCCCATGAACGTGTTTTTGCCTTCCCTAGGAAGTCTACATCCGGGGTGTCGCTCCCGACATGGCTCACACCTCCGGGGCCAGTCCCTCTCCGTAGGCATGTCAGGCACCACAAGGCGGAGCCCCTGTTGGACAAAGTACGCCTACTCCACGCGAACCCCCAGTATGCCTACGTGGAGTTCCCCGACGGCCGCCAGGACACAGTCTCGCTCCGGGACCTGGCTCCCTCGGGTGCTGATCCCATGCCCATGCCCCTTTCCCCCCTGCGCCACCCTCCTTTTCCCCGGTGCCCCCGTATTCGTCCCCACCAGGTCCATCCCTCTTTCCCCTGCCCACGCCGGAGGACATGGAAGATTTTGGCTCGCTCCCGGAGTCATCCCGCCACTGGCCAGCACCAACACCGCCAGCACCTGCACCGTCGTCACCAACGCAGCCTGTGCCGACGTCGCCACACAGCTATGTCACTCGCAACGGAACGTTTGACCGCAGATCCGACTCAACCTGTGACCGGATTACCTGATGGACTCTTGGTTTTCTTTTGTTTTGCGCTTTTGTACATAGATCACTTTATGTATTATAGTTCCACATCACCCCCGCCGGACTCATTTTTTACAGGGGGTGAATATGGTGATCCAACCACTGTATATATGTGTGCTTGCAGTAGGGGGATGTATGGCCGTACCTGTAATACAGGTTTCTCCGGTAAGACTTTGTCGGCTAGCTCCGCCCACAAGGAGCTGTATAAATATTCATAAGTTTCACTGAGATGCCATTCTACAGCTGCCGCCGGAGGAATAGCATCTCACTGTAATAAAGCCTGTCTTGTACTTCACTCGAGTCTTTGTGTACAATTGTTAGCGCCACAATTGCAATAAAGGGTCATCTCTCCTGTCACCAGACTGACAAAGTGATGTTCTGGAATGGTCACAGTGCCAGGCTTATAGTTCAATTAAGATCTGTGCGGACTTAGTTCAGTCAAACAAGTCAGGAGAGCGTGAGATCCACTCAATGGTATCAGTGCCTGAAACACTCACCAAATTAGCAAAAAAGCACCCTCTTCAAAAAATTGGATGCTAACAGTGGCTTTTGGCCTTTACCTTTCAACAAAGAACCAAGATCACGGGCTGGATTCTCCGCCCCGCCGCACCACATTTCTGTTTCAGCACGACGGCAGGATGCTCTGTTACGCCAGCTGGTCAATGGGATTTCCATTATGGGCAGCGCCACACCGTCGTGAAATCCCTGGGCTGCTGGCAAAACGGAGCATCCCGCCGGCGGAGAACCCAGTCCCATGAACTTCATCTATCACCCCATTTTGTCATTATTGTTTGTGCACCTGAGATATCCAAGGAATGAAGACCACAATGTGTGATAGGTATAATATCCCAAATGGAGGACCTACTCATATATGGGGTAGGATTCTGTGATCCTGAGGCTAAGTGTTGACGCCATCAAAAACGCTGTTGCATTTCCCGACGGCATCAACATAGCCTGAGGATCAGCAATTCTGGCCCTTATATCTTGCTCCGATCCCGCCGTCAACTGGGAGCCGCGGGGTCCGTGTATGCGCAGTGGCACCGGCGCCATCCCGCGCATGCGCAGTGGCTCCCTTCTCTGCACCGGCCCCGACGCAACATGGTGTAGGGCTACAGGGGCTGGCACGGATAAAAGGAGGCCCCCCAGCACAAGAGGCTGGCCCGCCAATCAGTGGGCCCTGATTGTGGGCTAGGCCACAACAGAGGGCCCTCCCCCAGGGTTGGACCCCCTCCTCCTCCACCGGCCGCCCCCGGACCTTTCCACGCCGAGGTTCCGCCGGCTGAGAGCAGGTTAGAACGGCGCCGGCGGGACTAGAGTGTTTTGGTGCGGCCGCTCGGCCCATCCCAGGCCGAGAATCTCCGGGGGGGGGGGGGCGTAGAGCGGCCCCTGGCAGGTGCCGACCATGTCGACGGCAAGGGCGCCAATTCTCCGCTCTGTGGAAAATAGCGTCCTGGCGTGGCACGATTCGCTCCGGTCGTGGCGGTTCTCCGGCCCAGAAGAACATAACCTTTTGTGTAAGAATAGTCCTCAAAGAAGCAGGTTTGACATTAAATAACAAAAGTGAATTTGTAAAGCCGATGATAAAGCTCTGAGGCCACATTGTGCAAGCTTCCTGGATTACGACCAACCCATTGGAAACTAATGTCATTAGAGAGTTCCCAATGCCAAACAAAATGATAGAATTACAAGGATTCCTTGACATGGTGAATCAAGTGAGCAAACTTGATGGAAATCAGTTAGCCATTATTACAGTTGTTGAAGCAAGGTTGGTGCTGGAAGGTAGACCAGCAAAATGCTTTTGACAATCTCCAAAATCTCTAATGTGATCAGAAATTCTAGTGCACTATAGTCCTGACTTGCCAACAATTGTCGCAGCAGACACATCATCTACAGGTATGAGAAAAGTGTTGTTTCAAGTTCAGAAACTGGACAAAGAAGACCATTTATTACACCTCAAGATCTCTCACAGACACAGAGAAGTATGCAACCATTGAGAAAGAAGCATTAGCAGTCAAATGAGCCTGCAAGAGGTTATCTGATGATGTCATGGGACTAAGGTTTAAAATAGAAACCAACCACAAATCCTTGATGACCCTTCCTTAACTGGAGGAAATCATAAAAATGCTGTCTAGAATTAATGTTTTAGGTTGAGACTCATGAGATATGATTCATTTACTGAGTACTTTCAAGTGACAGGTAACAACAAGCGCATTGTCAAGAATACCAGTGGAAGGAGTCAAACAGGAAGACTTAGATTTTATTGAGGAAGTGGATCAAATGATTCTCTCATTACCAAACACTTACCAGCCACTGAGAACAGATTACAAGAAATTAAGCAAGGACAATTGCAGGGAAACAAATGCATCAAAATAAAATAAATTTGCCAGAAGAGTATACTTCAAATAATTCCAGTACTATGTTAATATTTTGAACTCACAATCATCAACAATTTCTTAGTTTTTAATGACAGATAGCCATCCAAAAACATATCTATAGAAAATGCTTCAAGGTCACTTTGGAATAGCAAAATGTCGAGCAAGAACCAATCAATCATTTTGGTGACCAGCTATCAGTCACTCCATTGAAGGGTTAATCACAAATTGCCTTACACGTGCAGTGCATAGCCAGGAGCATATCGCACCATCCAGCTTCCCATCCAGGATACGGGAGAATCTAGGAATGAATTTATTAAAGTTTAAAGACAAAAGTTTCATCATCTATATTGATCATTGCTCCAGATGGTTTGAAATGAGTGGACTGCTTAGCATCAAGATCGAGGCAGTCATTACAATGCTAAGATGAATCTTTGTGTCATACGGTGACCCGGACATTGTAGCATCAGATAACAGTCCTCAATTTGCTAATGATCAGTTCCATGACTTACAACAAGAATATAGTTTCATGCATGTTATTAGTTTGCCAAGATGTCCTCAGTTGAATGAAGAAGCTGACAGAGAAGTTTGAACAATCCAAGAAATTGGTGAAAAAGAACAAAGATATTAACTTAGCTCTTCTTAACTACAGAACCTCACTACTAAAAATGGGTTCTCACCATCAGAACTATTGTTTGGAAGATGGCTGAAAACACAACTTCTGTAGTGATATGCATCACTGTATACACACAAGGGGTTAATGTAAATACACTACAACTAAGTAACCACTACAGGGAGCACCAGAGATGTATATAATAGACAAACAGGAAATCATGGGGCACTCTTCACAGGAATGGCAGCTGGTGAGCAGGACACAGACAGACAGTTCAGATGTAACATCAAGTATAAGCGCTGGAGAGAGAACAAACTTACACAATAAAGCATCTACTTCAACTGTAAGACTACGAACTTTATTCAGACACAAGGAATAATAAATGGTACCAGGAGACTTCAGAACGCTTACTAGAAGATTACACAAGATGCAGACAAAGAAAGATCGAAATGACAAGAAAACTCGTACCGGACATTCAACTCCAACCTTACATTTTGAACACAAGAAAGTTAGGAAATGTGAGGAACAACAAAGATAGTCAAGCTTGTCAATACAACTTGGTCAGCACAGTAGCACAAGTGGATAGCACTGTGGCTTCATAGCTCCAGGATCCCAGGTTCGATTCCCCGCTGGGTCACTGTCTGTGCTGTGTCTGCACGTTCTCCCTGTGTCTGCGTGGGTTTCCTCCGGGTGCTCCAGTTTCCTCCCACAGTCCAAAGACATGCAGGTTAGGTGGTTGGCCATGTTAAATTGCCTTTAGTGACCAACAAGGTTAGGAGCGGTTATTGAGTTATTGGGTTATGGGGATAGGGTAGAAGTGAGGGCTTAAATGGGTCGGTGCAGACCCGATGGGCCGCATGGCCTCCTTCTATACTGTATGGTCTATGTTCTGTGGTCTAACTTCAAGCACAGAGCACAAGACTTTAAAATGGTACAGCCGGAAGTTGAGGGGGAGGGGGGTGATGGGGGGGGGGGTGAGGGGCTGGTTTAGCACACTGGGCTAAATAGCTGGCTTTAAGAGCAGACCAAGGCAGGCTAGCAGCATAGTTCAATTCCCGCACCAGCCTCCCTGAACAGGTGCCAGAATGTGGCGACTAGGGGCTTTTCACAGTAACTTCATTGACGCCTATTTGTGACAATAAGCAATTTTCATTTTCATTTCATTTTCATTCATGTGAATATCAGACCAAGAGAAATAAGACAGTGGAATAGAAAGAGCTCCACAACTGAGATCTTATAGAGTTGAGGTGAACCAGGGCAATATCAAGAGGAACTGAAGATCATTAATATCAATGAGAAGGAAATAAAAGGAACCTTGGACATTCTATTTGGATCAGGATGGGGCCAAGGAACCAGAAACAAGTAGAAACTCTACAACCAGCCAGGTGGAAGACACTCTGATTGAATGGCAAGAGAATGAAATTTCATCTCAACCTCAAAATGAAATCAGGACCAAATCAGGGAGATTGTCCAAGGCACTACAGCGACTAACCCTGATACGTCTGAGAGTTGGCGACAGTGGGGGGCGGGGGGGGGGGGGGGGGGGGGGGGGGGGTGGTGAGATGCATGAGGATATGTATCATTGGGATAAGTATTTAGGAGGAGATGTAGACTGAAGGGTTAAACATCAGAAGCACCTCATACTACTTTAACTACTGATGTTACTGAAACAATGTCACGTGTCTAACAAACTGAGATCTTGTGGGAAGCAGCAGTATCATGGATGTATTAGGATATATATATAGATTGGTAAATGAACAAGGATGGTGTTTTACAGATAATGGTCTATGATATCATTCATAGCAGGTAAAACCTAAAGAAGCCTTATCTGGACAATGAATCTAAGACAAAAGACCACCTAACAGCAATTGGTTAGACGAATGGATAAAATGGTAAAATACTTACTGCTGCATTGCTGATGTACTCCAGCCTGCTGCCATATTAACCTGTATGTTTCAAAGGTGCACTCCTGCTTAAAAAAGCCTTGAGAGACCTCTGAAACATAGGGGATTACCCAATTCCTGACAGGAGAAGGAGAGCAGTCCACCAATCAGATGGCAATGAGTTCAGGAAGTTAAAAAATCAAGGGTTCTCCCAGTAGAGTCATCATGGAGCATACCAGCGACCCCATTCATGTCTCTGTTAATATTGAGTTTATAATTTCTGATTAAATGTATTTCTTTTGTAATTTTGACCCTCTCCCTACTTTCACATTTCCCAACAATGTTCTGGCAAAGTGCCCAGTCAGTCACCTTAGCTGGTAGATTGTTTATTTTGACATTCTTTGCTGACTATCAATACTTTCATCAGAAAGAATGTACAGGTAATGTCTCAATGTTTCCAGGAACTGTCTCGTGTAAAACAATGATTTTCAAATCTAGCATCTTGTAAGAACAGGCGACACGAGATGACAATTTTATGAGGACACCAATAAGTCACAAGCAAAAGCAGTGGCAAAGGTAAAGCATTCATCAGTATTAAGCAAATGCTTCTGGTAAGGTTTATTGGTCTTCTGAGGGAAACACCTACAGTGAAAATCACCTGGTTGCTTCAATCTGTATTTTTCATAGCACTAGCATGAATTTTATTTCTTCATTCAAGGGATATGGGCTTCGCTGGCTAGGCAAACATTCATTGCCCATCCCTAATTGCCTCTGCAAAGGTGATAATGAGCTGTCTTCTTGAATCGCTGCAGTCCAAAAAGTGCAGGTACACTCACAGGACTGTTAGAGAGGGATTTCCAGGATTTTGACCCAGCAACAGTGAAGGAGCGGCGATATATTTCCAAGTCAGGATGGTAAGTGGCTTGGGGGTAAACTCCAAGTGGTGCCGTTCCCATATATCTACTGCCCTTGCCCTTGTCCTTCCAGATTATAGTGCTTGTTGGTTTGGAAGGTGCTGTCTCAGGAGCTTTGGTGAGTTCCTGCAGTACATCTTGGAGATGGTACACACTGCTGCTACTGTGAGGGAGTTAATGTTCAGGGTTGAGATGCCAATCAAGCAACTGCTCTGTCTTGGATGGTGTTGAGCTTCTTTTTAAAAAATATTTTTATTCTCCATTTTCACATTTTCTTCAGAATTTACACCCCACCAACAAACAGTAAACGGTAACGTATACAATGTCAATCCCCTTATTAACAACAACGATCCCATCCTCCCACCACCCCACCTGACAGTATAATCATCAAATTAAAAAAAACCTCCCAAGGTGGAAAAAAAAGGGAAAAAGAAAAAGGAATCAGGAATCGCCTATGGTCACCATTGACATATATAGTCCACCCCCCAATCCCCTCTCCCAATATTCAACGCCATCCAATCCCCGAAAGAATGACACCCATGAATTGTAGACACCCCCTACCACCCCACCCCCCTCCCAGACTCCTCCCCTCCACTTCCTCTTGTAAACTCCTCCCCCTTCAACTTCAGTTCCTTCACCCAAATTTTCACCCCGGCGAGACTCATCGAAACCTGTTCTACCAGGCTCCGATGGCCACAGCCCCTCTCCCATCACACTCCCGTTCACTGGCCGGCTTAAACCGGCCAGCATGGAGGCCCCCGCCCAGATCTCCTGCCCCTTGCCCGGTCCCAGGAAAACCAAGAAATCCCCTTTAGCACAAAACGCCAACCGACACACCCAAGCCCCAAAGAACCATCATCGCAAATGGAAGTTCCAACTCTTCCCTTGTCCAAATATATACAGTGTCGACTCATTTAGTACATACACCAACACGCAGTGAAAAAATAAAATTACATGAGGCTACATCAGTACACAACCCGCTCTCAATTCTGCCGCAGTCCTTCTCAAACTCCTCCGCCGCTTCCGCCGTCCCAAAATAAAAGCTCTTGGATTTGTAGGTCACCCTCAACTTAGCTGGATATACTATGCTGCATCGCAACTTGCTGATGTACAATGCCTTCTTCACCCAGCTGAAGGCAGCCCGCCTCCTCGCCAGCTCCACCGTAAAGCCCTGGTATATGCGTATACCAGCTCCAGCCCACTGCACCGCTCGCTTCTGCTTTGCCCAGCACAGGACTTTCTCCTTCACGCTATACCTACGAAAACACATAGTTACTACTCTTGGCAGCTCACTCGCCTTTGGTACAGGCCTCCACGACTGATGAGCCCGATCCAGTTCATATTGAGATGGATCGTCGCCCTCCCTCAATAGCTTTGTCAACATCGTGGCAAAATACTCCATCGGCCTCGGGCCTTCCACCCCTTCGGGCAGACCCACAATCCTCAGATCCTGCCGCCTGGATCTGTTTTCCAGGTCTTCCATTTTGGCTTGCAGACCCATGTTGGTCTCTATCACCCTCCCCAACTCCTTCCCCATCGAGGCGAGTTGATCATTGTGCTGCAATAATACCTCTTCCACTTCCTTCAGTGTCTCACCTTGCTCCCACAACTCCGGCGCTGTACATGATACCGCCGCCCTCACCGGGGCAATCGGCGCCTCCACCAGCACTTTCAATACCACCCCCATCTCCTTCTTCATCGCTTCCATGTGCTTTGTCAACTGTTTTTCCAAGTTCCACAGCCATCACCTTGGTCATTTCTTCTGCTGTGAATGATGCGGCCTCCCCTGGTGCTCCAGCATCCACTTTAGAACATAGAACATAGAACATAGAACAATACAGCACAGAACAGGCCCTTCGGCCCTCGATGTTGTGCCGAGCAATGATCATCCTACTCAAACCCACCCTATACCCATTACCCAACAACCCCCCCCCCTAACCTTACTTTTAGGACACTGCGGGAAATTTAGCATGGTCAATCCACCTAATCCGCACATCTCTGGACTGTGGGAGGAAACCGGAGCACCCGGAGGAAACCCACGCACACATGGGGAGGACGTGCAGACTCCGCACAGACAGTGACCCAGCCGGGAATCGAACCTGGGACCCTGGAGCTGTGAAGCATTTATGCTAACCACCATGCTACCGTGCTGCCCTATGATGTTGATGTACAGTTCCTGCACTGACTTTTCCACTCACCGGCGGGCTTTCATTAACCCCCTTTTTCATGGCTATTTTTTCCCAAACTTGGACATTTCTCCTCCCTGTCCTTTCTTACAGCATTTTCAGCCTCCGTTGCCCCCGGAATTAAAACTCTGAAATTTCTATTCCTGAGCGGGAGCCTTCCAATGTGCGGCTGCCTCCTGCCCGCCGTCACCGGAAGTCACCGATGATGTTGAGTTTTTTTTTAAATTTAGAGTACCCAATTATTTTTTCCAATTAAGGGGCAATTTAGTGTGGCCAATCCACCTAGCCTGCGCATCTTTGGGTTGTGGTGAAACCCACGCAGACACGGGGAGAATGTGCAAACTCCACACGGAGAGTGACCCAGAGCCAGGATCGAACCTGGGACCTCAGCGCCGTGAGGTAGCTGTGCTAACCACTAGCCCACCGTGCTGCCCTATGATGTTGAGCTTCTTGAGTGTTGCTGGAGCTGCACTCATCCAGGCAATGGGAGAGTATTCCATTACACTCCTGACTTGTGCCTTGTATACGGTGGACAGACTTTGGAGAGTCAGGAGATGAGTAACTCACTGCAGGATTTAGCTTCTTACCTTCTCTAGTAGCCACAGTATTTATATGGCTAGTCCAGTTGAATGTCTTGTCAATGCAACCCCCAGGATGTTGATTATGGGGGATTCAGCAATGGCAATGCCATTGAATGTCACAGGCAGATTCTCTCTTTTCGGAGATGGTCATTTCCTGGCTCTTGTGTGGCACAAATGTTACTTGTCAGTCAAAGCTTGGATATTGTCCAGGTCTTGCTGCATTTGGAGAAGAACTGTTTTAGTATCTGAGGAATCGTGGCCTGCTGCTGAACATTGTGCAGTCATCAGCAAAAATCTCCAATTCTGACCTTATGACAGAAGGGATGTATTGTTGAGCCAGTTGATGATGATTGGGCCTGGGACACAACCCTGAGGAAAACCTGCAGTAATATCCTGGAGCTCAGATGATTGATCTCCAACAATAACAGCCATCTTCTTTATGTTAGGTATAGAATTTACAGTGCAGAAGGAGGCCATTCAGCCCATCGAGTCTGCACCGGCTCTTGGAAAGAGCACCCTACCGAAGGTCCATACCTCCACCCTATCCCCATAACCCAGTAACCCCACCCAACACTAAGGGCAATTTTGGACACTAAGGGCAATTTAGCATGGCCAATCCACCTAACCTGCACGTCTTTGGACTATGGGAGGAAACCGGAGCACCCGGAGGAAACCCACGCTCACACGGGGAGGATGTGCAGACTCCACACAGACAGTGACCCAAGCCAGGAATAGAACCTGGGACCCTAGAGCTGTGCAGCAATTGTGCTAACCACAATGCTACCGTGCTACCCGTATGACTCCAGCAAGCGGAGATTTTCCCCACAGTATTTATATGGTCAGTTCAGTTGTCAAGTCAATGGAAATGGATGTTGTAAGTGAAGTGATGGTAATGCCATCGAATATAAAGGAGCGATGGGTAGATTCTCCCTTATTAGAGTTGGTCATTGCCTGGCACGGCACGTGTGTGGTGAGAACTTTCCTGTAAGAAAAGTAAGCCCAAGCCTGATTATTGTCCAGACCTTATTACATTTGGACATGGATTGCTTTAGTATCCAAGGATGTGCAAATGGTGCTGAACACTATGCAATCATCAGCGAACATCCCCACTTCTGACCATATGATGGAAGGAAGGCCATTGATGCAGAAGCTGAAGATGGTTGGACCTAGGACACTTCCCTGAGGAACACACGCAGTGATATTATGGAGCTGAGATGGCTGACCTCCAACAACCTCAAGCATTTTCCTTTGTGCCAGACATGACTCAGAAACAACAGAGTGTTTTCTCCCTGATTCCCACTGATTGCAATTTTATGAGGGCTCCTTGATACCATACTCGGTGACACGTGACCTTGAATGCAAGTCAGTCTCACCTCACCCTGACATTCTGCTCTTTTGTCCTTGTTTGGATTCAGGAGCTGGTTATTGCTAAACAGGTCCAGCTTGATAGCTCTGTTGATGACCCCCATTTCATCACTTATCTGATTGTCGAGGTAGACTGTAGGCCGAACTGATAGGTAATTATCTGGGTTGGATTTGTTCTGCTTTTTGTGTACAGGACATACCTGTGCAATTTTCCACGTTGCCGGGTAGATGCCAGTCTTGCCAGTGTTGTAGCTGTCCTGATCAGTTTGGCTCAGGATGCGGCATGTTCTGGAGCAGAGGTCTTCAGTACAATTGCCAGAATATTGTCAGGGCCCATAGCCTTTCAGTATACAGTGCCTTCAGCCATTTCTTGATATCACGTGGAGTGAATCGTATTGGCTGAAGATTGACATCTGTAATGCTGGGGCAATTCTGGAGGCGGTCAAGATGGATCATCCACTCGGCACCTTTGACGAAGATTGTTGTGAATGCTTCAGCCTTGTCTTTGGCATAGATATGCTGGGTTCTCCCATCATTGAGGATGGCGCAGTTTGTGGTGACTCCTCCTCCAGTGAGCTGTTTAATTGGTCTTCAGCCATCTTTTGATATCATGCGGTGTGAATTGAATTAGCTGGAGACTGTCATCTATGATGCTGGGCACCTCTAGAGGAGGCTGTGATAGATCATCTTCTCAACACCTCTGGCTGAAAAATGCAGCAAATCCTTCAGTCTTATCTTTTGCACTAATGTGTTGGGCTCCCCCATCATTGAGGCTGAAGATATTTATGGAACCTCCTCCTCCAGTGAGTTGTTTAATTGTCCACCACCATTCATGACTGGATGTGGCAGGACTGCAGAGCTTAGATCTGGCCTGGTTGTTGTGGAATTGCTTATCTATCGCTTGCTGCTTATGTTGTTTGGCACACATGTACTTCTGTGCTGTAGCTTCAACACGTTGGCACCTCATTTCTCGGTGTTCCTGGTGCAGCGCCTGGCATGTAATCCTGCAATCTTTATTGAACCAGGGTTGATACCCTGGCTTGGTGGTAATGGTAGGGTGGGGTATATGCCGGGCCATGAAGTTACGGATTGCGGTCGAGTACAATTCTGTTGCAGCTGATGGCCTACAGTGCCTGATGAATGTCCAGCCTTCTGTTGTTAGATTTGTTCAAAATCCAACCTGTTTAGTACGATGGTAGTGCCACAGAACACGATGGAGGGCATCCTCAATCGGAAGATGGGAACTGTACAGTGGCCACTCCTATCGATATTGTCAAGGAGAGATGTATCTGCGGCAGAAAGTTTAGTGGGATGAGGCCAAGCATGTTTTCCCTCTTGTTAGTTCCCTCACCACATGCCCCTGTCTAGCTATGTCCTTTAGGACTTGACCAGTTGGTCAGTAGTTTTGCTACCGAGCCACTCTTGGTGATGGACATTGAAGTTCACCCATTAGGGTACTTTCTCTGCCCTTACTTCACTCAGTGCTTCCTCTAAATGTTGTTCAACATGGAAGAGCACTGATCAGGGGTTATGTGGAGAAGGCAGGAGAATGGGGATGAGAAACATATCAGGCATGATTGAATGGTGGAGCAAACTCGATGGACCAAATGGCGTAATTCTACTCCTATGTCTGATTCATCAACTGAGGAGGGACAGTACGTGGTAATCAGTAGGCGGCTTCCTTGCCCAGATTTGACCTGATGGCATGAGGCTTCATCAGGTCCGGAGTCAATGTTGGGGATTCCCAGGTCAACTCCCTCTCAACTGTATACCACTGTGCCACCACCTCTGTTAGGTCTGTCCTGCCGATGGGACAGAGCATACCCATGAATTATGGTGGTGATGTCTGAGCCAGTATCTGTAAAGTATGTTGCTATGAGCATGACTATGCCAGGCTGTTACTTGACTAATCTGTGAGACAGCCCTTCCAATTTTGGCACAAGCCCCCATATGTTAGTCGGGAGGAGTTTGCAGGGTCGACAGGATTGGATTTGCCGTTGTTGTTTCCAGTGCCTGGACCAATGCCGCATGGTTCATCCGGTTTCATTCCTTTTTGTAGACTTCATAGTGGTTAGATTCAACTGAGTGGCTTCCCAGGCCATTTCAGAAGGAATTTGAGAATCAATGACATTGATGTGGATCTGGAGTCACATGTGGGCCAGTTCAGGTAAGGACGGCAGATTTCCTTCCCTAAAGGACATGAGTGAACCAGATGGGGTTTTACGACAATCAAGAAAGGTTTCATGGTCATCAATAGACTTTTAATTCCAGATTTTGATTGAATCCAAATTTCACAGTAGCCATGGTGGGATTTGAACCAGTTTTCCCAGAGAATTACTCTGTTTCTCTGGATTATTAGTCCAGTGATAACACCACTAAATCACTGCCATCCTAAAGAGCACAAGCTAAATTGCGGTTAGTTTTACTGGCAGCCCAGACCACACATTAGTCAGCTTAAAGAATAGGAAAATATCCAAGAATCATTATAACTGTGAAGGAAGGAGTTGCAACCTTTAGGTGATACGTCACGTGGAGAAGGAATAACTGGAGAGTAAAGTCCAAGAGTTAGAGAGAACAATGGAAATGTATGCCTCAAAATCAGCAACCCCAACTGAATGTACTGCAATACAGTCAGCTATCCGCTGGGAAAATAATGATAGACATTGCTAAGGCTCACCAGACGAAATGATTTGGTTATTCCAGCTGATTCAAGTAGACCTGGGGATGGAGGGCAGTCATGTTAAGGCTTACATTAACACAGTAACTTCATTGCAGTGTTAATGAAGCCTACTTGAGACACTAATATTATTCTTATTGTTATGGACTTACATGTCGGCCAGTTCCAGGGTATTTATTTCTTGTGTTTATATAATTGTTTTTTGACCTTTTCAGTACACCAGCATATCTCTTTCTCTAGCAGTCAGGTAAAGGGGAAGCTAAATGCAAATTGAGCTGATTTTCTTCCCAAAATAGCTAAGAAATGGATCCCACAAACTATTCTGCAACTAAAATAGCATTGCATCCAAATCTCATCTGTGGCTTTACCAGCGTTTCACACCACAATGTGCCTGAAGAGGTTGCAGCAATATAAATCTCATACAAACTGATAGCAGATGCCTTTGCACAGATATATTGTCGGGTGTAGATCAAGGGCAGACGTTCCCTTCATAAACCTGGTGCAATAATTTCCTAAGCTGTCGTTTAGGTGCTATCTGTCTTAAACGGACAGGCTGAGATTGTCAAGAAAGGTCTTTGTGGCTTTTTGACTAACAGTTGGTTTTGCTGCTTCAGAATTGCTTGCAGAAATCTGTTTACCTTTGACACTTACATCACAGTGGCTATGTTCAGCACAGTGCCAACTCCCCTTTTTACAATGTGATTTATTTCAAGGCAGATGAAGGAAAACAACAATTAGCTCCTTGATAGTCACAATGCTATTTGCCTGGCACTGGGCCTTGTCTGTCCGGCTGCATTCTGCAGCATCTCGACATGGGCTGGGGCAGTTTCACCCAGTTGGCTGTGTGACACTGACAGAGTGGGTGGGTGAGGGAGTAGGCAAGCTGTCAGTTTAACAGAAGATAGGAGGTGCCTCTTCCATAGAGCCAAAGACTTTCTCCTGGAAATGCACTACAACACTCCTGCAGCTGTATGTCGAGAACAATGAGCAAGAGTATACTAATGTTCTGGAAGTCACATTCACTGCTGGCCCCAGAGCTATTATGGCAGGCAAGGTTGCAGAGACAGTGCCCAGGGAGGGAAATAGAATTAGTGGAGTTTCTGGCTGAAAGTAATGGTGGAGGTTTTCTAGTATTTACTGACAACTAAACTTTTATACAAATAAGAAAATCTATAGCCAGGTACATAATGTGAGAAAGAGAGAGGCAACCTAATCAAATGTATTTATTCTGTTTAAGGTAGCATTTGTGAACATTCACAAACACAACAATAAGACCAATTCTGGCTTCTTAATGGCACTATAGAAATTAAAATAATTGGGCAAACTGGGAGCAGCGGCTGTGCTAAATTTTAATTGCAATGTGCAATGACAAAGAGCACTCAGTACCACAAAACTGCATTACTAATTATATTTTTCCTTATGCTTTTAAGGTGTCTAAATATCTCTACTTTCTCCCCAGTTCCTCCATCTATTTGCAACGGAAAAACAGCTCTGAAATCCTCAGAGTAGCCATTTGAATTAGATACGTATTTCTAATTCAGCTATGACTCACCCTCTGTGGTTGGCTCCCACTTGTGGAGGAGTTGACTTCAGCTTTGTGCTTTTGCCAGTATGGCAGAGCTCAGCAAGTGAAAGACATAAGGGAGAAAAGCTGCATCGCTTGCTGCTACAGTGCTGACCTTGGTGTTTAAACACATTAGTCTGTGCCACTGCAAATCTCTGTGTGAAATTAAATACTAGATCATTTGACTTAAAGGGCAGTGACATGAACTTATATTTGGCTTTCTATACCAGGGAAATAAGAGAATGCGTATAGGATAACAGATTGATGGTTGTAATATAGGCAGTAATTCAGCTGCGTAATTTATATGACATTGTAAGCTACAAGATGTAAGTGAAACTGATACAAGAGCATCAGTAGCCCTGCCAAAGGTAGAACGTCCTCCATCCCATAAAACTATAACACTTGCTACATGATCCATTTATGAATAATTGGGGTAGATTTTGATTTGATTCCAATTGTTATAGCATGATGACTGCTTGCTCATTCGACTGGCATCAACACAAGAGTCATTTTGAACTTTTATCCTCATAGGCATGACCCTGGTGAGCAACACATCCTGAATGGACATCAACCTTCAGCTCACACATTGAAGTTAATTTATCCCCTCTGGAGGGTGGGGGGGAGGGGGGGGGGGTTCCAATTGCACAGGAGGGCAACCTGGACTGGAGACAACACACAATGTGCTAGGAAAGCTGTCATAATATACACATCAGTATATAATGGTGCAGACACACACTGACTGACACACTGCAAGACCAATCAACACACACAACACAGCAGCCAATCACCAGTTAGAGCACGCTCACTATAAAGCCAGAGGGCAATGGTTTTCCCGCTCATTCGGGATGCAGCCTCTGAGAAGGACAGAGATCACAGCTTGTAGCACTGATCTTCACCATGTGCTAACAGTTTAGACTGGTCAGGATAGGCATAGGTCTTCAGTTTAATCTAACATAGTGTCGACCCACAGTACAAGTATGTACAACAGTTCCTAGCTTAATAAAACAGTGTTGTACTATTACAAGTGTTGGTAGCCTGTATATGTTACTGCTGAGGTAAACGCAGTCTCCACAGATCCAGAGTACCCAACACATCATGGTACCAGTACGTGATGTTAGAATTTATTAGACCTACCTTCAAGTGATCTGCCTTCGACCAGCAATTAGCCATCCTGCAGAATGGACAGCTTCTGTCCCCCACCGCCGCTCCGCATCACCAGAAACCTCGTGGGCCAACTGGAAGATCTTCAAACAACGATTCCAGCTTTACCTTGAAGCCACAGACCTGGAAGCTGCTTCAGACGCCAGGTAGATTGCTCTCTTCCTCTCCACGGCTGGGGACCACGCCATCCACATCTTCAACTCTCTCACCTTTGCTGATGGTGAAGACAAGTCAAAATTCAAGACGGTCCTCCTCAAATTTGACAGTCACTGCGACATCGAGGTGAATGAAAGTTTCGAGCGCTATGTCTTCCAACAGCGTTTGCAGGGTAAGGATGAACCTTTTCAATCCTTTCTCACCCACCTCCGCATCCTTGCACAGTCCTGTAATTACGGGTCCACCTCCGACTCCATGATATGCGACCAGATCATTTTCGGTGTTCAGTCGGACCCCTTACGCCAGCAGCTCCTCAAGGTTAAACAGCTCACCCTTGCGATTGCCATCGAGACCTGCGTTCTGCATGAACACGCCACTAACAGATACTCGCACATCCAAGCGGCTGAAATGGCGCAGCAAGGTCCCCATGAGGCAGAACGAGTACAAGCAATCAAGCAACTCCAGGGCCTGAGCCTGGATGACGGCAGCCATTTTGCGCGCTTTTCACGGCCTCCCGTGCATGCGTGCACTGAACGACAGGACGGCGACGCCGAAGATCGCATTGCGCCGGCGCGCACCACATACGACCGCACCGCTCATGTGCGGTGGCGCAACGAGCGTTCTGACGTCACAATGTGCGGCAACTGTGGCTCCGCCCACTTAAAGCGGCAATGTCCTGCAAAATCCCGACGCTGCCTACAATGTAGCAAACTTGGCCACTATGCTGCTTTATGCAGGTCTGCTCAGCCTGCCACCTCTTGTCGCTCCAACCAGCTAAGCAGGGATGTCCGCACCATCCAACCCACGGTCACCGAATCCGATTCTGACCTGCTGCCTGACCTTGACACCGAGGATCCTAAAGCATCTTTTTGAGTCAGTATCATTACCAAACACAGGGGGCGAGATTCTCCGCAAATGCGGAGAATCATAAAGGCTGCCGTGGGACAGGCCGTGACCCACGGCAGCCTTCACGCCCACTTCCGGGGCCGATCCTCCCCCCCGGGCGGGGCTAGGAGCGCGGCCCCATGCGTCATGGCGGCGCGGCCTTGATGATGGTCGTCAAGGCCGCACGTCAAGCGTCACATCGGCTGACGCGGCCGATGACGTCAGCCGCGCATGCGCAGGTTGGACAACGCCAACCCGCGCATGCG
Source organism: Scyliorhinus canicula (assembly GCF_902713615.1). Classification (NCBI taxonomy): domain Eukaryota; kingdom Metazoa; phylum Chordata; class Chondrichthyes; order Carcharhiniformes; family Scyliorhinidae; genus Scyliorhinus; species Scyliorhinus canicula. The sequence continues at coordinate 119,495,749 of NC_052153.1, read as the reverse complement.
CAGTTGCCGTCTTTTCCCTCAGCCGCCCCATGGCATTATAGGTCGGGCGTGGAGGGGGGAAGAATAGCGGGAGGGCGTGAAAAATGTTGGGAGGCCCTCCCGCTATTCTCCTACCCGGCGTAGGGGGCAGAGAATCGCGCCCATCGTGCCCCTGAAGCCAAAAGTCCAGCCTCTTCCGATATACAACATTGATACGGACGACGAGTGGTGTGCCACCCTCACGGTTAACCGATCCCGAATCCGATTCTGCCTGGACACCGGCGCTTCAGCCAATCTCATTGCGCGGTCTGACCTCGAAAGCCTCCGTGTCAAGCCTGGATCAGCCTGCCATCAGCCTGCCAGCTGTTAAACTATAATGGTAATGCCATTGCTGCCAGTGGCTCATGCCAACTTGAAGTGGCGCACAGGTCACTTAAAGCCAATCTTCCATTTGAAATAGTGGGATCCTCCAAAGCCTCCCTGCTTGGTGCGCAAGCATGCAAACTGCTGAACCTTGTCCAGAGGGTTCACCCCCTGTCACCTGCTGCCGCGTCTGCCTCTCAGGACACTGACTTTAGGACACAGTGGGTCACCATCATTAACCAATACCACGGTGTTTTCGAGGGCATGGGCACACTCCCATACACCTACAAGATCTTGCTGAAACCAAATGCCACGCCTGTGGTGCACGCACCTCGCAGGGTCCCAGCACCCCTCAAGGAGCGCCTCAAGCAGCAGCTGCAGGACCTCCAGGACCAAGGAGTGATTTCAAAAGTTATGGAACCGACTGACTGGGTCAGCTCCATGGTATGCGTGAAAAAACCTTCCGGCGAATTGAGAATATGTATTGATCCCAAGGACCTCAACCGCAATATTATGAGAGAGCACTATCCCATTCCAAAGCGAGAAGAACTCACCTATGAGATGGCTCGTGCCAAGTTCTTTACTAAGCTAGACGCATCCAAGAGGTTCTGGCAGATCCAGCTCGACGCATCCAGCAGGAAGCTGTGCACTTTTAATACCCCCTTTGGAAGATATTGCTACAACAGGATGCCGTTTGGGATCATCTCTGCATCAGAAGTGTTCCATAGGATTATGGAACAGATGATGGAAGGCATTGAAGGGGCTCGCGTCTATGTGGACGACATAATCGTCTGGTCCACCACCCCCCAGGAGCACATTGATTGCCTCCAGCGCGTCTTCCGACGGATACATGAGCATGGCCTCCACCTCAACAGGGCCAAATGCTCCTTTGGTCAACCAGAATTCGTTGCCCACCTCAGAGACTACATTTATGAACTTTTTGAATTCATGGACTCTCTGAATTGTTTCGTTGCTTTGTTTAATCGACTCACTGGTTTGTATATAATATTGCTCTAGTTACTCTTTTGTTGCATACTGTCCATCTGCACTAGACACCTTCCAATGTAAATAGTTTAGTGTTTATGTACATAGTCTTGTAAATATGCTTCCGCATACCACACGTAGTTAGGAACATTCTCACCACACATTATTTATTACCACAAACACACATTTTTAAAAAAAAGGGAGGATGTCATAATATACACATCAGTATATAATGGTGCAGACACACACTGACTGACACACTGCAAGACCAATCAACACACACAACACAGCAGCCAATCACCAGTTAGAGCACGCTCACTATAAAGCCAGAGGGCACTAGTTTTCCCGTTCATTCGGGATGCAGCCTCTGAGAAGGACAGAGCTCGCAGCTTGTAGCACTGATCTTCATCATGTGCTAACAGTTTAGACTGGTCAGGATAGGCATAGGTCTTCAGTTTAATCTAACATAGTGTTGACCTACAGTACAAGTATGTACAACAGTTCCTAGCTTAATAAAATAGTGTTGTACTATTTCAAGTGTTGGTAGCCTGTATATGTTACTGCTGAGGTAAACACAGTCTCCACAGATCCAGAGTACCCAACACATCCAAAGCCAGCAGGAAACCTTCTGAACTTTCTACCTCACAAACATTATATCCAAAAAAACTTGGGGCCATTTTGGAAATTAGCATCTCGGACAAATGGTCTGCGTGGTGAATCCTCCCATCTATTAAGGTCCCTCAGAATTGCAATTGGGATCCTCTGCATGTCATAAAATGACCTTGATTTGTGTACCAAAAGGATTGGCAAAAGCAAATAATTGCTGCTTCATCGATGTATGTTGATGGTTGTCAAAGCAGCATTATCAATAACATAGCGAGTGATCCAACAGCATTTCCAAGTTACGACTGCTCTTTATACTGGGCAAGCTGGCCTCAAAACAAAACTCGCTGATCAACTGACTCATAATAGATTTCTGGCATATTTGGGTCTCAGAACTTGAGAAGGCAATTTTTAACTGTGACTTCCCATGTACTGAGTGCCTGATATTTGTCATACTGCCAAGATGCTGCCCATGAGGTGGGCGGGGGAAATCCAATCAGTTCTTCATGAAACATAAAAGGCAAATGGTCTTATCACCTGGGTAAGCTGGAGACAAATGGAAAGGTAAAACAAAGAAAAACGTGGAGTAAATAAACATATGGTTTATAAAAGACAAATATCTTAGTATTATCCGTTCTTACTATTATTAAGTAGGATGTGTCTCAGGTACAGCAATGGCAATTTAACTAATAGTGATATAATGACATGAAAGTGCTGGCAGATAAATACAAAAATTCAAAATTCACTCAAAAGATAGGAAAGAACACCTTCAATAATAGAAAAGAGACAATGATGGAAAAGAAGACAGTTTATAGCATTTTGGGTGGACAATCCTTCATCAGAAATGGAGGCTGGAAAGTGAATAGAAAGGGTGATAATAGGAAAAGATTGGATGAGAGGGCGAGAATAAACAGATACACCAATCACAGAGAGACAGAGAGTAATGAATAGCCTCCAAACTGTTTAATAGAAATATGTTAAATAGTATCATGAAATAGTAATAAAATGTAGTGTTGGGGTGAACGCCACAGCAGGGACTCAGATAATAAAAAAATGGAATTAAAATGGAAAATTATAACAAAATACAGCGGGAAGAAAAATCCGGGAAGGTATCCAACTTTGTACTGTCAGTGTTCCAGTTAAAATCTACCTCAGTGAGTTTGTTTGTCCTGAGATGTAAAGAAACAGTGGACGGCATGGGTTCAAAGCCTCATCAGCACTGACAATGAAGGCAGGCTGGCAGAATATGTCAGTGAAACACAAAGTAGTCCTGGCAGTTGACCAGCCCAATCTAATGAGCAAGTTTCATTAGAATCAACACAAAAAAACGCATGCAGACATTGAGGGCCCCAGAGCAGCCAAACAGCTCTGGACTTCTGCAATATTGGGGATCTGACCAGCCTCCAGCAGGAGAGTTAAGTCCATGGGGGGAGGGGCTGTTGTTTTCTGTGGGAAGGTGTGGGAGGAAGGGTCTGAAGTGGAATGCCAAGACTGATTTTGTGCAGACTGCAGGAGCGAATAGTTTTCACTTGGCCCAGAAAAATAAAGAGAAACTTACCAATACAGAGCAAGAGCAGCAGTTTGTGCCCAGCTCAGCTAGTGAAGAAATTAGAAATCATGATCCTTTGTACTGTTACCCAGTGGCAAATCTGGTGGAATTGTCATGGCAACACAGCAATGGCAGCAACAAAGTGATGTGAGATTACCCATTATTTTTGGGCTGCATATTGGAGTCTGAAAATTCATCTCAGTCTCTCCACCCCAAATGTCCACTTGCTTAGCCTGTTTAGAGACTGTGCAGACTAGTTGGATTATCATAGAACTATAGAAAGATACAATGTGGAAGGGAACCATTTGACCCATCCTATCCATGCCCACCTAAAGACACCCAGGTGATCTTTCTAATCCTGTCTCCCTGCATACGACCCATAACCCTGCAACATACCACATTTAAGGTGAAGATCCAGGTACATTTCAAAAGATTTTACGGTCTCTGCCTCCACCCCCATCTCAGACAGCGAATTCCAGACTCTCACCACATCTGCATAAAACTATTTTTCCTCATGTCTCTCGAAACCTTCTGCCACTTTAGTTTGAATCCATGATCCCTGATTTTTGAACTCTCTGCCACGGAAAACAGGTTCCTCCTGTCTACTCCATCTCAACCCCTCTCAATTCTGTACACCTCTCAGTATTCTCTGTTCCAAGGTAAACAACCCCAACCTCTCCTCGTAGCTACAATTCTCCAGCCCTGGCAACATTCTAGTAAATCTTCCCTGCACTCTCTCGAGAAAAATTATGTCCTCCCTGTATTCTGGTGACCAGAACTGCCAGTTGTGGCCTCACCAGCATCTTGTAAAATTCCATCATTATATACCTACTTTTATATTCTATACCACTGCCAATGAGGAGAACATTCCTATCCCTTCTTGAGAAATGCTATCTGTCAGTATGGCTGCCCTAATGGACCTGTTCACGTTCATGCCGAGATCTCACACTTCATCTACCCCTCTCAGTATATTCCCATTTTTTTTTTATTTAGAGTTTCCAATTTTTTTTTCCAATTAAGGGGCAATGTGTCATGGCCAATTCACCTACCCAGCACATCTTTTGGGTTGTGGGGGTGTAGGTTTTCTGGGCAAGATTCGAGACTTTTACGAGCTGGGAAAAGGACTTTGAACTTTAAAGCAGTAAAAAACAGCCATGTTTGGGGCTGCAGGGCCTTGACTAAACTTCCCAGCAGCCTCAGCCCTGTGTGTGTGTTTAGAGAGGCAACTCTCGAAATCCACAAGCAGCAGAAACCCAGACAGGCCGGTGATTAGTTTATCTACGAGATAAAGGAGTTTGTGACATCACCAGACTAGACCGGCAGAAGAACAATGCACCTGGGTTAGTTTCAATACAGGCGCTGATGGCCCTGGCCCAGAGGGAAGATAGAACCCATTTCCTTAATGGGATTGCATTCAGCAACCTCCGGAGGGACAATAGGGTGCAATTAAGCCCACCTGATACCGAAGATAACGAGGTTAAGCCCACGTATGTTTCAATGGGGGCTGAAGATCACAGTAGCAGATAAGGCCGTAGCCCACCTGATACCGAAGATAACGAGGTTAAGCCCACGTATGCTTCAATGGGGACTGAAGATCACAGTAGCAGATAAGGCCGTAGCCTTTACTTGGTGTATAAAAAGGATGGTCAGACCGGCCAGTGCTCTCTTCCTTTTTGTCACTCTTCTCTCCTCGCTGCTGCTCATCATCATCGTGCTAACTGGTGGCTGCCTTTCATTTGTTCCAGCACGCAGCCTGAGACCCACTGAGCAGTTTAAGTTTGAACTTGGATTGTGAGTATCCTCTGGAAGTTCGCGAAGTTCCCAAGATTACTATAGTGGATGAGGCTTTTGGGGAAAGGGGGTTGCACGCATCTATCACATTTTTAATACACTGCTAAAATTGTGTAAAGTAAGCTTTTACGTGGTGCCCGTTTAGTATTCCTTCCATAGTCATGGTTTTGTAAAGCATAAGGCATTTTGTGGTGTTTTCTAGCATTTGGTGATATTGACCTTGAATGTTTAATAAATTCCTATATTTGGCTTTCAATTGGAGTCCGTTTTGAGTTTTCAATTCCTCACCAACGATCTCTGACCAAGTCACAATAGTAAATATCCCTTACCATAATTCCGGTGTCTAGGACCGAGGGATACCCTGGGCGCCTCGAAACCGCCCACTCAGGAAAGACTACCAAATAAAGGTGGGCAGAGACTTTCCTTTCCTCTCTCTCCCGGGGGCGCTGCTCAAGTGGAGTAGGTGCAAGGTGGTTGTGAGTCCACCGGTAAGAGAGAGAGGATCACCCGGGCAGTGGTGGGGTTTGGACAAAGGGGTTGTCAAGCCCAATATAAGCCCATTGGGTGGAGTTAGAAAGGGGGATCCAGCTACAGGGGTGAGATCCATGCAGACATTGGGAGAATGTGCAAACTCTACATAGGCAGTGACCCGGGGCCAGGATCGAACCCAGGTCCTCGGCACCGTGACGCAGCAGTGATAACAACTGCGCCACCGTACCGCCCAATATATTCCCGTTTATTGTGTATTCCCTTTAACTGTGTGACCTCCCTAAATGCATTACTTATCTGAGTTAAACTCCATCTGCCACTTTCCTGTCCACCCCACCAACCCATCTATATCATTTGCAGCTTCTAGCTAGCCTCTACACAATTTATGAATGTTGCCTTCTCAAACTTGCCCCATGCCTGAGGGTTTGTGATCCTCAGGTTAAATCACCACCAGTCAGCTCTCCCCCTCAAAGGGGAAAGCAGTCTATGGTCATCTGGGATTATGGCACTATCCACTACATAGCTAATTTTTGGGTCGTCTGCAAATTTCCCAATCTTGCCCCCCACATTCAAGTCCATGATTAGGATAATAAATGATTATAAATCATAATTCAACAATTTATTTCCAAAATATATTTTTAAAGACTCAGTAAAGCAAGATTTAGATGCATTGGATGCAGCAGATACTCATGTGTGAGAAGAAATTGTGAAAGTCAAGATAAAAATGAGCAATGTGTTATTTACCTGATGTGCCTGAGGCATTGCTCAGAGACTAATAACCCATCTGTAGTTATGCTGGGAACATGGGAGATGTTACAATCATCAGGTTAAACATAGAGACAATAACAGAAAGTACTGGAGATTGATCTTTCAGCTCATGATCTGTTCATTTAAAAATGCATTAAATGCCACAAGACAACATTAGCACAATGACTCCACAGTGACAATGTAATTGCAAAGCAATGGTAAGTGAAACAGAGATGGATGTCGGCGCTCTGATAGAAAAATAGTGTAAAAGTTTCTTCTACGTGTTTTAATACAATTTACACGTGACTGCACAATAATGCTGGCAGGAAAACCCACAGGTCAACAATTTGCATAGCCTGGTTGTTGCAAAATTACAGATTGGCATTCCAAATTCTTCAAGGGAAAGTGGCCCCACTAAATCCCTGTCACTCATCAGCCTATTAAGTGGACCTCTTGGACATCAGTGATAGTTATCATTCTCGTTTCCTGAAATTGTTGCCTGAAATTAATCCATATTGCTAAATTTGCATTCTGCTGTGTCTTTGGGGTTTGTCTCTCAGAATCTGTCGATAATACCAGAATGACTTGATCAAATAATATAAATCAACCTAGTAGATAACCTGACTCCATTTCCCATGTCCCGTTTTTTGCATATATTTTGCACATAAATTGACCCCCTTCCCTTTTCAGCCACGATATGCCATAATCACATTAGTAGTCAGCCACAATTTTTCACCCCCACAGTATTGCAGGGGCTGCCTCCATCACTTGGTCCGGTTGCCCAGATGATCCCTCGGTTAGAGGGACCAAGGAAGCTGACGCTGATGATGATGCCTACTGAGGGGTGACACCCTCATCCTCCTCCGTAACACCCTCAGACTTTGCTGAGCGCAGCAGATGCCTGAGTAGGACACCCACTTGGGTACAGCTGGTATTCCTGAGACATCTGGTTTGATCCAGTACTATCCAAGTCTTTGACAAGCTCTGCACTCTGCAGCTTTCTTCTTTCTGTCAAATGGCAGCTTAATAATGGCTGCCGATGTGAGTTTAAATCAGGCCCACATATCATTTGCCCAGCCTCTTGCAACTTCTAATTGGACAGAAAGCCATAACAACTCCATAACAATTAAGGGATCACCTCTGTGAAAATCGAAACAAAAATCTGTTCCCGCCAAAGGATCATTTGAGATTGAGAAAAATCCATACTTCTGTTTCCTGCCATCTATGTGAAAAGCCGACCCTAATTGAGGTCATACTCCAGAATGAATAATCTTGGTTGATAATTCAGTACCAAACTGACAGTGCTGCACATCTGGAGGTGCTGTCCTTCTAATGAAACGTTTAACACTGGTATTGTCTGTGTGGTGGATGTACAAAATCCAATTGTATGATTTGAAGAAGAGCTATCTTCATTCCTGGCCAGCATTCATCTCTAAAACAATCCCACAGAAAAAAAGGTTCTGAAATGAAATGATAAATGAAAATCGCTTATTGTCACGAGTAGGCTTCAATGAAGTTACTGTGAGAAGCCCCTAGTCGCCACATTCCGGCACCTGTTCGGGGAGGCTGTTACAGGAATCAAACCGTGCTGCTGGCCTGCCTTGGTCTGCTTTCAAAGCCAGCGATTTAGCCCAGTGTGCTAAACAGCCCCTGGGCACTTATCTCATTGCTGTTCGTGGACGTTTGCTGTGTTCAATTCGGCTATCACAGTTCCTAACATTACAACAGTGACGACATTTCAACAGAACTTTATTGACTGTGAGGGTGGCCGGTTTAGCTCAGTTGGCCGGACAGCTGGTTCATGATGCAGAACAAGGCCAACAGCATTGGTTCAATTCCCATAGTGGCTGAGATTATTCCTGAAAACCCCACCCTCTCAACCTTGCCCCTTCCTGAATTGTGGTGATTCTCAAGTTAAATCACCACCAGTCAGCTCTCCCCATCAAAGGGGAAAGCAACCTCTGGTCATCTGGGACTCTGGTGACTTTATTGACTTGTCAAGCATCCTGGAGTCATGAATTATACTTTAGAAGTGTCTGTTCATTCTTTCTTTCAAATAAATTTTTAATGTTCTTCTCTGGAGAACAATAAAATGCATTGCCTTCAGAGGAGTATTTTTATGCTGAAGATTCAAAAAAATAAATTTAGAGTACAATTCTTTTTTTCCAATTAAGGGGTAATTCAGCATGGCCAATTCACCTACCTTGCCCATCTTTGGATTGTGGGGGTGAGAGCCGCACAGACACGGGGAGAATACAAACTCCACACGGTAGGTGACCCGGGGCTGGGGTCGAACCTGGGTCCTCGGCACTATGAGGCAACAGTGCTAACCACTGTTTAATGCTGAAGATGAATGCAATAAAAAACAAATATTTGATATTGGTCAACCATTTACTTATGTCAATATTTCTATGCAGTCCTACATTCTCACAAATAAAATAAGAAGAAAAGTTATTTTGATGAGTAGGGGGCAGCACAGTAGCACAGTGGTTAGCACTGTGGCTTCACAGTACCAGGGTCCCAGGTTCGATTCCCGGCTAGGTCACTGTCTGTGCGGAGTCTGCACGTTCTCCCTTTGTCTACATGGCTTTCCTCTGGGTGCTCCGGTTTCCTCCCACAAGTCCTAAAAGACGTTCTGTTCGGTAACTTGGACATTCTGAATTCTCCCTCTGTGTACCCGAACAGGCGGCGGAATGTGGCGACTCGGGGCTTTTCACAGTAACTTCATTGCAATGTAAGCCTAGTTGTGACAATAAAGATTATTGAAAAAGATGATCAAATCTAATTTTATCTTTTGGATAAAATCTAATTTTATCAGTTCATGCCATTACATGTCCCAAAATAAATTGATATTGGTCAACGGTGGTGAAATGGAGCTGAGAGGCCGATTTGGAATGATCTGATTCAAAACCAGAACTGACTTTAGGGGGCTGTATGGGATATGTCTGTTCCTTCATATATTAAAACCACTGCTAATAAATATTGATGAGGTGCACAGTATAAAACAGATTTTTAAAAAATCTATGTTGTGATAGTCATACGTAACTTCTTACCGGTATGTCCACTGCAGCAAATATTAAGGCGGATGTTGTATTTGCATGCTTGCCATTGTAGTGCAAAGTTGCTCAGCAGAGCAAGGGTTAACGTGGGGCTTAGAACAGCACCACCCTCGGTATGATGTATAGAGTCATGTGGTATTGGCAATTGGGGAACAGTCTAGAAGGAATCAACCTGCAAGTCTTTATTTATAGTAAAGAGTCCAGGTATGGAGCTGACCCCATTCTAGATCTTAACCCGACTGTGTCCATCTGACTGACCCTGGCTCTCAATCAGCTGACCTCTGAGATCACTGTGGTGATATGCATCATTGTAGATACACAATGGGTTAATGTAAGTACACGTAGACTAGCCAGACACTAGAGGGAGCACCAGAGACATAACACACAGACACTCAACCAATAGGTCAGTAAGATAGGACACGACCAATGGGCATTCACGATACACACAGAGGTGACACTATCACAGGGGGGCATTACACCAAGGCATATACAAAGGACACAGCACACATGATCTTCCTCTTTCCAGTGGAGACACTCAGTGAATAGTGACATAGGGCTGATTCAATATCACACCCACCACGTGGATTGTAGCAGACTGGCTTGTCAGTCTGAGTAGCTATAAGAGGATTAACAGTAGAGTCGAACCCGAGAAGGCGAATTGTAAATAGTTCAATAAACGTGTTGAAATTATCTCCACGTCTGAAACTTCCTTTGTCACAGTGCACATCAAGGAAGCCGCTTATGCTACGCCAAGAGCATAACAAGACAATCACTGCCTGGGTAATACTGATTACAATCCCACATTGACCCTTCCTGTACCAGACTCCACTCCTACACCTCCTCCAAGTCTTTACCCCGTAGATATAGAATTACCTTAGTTTACTCTCAAGTCTTAGATTGTTATAAGTCTTGTGCATTAACATTATTGTTACAGCATTAATGTTATTCTAATATCATTGCTATTACAGTATTCACATTAATTATATTTTGACTATTCCATCTCTTCTCTCCAAGTCCTTGAAGTTAGAGGTTCAGGTGGCCTGGAGGCTTTATAACACTTCCCCATCTCGTTCATCGTTCGACCAGGAGAGTGGTAGGCTCTGGTGTTGCTTGTTGGCTTCGAGGTTGGATTGATGTTTGGTTATGATTTTATCCATTTCTTCCATTGTTTGATATTAAACCATGCCTGGTTGGTCTTGCTAGTTTGGTAATGTATGGATGTTGTTACTCTTGACCATTTCATGCAGAGTAGACTTGACAATGTTTTTGCTCCTTCCTTCTTTGTTTAGGCTGCCTCGAAGCTCTCTGAAGCTGAGGAAGAGCATTCCTGTGGCAAGAGGAAGATTGAATAGCATGCTCACCTCTGCTTTTTATTGTTGATGGTATGGAACTGCTACAGGGTTTCAGCATTCCATGTGTTTTTGGCACATTGGCTGGAGGTTGTTGTGTGTGCATAGTGGCTAGGTGTCGACCAACTATATTATCATTCTAGTTGGAGGTAGAGGCTCCTCAGACTGTTGATGCTTCTCTGGTACCACTTCCACCAGAGGTTCTATGATAATCCTGTGTGCGGGAGGTTGATCTGATCATTGGGGATTTCCACAGACCTTGAATGATGATGGGTAAACCTGCTCTGCAAAAAGAAAAGTAAGATCGTAGGTGAACTCAGCATCTGAGTGCTCTTTAGTGTTTGAGGGCTCACGCCATGCTGGTTTGACTGGCTAATGATTGAGGTAGTTTTGTCGCCTTTCACCAGTTGGCGAAGATCGAGGGCTACAGAAGTATCTCTGGTCAGAAAAGAGAAAAGCTGATTCCAGACAATGTACATCAGCTCAAAGATTTGTTTGTCATCATACCTCAGTAGTTCAAGGATCATGCTGACGACCAGGAGCCGGACTCCCCCTGCTCCGTACAATGGAGTGGCTATCGTTTGAATTCCAACCATCTCATCTGACAGGACTGCCACACTGGCACCTGAAACTAATTAAAAATTTGTTTGATGACTATTTACCACAATATCAGCATTCCAAATTGATCAACTGCATTTTTGATGTCCCCAAGAAGAATGGATGTGCATGACCTTGATCTCCGGTCTCAACCCAATGGATGACCTTTGGGGTGTCTGTGTGGTGTTGGGGTTTTGATTTACCAAAGTTTACCAAAGTGTCTCTCTCTATTGTGCTGGAAGCATTGGGTGGTATTTGCTGGGTATTGATCTTTCCTGTGAGGGTGCCTCACACCCGCAGCGCTGGCATCGCTGCTCTGCTGGGCGGTTCTGGGGCTGCATCTCCTGACTTGGGTGATCCCTGCAACTTTTGTAACCTGCTATGGTGAATCAAGGGTTGGTTTTTGCTCGAGAAATGTTATCTACCCTCAGATGGTCCTGTAGCTCACGTAGCTCAGACAGTCTAGCTAGCTGGATAGCCTTGATGAGGGTAAGATCATCTTTAGCTTGTTGAAGGTCAGACCATCATGATTCTGTATCAGATGAGCTCAGACTTTAGATCGCCATATTCATATCCTTCTGCCTCCTCGCGAGATCACTAATGAAGGAATTGACGGGTTCCCAGGGAGCTGGACTCTCTTATTAAAATTACCTTTCTCCAGTATTTTGTTGTATCTCAAGTTGAAATATTTGTCAAAAGATTTCAAAACGTCATCAAATCTGGCAGGAAATTCATGTAATACTGTAATTTGTTGTAAAGGGGTGTACTAACACTCGGGAGATTGGGGAATTGTTACACATAATAAATACCCTTGTGCACAACCAGTATGATGCCTCTGTAACTTTCTTCTGACCCATCTTTCCAGGCATTCCCCTTCTCGCCCTCCCCATGCCACTCACTCATGCTCCGGCCGTGGACAAATCCCCGGAGCTGTGTCCCATCCCCTGGGTGTTCAGATGTTGGCTGCCCCACCCTCCATCGAACACTAAGGTGGCAAGCCCAGCGGCCCTGGGCTCTTTGTCTATGAGCAAAGATGGCTACTCACCCTGAAACCTGGAGTTTGGAATCGGATTTAGCATTGTGTCTTTTTCAAACTACATCTTTGAATGAATGATTTAAAAGAGGCTTCTCAGGGTTAGTTGTCTTCGAGTTTTAAAATGTTTTCCTTACCCTTGCTGGCTGTGGACACTGCTCATTTAGGCTGGGCTTCCATGGCGGATGCAATGGAGTCGTCTGCTTGAGTAGAATTTCTACCTTTCTTTTCTTCTTCCAAGCTTTAGTATATGGAGGGATAGACATTTTGACCACTTAATTCATCCCAAAGCAGAAGGCAATTGTACAGTTGATCTTTGAAAGCACAAGTGAAATGACAAGTCAATTCCCACACAGCCAGATTTCCCATACAACTTTTCTACAGGTCTTTAATTTTTAATATATTTCAGTGACAACCATGAATTGCAGGCCAATTCTGAATGGAATATTCTTCATGCTTCCTAACAGATTGAAAAACACAACAGTTAGCAAGGAAATGCGTCATTGTTGAGTCAAATGTATGCCAATTACCCTCTGTAGGTGAACACATTCCATTGCCATTCAGGATGAAATTTTCTTTTTTATTCTTTTTAATGATTTGAAAAGTAATTTCTTAGTCATGTGATTTTGCTGCAACAAAGGTAAACATTTCTTGAACAAACATTACATAGAAATGTTGATTGCAGAGGTGACCAATCATGTTCACTAACTGAAATGAATCAAGTTTTCTAAGATTGTAATAATAGGATTTGCAAGTTTAAAAATAATTTGCTTTTATTGAAGATAATTTTAAAAACCTTTCGGGAGGGAAAGGAAAGGAGATAATCAGACTTTTGCCCTGATTTTTACCTGATTTTAAGTGCGTGGGTCATTAAAACGCCAAAGAGTCACATCTGGATGATTCTCTGACACAGTCACCCCAGAATGCCTGCCTGCCCCATATAGGAGGGTTACCAATTAGGATAATTTTTTTTCTTTTTTTTTTTAAATCATTTTTATTGAAACATTTTTTACAAAATATATAACAACAAACAGTAACAAACAACAATAAAACAACATAATAAGCATAACACCCCCAAGACCATAGCAACACATATATCGAGCCCCCCATCCCCCCAAACCCGGTAAACAACAAGATAACTTGAAAATAAATTAAATTAAATAAACATAGTCAGATATCAGATACCTTCCCATCCCCGACCCAGACCCCCGAAAGAACCCTGTCCCTCACCCCCTCGCGGGCAGCAAAGGGAATCCCTCCACCTGCCGCTTAGCAAACGCCTTTACCTGCAGATACCTGAACATGTTCCCCGAGGGGAGCTCAAATTTCTCCTCAAACTCTCCCACGCTCGCAAACTTCCCATCAACGAACAGGTCCCTTAGCTTTCTGATGCCCGCTCTGTGCCATCCCAAGAACCCCCCATCGATGTTCCCCGGGACTAACCGATGGTTCCCCCTTAGCGGAGCTTCCATCGAGCCCCCCACTTCCCCCTATGTCGCCGCCACTGCCCCCAAATCTTGAGGGTAGCCGCCATCACCGGACTCGTGGTATACCTCGGAGGAGGGAGCGGCAACGGCGCCGTTACCAGGGCCCCCAGGCTTGTGCCTCCACAGGACGCCATCTCCAACCTTTTCCATGCTGCCCCCTCCCCCTCCATCACCCACTTGCGCACCATCGACACATTGGCCACCCAATGATACCCCGAACAGTTGGGCAGCGCCAGCCCCCCACCATCTCTGCCCCGCTCCAAGAAAACCCTCTTTACCCTCGGGGTCCCATGCGCCCAAACAAAGCTCATGATGCTGCTAGTCACCCTCCTAAAAAAGGCCCTAGGGATAAGGATGGGCAGGCACTGAAAAAGGAACAAGAACCTCGGGAGCACCGTCATTTTGACGGACTGCACTCTACCCGCCAACGATAGCGGCACCATGTCCCACCTTTTAAATTCCTCCTCCATCTGCTCCACAAGCCTGGTAAAATTAAGCTTGTGGAGAGTCCCCCAACTCCTGGCCACCTGCACCCCCAGGTACCTAAAACTCTTCACTGTCCTCTTAAACGGGAGCCTACCAATTCCCTCCTCTTGAACCCGGGTGCACTACAAACACCTCGCTCTTACCCAGATTCAGTTTATAGCCCGAGAAGCCCCCAAACTCAGCCAATAGCTCCATCACCCCCGGCATTCCCCCCACTGGGTCCGCCACATACAGGAGCAGGTCGTCCGCATACAGCGATACCCGGTGTTCCTCCCCACCCCGCACCAGACCCCTCCACCTCCCCGACTCCCTCAACGCCATAGCCAAAGGTTCAATTGCCAGTGCAAAAAGCAAGGGGGACAGGGGGCACCCCTGCCAGGTCCCACGGTAGAGCCTGAAGTACTCTGACCTCCTTCCATTAGTAGCTACACTCGCCATCGGGGCCTCATAAAGCAACCTCACCCATTTGATGAACCCCTCCCCAAATCCAAACCTCTCCAGCACCTCCCACAGGTAGCCCCACTCAACTCTATCAAAGGCCTTCTCTGCATCCAGCGCCGCCACTATCTCCGCCTCCCCCTCCACCGCCGGCATCATAATAACATTTAACAACCTCCGCACATTCGTGTTAAGCTGTCTTCCCTTGACAAATCCTGTCTGATCCTCATGTATCACCCCTGGCACACAGTCCTCTATCCTGGTGGCCAGGATCTTCGGCAGCAACTTAGCATCCACATTAAGGAGAGAGATTGGCCTGTATGATCCACACTGCAGGAGGTCCTTATCCCACTTCAGGATCAAATAAATCAGCGCCCGTGACATCGTCGGGGGCAAAGCCCCCCCTCCCTTGCCTCATTGAAGGCCCGCACCAACAGGGGGCCCAACAGGTCCGCATACTTTTTATAAAATTCCACCGGGAACCCATCCGGCCCCAGCGCCCTCCCTGACTGCATTTGACCAATCCCCTTGACTAGCTCCTCCAACTCAATTGGCGCCCCCAGCCCCTCCACCAGCTCCTCCTGCACCTTTGAGAAACGTAGCCTGTTCATAAAGTAAAGATCTCCACCCCCTCCCCCCCCGGCCACCGGTGGCTCTGACCGGTACAGTTCCTCGTAAAAGTCCCTAAAGACCCCGTTCACCTCTGCCCCCTTCCGCTCCAAATTCCCACCCTTATCCATCACTCCACTAATTTCCCTAGCCGCATCCCGCCTGCGGAGCTGATGAGCCAGCATCCTGCTCGCCTTCTCCCTATACTCATAAACCGCGCCTTACGCCTTCCTCCACTGTGTCTCCGCCTTTCTGGTGGTCAGCAAGTCGAACTTGGCCTGCAAGCTACGCCGTTCCCCCAACAATCCCTCCTCCGGGGCCTCCGCGTACCTCCTATCCCCCACCAGTCTCGCCCACTCCCTCCTCTCCCTCCTTTCCCTATGGGCCCGGATGGAAATCAGCTCCCCCCGGATCACTGCCTTCAGAGCCTCCCAAACCATCCCCACCCGGACCTCCCCCGTATCATTGGCCTCAAGGTACCCCTCAATACTTCCCTGGACCCTCCTACACACCTCCTCATCAGCCAGCAACCCCACGTCCAGACGCCACAGCGGGCGCTGGTCCCGCACCTCCCCCATCTCCAGATCGACCCAGTGCGGAGCATGGTCTGAAATCGCAATAGCCGAATATTCGGCCTCCTCCACCCTCGGGACCAGTCCCCTACTCAGAACGAAAAATCTATTCGGGAGTAAACCCTATGCACATGGGAGAAAAAGGAATACTCCCGCGCTCTCGGCCTCCCAAACCTCCAGGGATCCACCCCTCCCATCTGGTCCATAACCCTCAGCACCTTGGCTGCCGCCGGCCTCCTACCCGTCCTTGAACTGGACCGGTCTAGTGGGAGATCCAGCACCGTGTTAAAGTCTCCCCCAATGATCAGGCCCCCCTGCCTCCAGGTCCGGAATGCGGCCCAACATACGCCTCATAAAGCCAGTGACATCCCAATTCGGGGCATACACGTTTACCAGCACCACCTTCTCTCCCTGCAGCCTACCCTTCACCATAACAAACCTGCCCTCCTTGTCCGCCACCACCTCAGACGCCTCGAACGCCACCCTCTTCCCCACCAGAATCGCCACTCCCCGGTTCTTCGCATCTAATCCTGAATGGAAAACCTGCCCCACCCACCCCTTCCTCAGACGAACCTGGTCCGCCACCTTCAGGTGGGTCTCCTGGAGCGTAGCCACGTCCGCCTTCAGCCCCTTCAAATGAGAAAATACCCTAGCCCGCTTAACCGGCCCATTCAGCCCCCTCACGTTCCAGGTGATCAGCCAGATCAGAGGGCACCCCCCCCCCCCTCCCCCGCCGACTAGCCATAGCTCATCGACTGCCCGCCCCAGGCCAGCACACCCCGCCCAACCCGTTCCCCATAACGATACGGTACAGGAGAGGTGCGGGACCATCTCCTCTGCCCCCCTGGCCCACACCAGCTCCTTCCTGGTCATTCCAGCAGCAACCCGGTATTCCCCCCCCCCCCCACCCCGCCACCCCCCCACCCCCACCACACCCCTCCCCCCAGGCTAGGACCCCTCCTAGCCGCGACACACCCTCCATGGTACCTCCGTGAGTCAGCTGACTTCTGCTGACCCCGGCAAGTCCCGCCAAAATCCGACCCCTCCCGACATGGGGTCATCCCCCCACCTGCCACTCCTCCTTGGCTCCGCTCCAGCGCGGGAAAAAACCAGTAGAGGCCACGCCTCCACCGCCAGCTCCACCCCTCCTGCCCCGCAGCGCAGGAAACCAGAGGAAAGCCCGCGCTTTCACACTGCCCCACCCCATCCTTGTGACGCAGCTCCCAAATTCCAGCTCCACCCCATCCCCCAGCCCCGTACAGAAAAAAAACAAACCCCCAACATCCCCCACATAACACAAAACCATACCCAACAGAACCACCCGGAAACAGAGCAAGAACCAGCATAGAAAAAACATATCAAAATTACAAAAACAGCAACAGCAAAAACAGCAACAACCGTAGTACACAAGACCCCGCAGCCCCCAAACCCTAGTTCGAGTCCAGCTTCTCCGCCTGCACAAAGGCCCACGCCTCCTCCGGGGACTCGAAGTAGTAATGCCGGTCCTTATATGTTACCCACAGACGCGCAGGCTGCAGCATTCTAAATTTAACCTGCTTGTTATGCAGCACCGCCTTCGTCCGGTTAAACCCGGCCCGCCACTTTGCCACCTCTGCACTCCAGTCCTGGTAGATTCGCACTACTGAGTTCTCCCACTTGCTGCTCCTCTCCTTCTTGGCCCAGCGCAGCACACACTCCCGGTCACTGAACCGATGGAACCGCACCAGCACCGCCCGCGGGGGTTCATTCGCCTTGGGCCTCCTGGCCAGCACTCTGTGGGCTCCCTCAAGCTCCAGGGGCAGATGTAAGGACCCCGCCCCCACCAACGAATTCAGCATCGTGGCCACATAGGAGGGTAGATCCAACCCCTCCAGCCCCTCCGCAAGGCCCAGGATCCTCAAATTCTTCCTCCTTGTGCGAAAGTCCAGCTCCTCCAAGCGGTCTTGTCACTATTTGTGAAGTGCCTCGTGCAACTCCACTTTCCCCACGAGGACCACGGCCTCCTCCTCCCGCTCAGCGGCCTGCTGCTGCAAATCCCGAATGGACACCTCCTGGGCCGCCTGGGTCTCAAGCAGCCTGTTGGTAGTCGCCTTCAGGGAGTCCAGCAACTCAGCCTTCAGCTCCGCAAAACAGCGCAGAAAAGCAGCTTTCTGCTCCTGTGCCCACTTCCACCAGTCCTCGGGTGCTCCGCCGGCCGCCATTTTGTCCTCCTTCCCCTGCTTTTTCTGGGGAGCTGCTGCAGCCTTTTTCTTTGCCCCACTCCGGGTGCGCACCATAAATTGCGTGGAATGTTCCTCCAAGCACCTTCCCCCACCGGGAATAGTCGAAACAGCGCCGTTTGGGGCCCTAAAACAGGCCCGAAAGTCCTTTGATAGCGGGAGCTGCCAAACGTGCGGCTTAGCTCCGCATCACTGCAACAGGAAGTCACCAATTTGGATAATTAAAGACCCAATTATGGATATTATTTTGCCAGCACAGTGGCCCTCCACCATATGGGAGCTCACTAGCTTCATAGAGACAGCTTCCCAACTGTTTCCTGAGGCGGGACACCAGAGGTAGAGATTCCATGACCCGAAGGAGGGTTGGCAGCCAGGAAACGTTTACCCACAGACCCAAAGATGCATCCAGAGAGGGTCTCCCCTTGATGGGTGGGCCATAGCACCTTCAATGAACTAACTTTTCAAATTCACATTGCATCCTTGAGGGCATCTCAAAGTTGAGACACCCTCAAATTCAATCCTTTATAATTGAAGGCAGACACCCACATTGTAGTATGAGTGCATTCAGGGTTGAAAAGGTCAGAATGTAGGGCTAAAGAAACACTATCACCCACATGATCATGTAAGAGACTCACACATGACCAAAGGTTTCGAAGGAGAAAGCTCATGGCTTAGACTGAGTAACACCTGTAGTCATGTATATCTGTCAATAGTTATGTTCATCTGATATGCTAATTATTGTTCAGACATATCTTTGTCCATGCAATCGTTTCTTAACCAGTCACAACCAACATGGTCTCAGAATTGGGATCTTAGAACAATGTCCTAGAAATCATGTTAACCCAGGACAATTTTTCAATACATGAGCTTGTCCACAAAAGTGGGGCAGTACTCATCAACCTTTTTGACAGATGCCTATATTTCATGCCGACCATTTCGTGATTTTGATATACTTCATGATAACCAGACATTAATTACGAATTTGTTTTCACCTGATATACTAAAATTGGAATGAAACACCCCCTGCTATTTTCCAGAACAAGTGAATTCATGGTTACAATAGTTGAATTTGTAATAAGGTAATAGATGTAATAAGAAAACAAAAAATGTTCCAAAATAAATTATTTAATAAGATAAGAAGACAAAGTCCAGGTTCCTGAGAAAGCAATGGCTCCAGGGAGCCGATCTATCTTTCTCTTCTATTACTTGATCGCAAGATTCCACAGGGGCAATTTTCAGCTCACAATCATCTATTTTTCTGCTTGAACAAGACAGAAATTTGAAAAAGTACAGCTCACTTACCACATAAGGCCCCAGCTCGTGTAATTTAAAAAGGGACTTGGATAGATAGCTAGCACTCTCATTCATTAATTTAAGTCATAGTAAGCGCCCCAATTCAATTTTGACCTTTCACTCACCTAGTGAATGGGCAGAGAGAGCCCACAGGTTAAGCTTCTTCTGCAAACAGAATTTTGGGTGGTCAAAAGAAATGCAAACGCTTGTTCTAGAAAAATCATGGGCGCAATCTACCGGCAGTGTCCCTCCGGAATCAGAGCAGGACGCAGCCTGTAGATCCAGGAGAACCCTCCCCCAGGATTCCCAACAGCCGTTACATTTCCCGAGATCTAACCAGATCTCGCAAGACATCATGATCTGGGTCCTGCCCACGATCGTGTATGGCTAAGTGATTTTAAGAACCCACTTAGCCATGCTCGTGCCAGATCTAATGGTCACCCGGCATCTACCGGCCTCGCTGAGGAGACCCCAGTCGGGCGCTGTTCAGTACTGGTCCCCATAAAGGGGGACCAAGTAGAACAGTACCTGCGGAGGTCTTCCAGGAGATTGGATGCCTCTGGGTGGTCAGCTTTGTAGCCACGTCCCGATTCCAAAATGGACACTCGCAAAGAGTACAGGGAAAAATGGACAGCACTAGAAAAACAAGCAGGTACAAGGTTTCCTGTGGATTGGAACTTGCAGAGCCCAGACAGAACTGAAACTACAAGCCATTAGCATAGTAATGAGCTATCTCCGGGGACAAAAAGAAACATTGAAACAATCGGTACCAGGGCAGACTCCCCGGCGCCAGTGGAGACTAAAACAAAGGCAGGCCAACAGTTACCTAGAGCCCGCCCAGCGATCGGGGAACGACCCCGTTATTGGAGAGAATCGATACAAACGATTGGGACATGGTCCAATTAATTGGGACCAAGTCCAGGGTCCGAACCCTTTGCACTATAAAGCAGAGTCCCCAAGGTCAGAACGCTCTCTCTGAAGCTCTCGGAAGAACTCTTACTCTTACTCTTCTTCATCACCTTCACCTTAGCCTTTGGCTCTCAGCGACGAGAGGCCCGGCAAGCACGCCACGAGATAGGCTATTATTCTATACCAGTTCGAAGCCAGCAGGATCAGAACCGGACAACGGCCATTGTTCCTCTGACTGAGTGGGCCCCCCCGCAGCTAAGTATAGGCTTTTAGTAGTAGTTGTAGTTTAGTGAGTAGAGTTTGTGCATGAGTAATAATTGACTGTGTGTGTAAATAAATGTGCATTGATTTCAAACTTACTAACTGGTGTATCGAGTCATTGATCAGTATTCGGTTTTGAACCTTGTGGTGGTATCAGAAAGATACCTGGCGACTCTTGAGCAAAGGTAATTAAAACAGAGCAAATTAAGGGAAAGCATAACGAGCAACAGCTTCCATGCAGGGTGGCACTCTGGAACTGCTGGTGCAACCCGGGTGCCCTGGCACTGCCAGGGTGCCCAGATAGCACTGCCAGATTGGCAGGGGCACTCCCAGAGTGCCAGAGTGCCAGGCTGGCAGTGCCAAGGTGAAAGGCTGGCATTCTGTCCAGCTGAGATTGGGCATGGTGGTGCCCTGTCTGTGTGAGGTTGGGTGTGGGGGCTTGGGAAATCAGGACGCCGTCCCAATCCCAAGCTTCATTCGCTAGAGCTCTTCAGTGCAGGAAATGTTGCTGACTGTGGCCTCAATATTCCCCACTGGGGCACTAAAAATAAACAGAGTGCCATTATTTAGTGGGGTTGTTCCCAGCACTACATGCGTCAGGAACAACCCCGCAAATCCCACCCAGAATGCGCTCCAACTCATTTACTGTTGATCTATTCGTTCAGCCAGTGGAATATCACTGCCTCCCATTCCAACAAAATTCTGCCAGTTCACCTTTTCAGAAGAGGCACTGAATTTCCAAGTAGCTTTTGTCAGCACGTATTCAAAGCTGACAATTCTTCAATTTTATTTCACTGTGACACCAAATCGATCAGACACCCAATTGCCCACCTGATATTCACTCCATTGCCAGACATGATGTTCTGAAGGTACGTTGACCCAACCAGCTCTACTCCGCAGAATATTCATACCAAACCTAAGAAGGTTCTTCGGGGGACTCTCCACATCTTCTGCAGTATCAGGGCAAGATTTATAATGCAAAATCCCTGCTCACCGGCATCTAAGTAGTCGAGTATGAATGAACAAAAGGCAGGAGCAGAAGGAAGACCAATGGGAAAATGCTTTTTGAAACATAATTCTTCATGTTGCTCTCTAATAAAATCATGTCAACATTAAATATCTATGTTCCGCAGAAACTGTCTTCAAAAGTAAAATCCCTTCTGTTTTGTGTGATCTTGAAACATCACGAAGAAGCAGAAACTCTCAACGGACAGTACACATGAATTGAATGGTGTGCCTGTGTCCCAATGGCAACATCAGCCAATATAAGGGAGATTGGGGAGTTTATATAGGTTGATAGGTTCCCAGTCAATTAGTTTAGTATTCCTGAAGGTGAAGGAGATACCTCTTGAAAGCAACACTTTTGATAAAGACTGAGACCTCCTATTGAATGTAATATAAAAGGAGGGAATCAGAGCTAAAAGCAACTGTCAGTGAAAATCTTTCTTCAGTAGCCTTTGATAACATCTAACAGCAAGTATATGGAGGCTGAGCAGCTGGTTGTGACTTCTGCTGCTTGTTGCATTGCTGGTTTTTTTTTAACAAACAATTTTATTGAGGTAGTTTTTGGCTTTGTAAACAGTTACAGACATCAACAGAAAGAAAGCAAAAAAGGCAAAAATGTGCTAACATCCATGTACTTTCAATACTTCAATCGTAACATACTGCACAAGCCCGCTCCTCTCCCACCGGTACTACCCGCCATTTTGTCCCTCCTACTCTACTGTACTCTAACCCCTCCCTCCACCCCCTGCTGACGCTCACTCTCACGCAAAGAAGTCAATAAATGGTTGCCACCTCCGGGCGAACCCCTGTACAGGTCCCCTCAAGGCGAACTTAATTTTTTCCATACCCAGGAAACCCGACATGTCCGCAAGCCACAACTCAGTCTTCGGGGGCTTTGAGTCCCTCCACGCCAATAGTATTCGTCGCCGGGTTATCAGGGAAGCAAAGGCCAAAACATCGGCCTCTTTCTCCCCCTGGACTCCCGGGTCTTCCGAAACCCCAAACATTGCCACCCCTGGACCCATCGCCACACTTGTTTTTAGCACCGCATGACGCCCGCAAATCCCTCCCAGTACCCCCTAAGCTTCGGGCATGCCCAAAACATGTGAACGTGGTTCGCTGGTCCTCCCGCGCACCTAGCGCATTTGTCCTCTATCCCAAAGAATTTGCTCATCCGAGCCACAGTCATGAGGGCCCGGTGAACGAACTTAAATTGAATCAGCCCAAGGCTGGCACATGTTGCGGTCGAATTTACCCTATTCAGGGCCTCTGCCCACAGCCCGTCCTCCATTTCCCCGCCTAGCTCCTCCTCCCATTTAAGTTTCAGTTCCTCCGTCTGGGGCCCTTCCTCCCTCATGAGCGCCTTATAAATACCCGAGACTCTACTCTCCCCTTCTTCCCCCCTAGAGACTATTCTGTTTAGCATCCCCATTGGCGGGAGGCGTGGGAAAGATGGGACCTGTCTACGAACAAAGTCCCGCAACTGTAGGTATCTAAAATCATTTCCCCTTACCAACCCAAATTTCTCCTCCAAGCTCCTCAAACTCGCGAAGCTCCCTTCCAGGAACATATCGCCCACCCTTCCCACCCCCGCCCGCCGCCATACTCAAAACCCCCCATCCATACTCCCAGGGGCAAACCGATGGTTGTCGCAGATTGGCGCCCAAACCGACGCCCCCATCTCCCCTACGTGCCTCCTCCACTGGCCCCATATCCGCAGGGTCGCCACCACTACCAGGCTGGTGGAGTACCTGGCCGGCGGCAGCGGTAGAGGAGCCGTGACCAGGGCTGCCAAGCTGTAGCCCCTGCACGAAGCCGCCTCCACCCGCTCCCAGATAGACCCCGTACCCACCATCCACTTCCTTATCATAGCGATGTTGGCCGCCCAGTAATAATTAATCAGACTCGGCAAAGCCAGCCCTCCCTCACTGCGGTTCCTCTCCAACATCGCCTTCTTCACCCGCGGGGATTTTCCCGCCCAGACAAAGCTCATGATCATCTTGTTAACTCTTTTGAAGAAGGACTGTGGGACAAAGATCGGGAGGCACTGAAAAACAAACAGAAATCTAGGGAGGATTGTCATCTTTACAGTCTGCACCCTCCCTGCCAGCGACAGCGGTAGTGCATCCCATCTCCGAAACTCTCCCTTCATTTGCTCCACCACCCTGGCCAAATTTAACTTGTGCAGCCTGCCCCAGTCTCGTGCCACCTAGATTCCCAAATACCGGAAATTTTCCTCAACCAGCCTAAACGGTAGCCCTCTCAATCTGTTCTCCTGGCCCCTTGCCTGTACCAAAAACATTTCACTCTTGGCCGTATTTAATTTGTATCCTGAAAACTGGCCGAACTTCCTCAACATTCCAAGTATACTTCCCATCCCAGCCACTGGGTCCAACATGTACAGGAGCAGGTCGTCTGCGTAAAGAGAGACCCTATGTTCTACCCCACCCCTCACCATCCCCTTCCATCCCTCTGCGGCTCTCAGCGCAATCGCCAGCGGCTCTATGGCCAGCGCAAACAGCAGCAGGGAGAGCGGGCAGCCCTGTCTGGTCCCTCGGTACAGCCTAAAGTACTCCGACACTTCTCTGTGAGTCCTGACGCTGGCCCTCGGGGCCTGATATAATAATTTGATCCAATCCACCAGTCCCTCCCCTAACCCAAACCATCCGAGCACCTCCCATAGATAGTCCCACTCCACCCGGTCAAAGGCCTTCTCGGCGTCCATCGCCACCACTACCTCCACCTCCCTGCCCACCGTGGGCATCATTATCACATTAAGTAATCTTCTCAGGTTGGCCACCAGCTGCCTACCTTTCACGAACCCAGTTTGGTCCTCCCCAATCACCTCCGGTATGCAGTCCTCCATTCTAACCGCCAGTACCTTTGCCAGGAGCTTGGCATCAACATTAATCAGGGAGATTGGCCTGTAGGACCCGCACGCCTCCGGGTCTTTACCCCGCTTCAATATCAGTGATATAGTGGCTTGCGACATTGTCGGTGGCAGGGTTCCTCTGTCCCTTGCCTCATTGAAAACCCTCGCCAAGACCGAGCCCACCAGCTCAGAAACCTTCCTATAGAACTCTACTGGGTATCCATCCGGCCCCGGGGCTTTCCCCAACTGCATGGCCTTTAGGCCCCCCAATACCTCCTCCACTCTAATCGGGGCCCCCAGCTCTTCCACTCGCCCCTCACCTACTGTTGGGAATGTTAACCCGTCCAGAAACCTTTTCATCTCCTCCGGTTCTTCCGGCGGCTCCGAAGTATACAGCTTGCGATAAAAGTCCCGGAATACCTTATTCAATCCTGCCGGGTCCTCCACTTTGCGCCCCTCCCCATCCATCACTCTGCCTATTTCCCTGGCCGCCTCCCTCCTCCTGAGTTGCTGTGCTAACAGTCTGCTAGCCTTTTCCCCATGCTCGTACACCACTCCCCTCGCCTTCCTAAGCTGTTCCACGGCCCTACTCGTGGATAGTGCCCCCAGTTCTGCCTGTAGTCTCTGCCTCTCCCTGAGTAAAACCTCCCCCGGGGACTCCGCGTGCTCTTCATCTATCCGACCCATTTCCCTGACCAATCTATCCATCTCTGCCCTGTCTGGCTTGGCTCTGTGGGCCCCAATTGAAATCAGCTCCCCCCGCACTACTGCCTTTAGCGCCTCCCACAGGGTCGCCGCTGAGACCTCCCCCGTGTCATTCACCTGCAGGTAATTCCGCATACATCTCCGAAGCCTCTCGCAGATCCCCTCCTCTGACAGCAGTCCCATATCTAGCCTCCATTGCGGGCGTTGGTAGCTCGCCCCCCCCGATCTGCAGGTCTACCCAGTGCGGGGCATGGTCTGAGATAGTAATTGCCGAATATTCCGTGTTCTTTACCTCCCCTATACAATCCCTGCTTAGTACGAAGAAATCTATCCTAGAATATACTTTATGGACGTATGGGTAAAACGAGTAGCCCCTTCCTGTCGGCTGTCTAGCTCTCCAGGGGTCCACTGCCCCCATTTGCTCCATAAACCCTTTCA
Organism: Scyliorhinus canicula; assembly: GCF_902713615.1. Taxonomy (NCBI): domain Eukaryota; kingdom Metazoa; phylum Chordata; class Chondrichthyes; order Carcharhiniformes; family Scyliorhinidae; genus Scyliorhinus; species Scyliorhinus canicula. The sequence goes on along the minus strand of NC_052153.1, from coordinate 119,469,912 downwards.
GCTCCCTTGCCATTGCTGGGAGCCTACCCGTTCTGGGACACGACCGATCCAGCGCCGGATCAAGAACCATGTTAAAGTCCCCCCCCCTATTATTAGCCTGCGAGAGTCCAGGTCCGGGATCTTCCCCAGCACTCTTTTAATGAAGTCCACGTCATCCCAGTTCGGGGCATATATATTCACCAGCACCACTCTTCTCCCCTCCAGTCTGCCCCGTACCATCAGGTATCTGCCCCCCCTGTCTGCTGCTATGCCCTCCGCCTCAAATTGCACCCGCTTGTTGATCATGATTGCCACCCCCCTGGACTTCGAGTCCAAGTCCGAGTGGAAGACCTGGCTAATCCAGCCCTTCCTTAGCCTGGTCTGATCAGATACTTTCAGATGTGTCTCCTGCAACATAATTACGTCCGCCCTCAGAGCCCGCGGCCTCACGGTAGCATGGTGGTTAGCATCAATGCTTCACAGCTCCAGGGTCCCAGGTTCGATTCCCGGCTGGGTCACTGTCTGTGTGGAGTCTGCACGTCCTCCCCGTGTGTGCGTGGGTTTCCTCCGGGTGCTCCGGTTTCCTCCCACAGTCCAAAGATGTGCGGGTTAGGTGGATTGGCCATGCTAAATTGCCCGTAGTGTAAGGTTAATGGGGGGATTGTTGGGTTACGGGTATACGGGTTACGTGGGTTTAAGTGGGGTGATCATTGCTCGGCACAACATCGAGGGCCGAAGGGCCTGTTCTGTGCTGTACTGTTCTATGTTCTATGTTCTAAGTGCGCGAACACCCGCGCCCTCTTAACCGGCCCATTCAGTCCCCTGACATTCCAGGTGATCAGCCTGGTCGGGGGGCACAACCCCCCCCCCCCCCCCCCCCCCCCTCCCCACCACACTGGTCAGCCATAGCCTTTCTTGGGCCGTCCCGTGGGGCCTCTTTTCGGGACCAGCCCCTGATCCCTCGCAAAATCCATCGCTACTTCAGGCTCGGAGAAGTAGTGGTGTTGACCCTGGTGCGTGACCTATAGGCGAGCCGGGAACAGCAGAGCAAACTTCACGTGCTTCTTGAACAGCACCTCCTTGACATTCTTAAAGGCTGCTCGCCGCCGAGCCACCTCCTGGCTTAGGTCCTGGTAAATGTGGAGGACACTGTTGTTCCACGTGCTGCTCCTGGTGCTCTTTGCCCACCGCAGCACCTGCTCCTTGTCCACGAACCTGTGGAACCTAATCACCATCGGGCGGGGGGGTCCGCCCGGCCGCCCCTGCCTCGCCTGCACTCTGTATGCCCCCTCCAGCTCCAGTGGTCGCAGAAAGGCTTCGGCCCCCATCAGCTGCATCAATAGGTCTGCTACAAACGCTGCGGCATCAGCTCCCTCAGCCCCCTCCGGGAGGCCGACCATCCTCAGGTTGTTCCTGCGGGCTCTATTCTCCAGCTTCTCCACTCTGTCCAGCAGTCTTCTCTGCCGCTCCTTCAGCCCGTCAACTTCTAGCGCCGCAACCGTCTGCGCATCCGCCTGCTCCTCCACCGCCTCTCCCAGCTCCTTAACTTTAACATCCTGCGCATCCAGCCTCTGGTTCAGCTGATCCACCGCTTTCTGGATTGGGTCCAAGCTGTCCCACTTCAGCGCTTCAAAACTGGACTTCATTACCTGGAGCATGTTATCCAGGTCCTGCTGGATTGCTGAGTCCGGGGTCCGTGTGTCCGCCATCTTAGGTTCCAGGTAAGTTTCTACAGGTCCTTTTCTCTGTCCCTTTTTCTCTCTTTTCTTCTGCCTCCTGGACTCCCGCTGTTCCATGTGCCGCAGCCCGCTCCCCAGCACTTGCGCTGCCGCCTTCCTTCAGGTCCGTGCCGCGCTATCGTGGGGAATCAGCCCCTAAACGCCCACCGGAGTGAGAGCCCGCCGAATGTGCGGCTCACTCGGACATCGCCACCACCGGAAGCTCGGTTTGTTTTGTATTTGATGTGTCTCACCTTATGAACTCTGTGGTCTCTATGCTGAACAAGGACTGTGTTAGATACTATATACAGCACAAAAATAGACCCTTTGGTCCATTGTCCTTATTTATGCTCCATCCAGATCTTATTCTGTCCTATGTCTGTTATTTATCAGCATATCCCGCGATTCCTTTCACCTTCATGTATTTATATGGCTTACCATTTTAGCTTAGCATCTATGTTCTTCATCTGAGTAACAGAAACTTATATTTGTACAGCAACTTTAACATGTATAAAATCCCAAGATTCACAAGAGTTTCTTCAAAGAAAATTTGACGCTGAGCCATGTAAGGTTAAGAGAAATGACCAAACATTGCCGCCATGTCGGCCCCCCTGGCAATTCTCCGGGCCTTGACAGGGCCGAGTGCCCGCCGAGTTCAGCCGAGTTCCACCGGTGTAGGTTATGTATGGTCCTACCCGTTGGGACCTCTGAGTTCTGGCTGCGGGGGCCGTACTGGTGGGGGGGGGGGGGGAGATCCAAGGCCGGGGTGGGGGGCTTGACTCACCTGAGCTTGTAGGCAGCCTGGCCCGTGATCGGGGCCTACCGATCTGTGGGCGGGCTAGTTCCGTGATGAAATATTGGGTGTGATGGCAGTGCGGGTAGTATGTTCATCATTTTCCCCAGTGTGGCTGACATTTTCCCAATGCCAAGTAAGGTAGCAGACGGTCCTTCTGCTTTTAAACCAATTGAGTCCCTCTTCCTGCCACTGCTGGTCATTTACCAGCACAATGGACTCTTCACCATGCAGAGAGAGCTCTAGGTGTAGACTGGTGGTGTCTTTGCAAGCTCAAGTGAGTGGGGAGAGCCCTCCTGAGGGCAAGGATTGTCCTCAATACAACATTTCCTTCTGATCTCACAAACCACAGGCCACCTTTCACTGGGGTCTACTCAATATGGCTGGTCCAGCCCTGGTTGCAGCCCTGTTCCCAATGGTATTGCTAGAACTGAAGAGATGCAAGGCCTCTGATTAACTGCATACACATGGGGGCGGGACCTCCTGTCTAGTAACTGCCAGCTGCATGCAAAATCGGGTCGGGTTTCCAAAACTGGCCAAGGCAGGGAGACCCTTGAATTTCAGGCTGGTGTACGAGGCCACCACCATCCCACAAAATCCCAGCCATCACCTCTATTCAGGTTGAGAAGAAATATGGATTCAAAGGTGTGGAAGAGATTGGTACCACATATTGTCATGATCAACACTTTGCGTCTTTTTTCAACTTCCTCACAGCCTCCTGCAGCTGAAGAAGAAGTTTGCATTGTGCCAGCTGTGCTTCAGCTGGTAGAACACTAACCTCTAAGCCACAATGTTATCACTCAGCTTCCACTCCAAGGCCTGAGTTTTTTGGATGCTGGAATCTAGCTTCCTGTCATCCGAAGAGTTGGCAGGGAAAATATCCCCATCGACTCCAAGTGCCCTGCAGCCATTTTACAGTTGAGTGATGGTTACGTGGCTGCAACAGGGACCTCTGCCCTTTAGTCAGAGAGCTTCAGGCCAATTTGAGTAATATTAACAATTAAGTAATACCTAAATGCAGTGTCAACATCTTCTGGGCCATAGATGCCAAGGCAACCCTGAATGTGAAGTTGGGGAGCTTCAGATGAAGGCTGGGTCATGAATACTTGTCAATGATCAGACAATGGTGTTACTGAAGCTCTCTCTTGCACAAAAAGGCCACCTGACTACCAGGTGCATATCCATGACTAAGAGTGACAAATGAAAATGAAAATCGCTTATTGTCACGAGTAGGCTTCAATGAAGTTACTGTGAAAAGTCCCTAGTCGCCACATTCTGGCACCTGTTCGGGGAGGCTGGTACAGGAATTGAACCGTGCTGCTGGCCTGCCTTGGGCTGCTTTAAAAGCCAGTGATTTAGCCCAGTGTGCTAAACCAGCCCCTCAGACCACAGTGCAATAAAGAGCAATCTCATGCGGGGTGCACGGTAAATGAATAAGGCAGAACATTATTCTTGTCGGAGGGATGGTCTGTGAAGAGAAGCAGCAGTTTGGATTCAGATCAACATTCAGGCGAGAACCAGTGATTGATATTATCCTCATTAAGGCACCTTGCAACACTCTAGGTATACTTCCATGAGTACACGGAGGTTTGCACTGCTGTACCCTGCCTCTTGAAATCTGCCATAAGCAATGAAATGTTGACACAATGATTGAAAAGACTGCACCATGTCAAATATCTTCATCGTCCTCTGGTGGAGTTCTTATCCCATAACAGAACCGCCAGACGCTCCCGAGGCTGCCTAATCTTCCATGTTTAAGGCTGCAATATTGTGACTACCCTTTCTGAGATTGATGTCCTTCGTTGAGTTCCTCCACAAACCTTGGATGCCATGTGATGCCCAGGGTAAATCTGGGGGCCTTTAACACCTGCAGAACAGATCCAGTCTAGGTAAAGTGTCGCTGGCCAGTATTGTCATGTTCCTATATACTTCCTGTAAATAATTTTTGCCTCCGACTAAACTGTCTGTTGCTGTTATCCACTGACGGTTGCCTGGAGTTCCTGTCACTACATGTTCCTTATCAGAAGAGACACCCCCTCTATCTCTCCATCTGGCAGCTCATCTTCCCTTCAGAGTGCCAGGTTGTGTAAAGCACATCAAACCACGATAAAGGCCCCATGGGAGAGCACTGGAGAGCGTCAACCAACCGTCTAGTAATCCAAAATGCATCTTCAGCATGCAAATGGTCTGTCTATCAAGAAGCCTACCACAGAATGAGCCATAGTACCTCTCCTCTCAGTCACTTTCCGGTTAACGAATGGGCGTCATAAACCATGGGCGGGATTCTCCCCTACCGGCTGGGGTGGGCCATACCGGCGCCGAGGAGTGGTGTGAACCACTCTGGCGTCGGGCCGCCCGAAAGGTGTGGAATCCTCCGCACCTTCAGGGGCTCGACCAGTGCCGGCAGGGTTGGCGCAGCAACAGCCGGCATCAAAGGGCTTGGCACCGCGCCAACCGGTGCCAAAGGGCCTCCGCCAGCCGGCGCATGTGCGGGAGCGCCACCGTGTGCTGGTGTCATCCCAGCGCAAGCGCAGGGGGATTCTTCTCCGCGCCGGCCAAAGCGGACCTTTACACCGGCCGGCGGGGAGGGGAAGAGCGCCCTCACGGCACAGGCCAGCCTGTGGATCGGTGGGCCCCGATCGCGGGCCAGGCCACCATGGCCCCCCCCCCCTCAGGGCCAGATCTCCCCACGCCCCCCGGGACTCCGCAGGCCGCCTGTAGAACCCGCAGGTACGGACATGGTGTATTTTACACTGGCGGGACCCGCCGAAGACAGGCAGCCATTCGGCCCATCGCGGGCCGGAGAATCGCCGGGGGGGGGGGGCGCTGCCAACGGCCCTTGACCGGCACGGTGCGATTCCCGCCCGGAGAATCCGGCAGCCAGCGTCGGGGCAGCGGGGCGGGATTCACGCTGCCCACCCCCCCCCCCCCCCCCCCCAGCTATTATCCAGCCCGGCGGGGGGGTCAGATAATCCTGTCCCATGTCTTTTAAGGGTAGCTTTTGTCAATGATGAACCAACCCTGGATGTGCTGAGGGTCGTCGAAGATCTGTAGCTCCAGCGAGTGATTCAAGATGTAAGAGTCATGTCAACTCTCACTGTCTCTCGCACAAATCTGCTTTGGGTGGTTACAGATCAGTTGCATGTTGAGAGACTGGAAGTCCTTTCTATTGATGAATCATAGTGGCTGTTGTCAGGGAGATCTGAAAGCCATATGTGTGGAGTCAATGGCATCCTGCATCTGTGGGCAGCTGGAAATCACTGCAAATCCTATTGCTCTGGACGCCTGAGTGGTTTCATCCAGGGATAACAAGATCGAATTGTGTGCATTACTGAATAGTGTGTCGGTAATGCTTTGGATGTATTTATGAATGGAGAACTGTGACATTCTGCAGAGGACCCCAGTAGAGACCTGGAACAAGCAACTTGTGAAGAGGTTAAGTGTCGTTTCCTAAGCCATGAAGCATCAGATCCTCCCCAGGAACATGGCAGACGTGGGCCACCACATCACTTGACAAGTAAAGGCATCTCTGGCATTGTCCCTTGCTTATGTGTAGGTATGAGAGGCATCTGCGGTACAGTATGGGTCATGCCAAATGACTCGGTGGAATTGGTCTCTCCTCATTAGTTTCTGGGTCTTCATGGGACCCCACTGGACCATTCTCCTCAAGGCGAGGCCCTTCCCTTTGCCCTGCCTGATGGCAATGTACCTTCTTCTTCTCAATTCTATGAGGGCCAGGAAAAGGCAGCTCCCTTATCTCTGCACGAAAATTGATCAGAGACATGATTGAACATAACCTTACGATGATCACCTGCCATCAATAAGCTAGGGAGTCGTTAGGAAGCCGTTGGGCTGGACTCAATCCAGGAATTCCATCCCCACATCCTCCCTTGTAGCTGAAGCACAGCTTGAAGGATCACTGGAAGTTGACACCACTGCCATCCCAGCCCCCTACTCCAGATGCCCCAGGCATGATGACGTTTTCATAAAGGTTGGATCTGGATGAGTGCAGCCTGGATCTATCAGCCTCAGTCAGGGCACTGTCAGGCTGCCTCCTTTGGAGGAGACTAGAGCCCAAACTTGCACCAATGTAATGACTGTAATCAATGAGGTGCGTAAAGCCTGAACCTCTCAGCTTGGAACTTTGTGCATGTGCATTTTAGACATCTACTTTTTACAGTTGGATCTTTGGACCTTTGCTTAATCCGATGTGAGGGAAAAATGGTCATTCAAACCCAATCAACATTTGGCCCCAAGCCTCTAGGATTCTTCCAAGAATGCGATCCAAATCCTTCAATCGGTATTTGACACTTCCTAACATGTCTCAGCTGTGCCTTGCTCTTCATGTCCTGATGCAGAAATTGAGGATGTCCCATCAATTGGCCCAAAAGTGTAATTGTCAATTCCTCCTACAAGTCCTCAGACTGCACCACGGTAATGTATTTCTGATGTTATTTTCAACTGCGCCACTCCATCGGTTATCAAAATGGTGCTTCTCCAGTTCTATTATTAGACCACTTTCCAACACCCGCTTGGTGACCATCCAAGGCCCTGCCATCATCCTGGAAGAGTATCATGTGCAGGTTTCTCTCCCTCCTCACACTCTACTGCGTCTCCCTCAAATCCCGGATCCCATCCTAATTCTGGTCGGTATCCCTCTCCTGCCCCCGAATTGTTTTCTATTGCTGTCCCCTCCCCATCTTGAGGCCCTGTGCACAGTGGCCCAACGAGAGAGACCCTCCTCCATCAGGCCATTGTGTGCCCCTTGCTTAGTAACCAGTTCCTCATTTACAGGCTGCAGATCCTTTCCCTGACTGTGGCTGTGCCGTCTGCGGTGCAACATCAAGCCAACAAACCCCAGCACTGAATATGTGACGAACTGACTGTGGTGGTATGAATAGGAGCACTGCCATTGGTGCAGAGCACTGGTTTCCCATTGGCTCTGGCTGGTCATGTGCCTCTCGGCTGATTGGCTGGGACTAGTCATGTGACTGCTCACCAATTGGTTGAGAGGCAAGTAGACCCCGCCTCGGAGTGGGATATAAGTACCCAGAGTTCCCGGCGGTCGGCCTTTCACTGTAGTCGACCACCGGGCTAACATCTAGCTGATTAAAGCCTAAGTTTGGACCTTCATCGTGCCTCACGTCCAATTGATGGTACATCAATTTAATCAGCTAGAATTTTGAAATGGAGCTACGCATCAAGCCTGACTGCCTCCACATCAGCCCGCATGCTTCAAATGCGCCTGCAACCTTTAAACATTGGCTGGCGTGTTTCAACAGCTACCTGACGACTGCGGCCAGCAAGCCCACCAAGGAGCAGAAACTCCACATCCTCCACTCGTGCGTGGGCACGGAGGTATACTCAATGATTGAGGACGAAAGTGATTATGGCGCGGCCATGGACCTCCTGAGAGGACACTTTCTCCGGCCGTTCAACGAAGTATATGCACGGCAGCTCCTGATTACTAGACAACAGTTCCCTGGTGAGTCCCTCGATGAGTTTTACCAGGCCCTCACGGCACTGGGGAGAAATTGCGCCTGTCCCCAAGTTTCTGCGACAGAGCACATGGAACTTTTAGTCAGAGACGCTTACGTTGCCGGCATGCAATCCTCCTCTATCCGCCAACGATTACTGGAAAAGGACGCCCTCAGCCTAGCTGAGGCACGGACCCTCGCAACCTCCCTGGAGGTCGCCGACCTGAACGCCCGCGCATACGCACCAGGCCGCGCGGCAATCCCTTGGACTTCATGGCATGCGCCACCTCCGTCCTCCACTGTGACCGAAACCCCCCCCCCCAGGCCTGCGCTGCGGGATGCTCCGACAAGCTAACAGGGCCCTGCTGCTATTTTTGCGGCCTCTCCAAACACCCCCGCCCGCGCTGCCCTGCCCGCTCCGCTCTGTGTAACAGCTGCAGGAAGAAGGGCCATTACGCTGTGGTCTGCCAGACCAAGTCGGTCGCTGCTGTTCCGCGCAGCGACCACGGATCGCCCCCCCTCCCCCGGGCCCTCCCAGGGCCCAGCGCTGCACACCGACCTCTCCGGCCTGCCTCCCGGCCCCCGCAACAGGCCCACGGTCCTCCCTACCCCCGCTCCCGGCTGCCCTGACCGGCCCGCAGACGCCGCTGATCTTGCCCCCAGCCGCCACGAGGTTCCCACGGGCGCCACCATCTTGGGCCCTGGACGCCACGTGCGGGTCCTGGGCGCCGCCATCTTGTGGCCCCGGCTCCACGTGTGGGTCCTGGGCGCCGCCATCTTGGGGCCCCGACTCCACGTGCGGATCCTGGGCGCCGCCATCTTGGGCCAACACGGAAAGCCCTGCCAGCAATTACTCTGCCACCGAGATGATCTGGAACTCTCGTCACGACTTGCTTCCATCACGCTCGACCAGTCGCGACCACGCACGCTCGCCAAGACAACGACAACAATCCAGCGCAACGGGCATGAGACGAAATGCCTACTGGACTCCGAGAGCACGGAAAGTTTCGTCCACCCCGACACGGTAAGACGCTGCGCGCTCCCCATCCACCCAGTCAAACATAAGATCGAGTTACCCTCGGGTTCGCACTCGTCCAGATCACCGGGTGCTGCATAGCGGACCTCACGGTCCAGGGGAGGGTTTTCAAAAACTACAAACTCCTCATTCCCCCCCCGTCTATGCGCTCCGGCACGCTTGGGCCTGGATTTCCAGTGCAACCTGCAGAGCTTGACCTTCCAATTCGGCGGCCCTATCCCCCCCCTTACTGTCTGCAGCCTCGCGTCCCTCAAAGTGGACCCCCCTTCCTTGTTTGCTAATCTCACCCCAGATTGTAAACCCGTCGCCACTAGGAGCAGACAATACAGTGCCCAGGACCGGACCTTCATCGGGTCCGAGGTCCAGAGGCTCCTTAAGGAAGGAGTTATCGAGGCCAGCAACAGTCCCTGGCGAGCCCAGTGCTGGTAGTTCGGACTGGGGAGAAAAACCGGATGGTCATTGATTACAGTCAGACCATCAACAGGTTTACGCAGCTGGACGCGTATCCTCTCCCCCCAGTGGCGTGCAGAGGGGGGGGGCCGAAGGTGCGTTGGCCCCGGGCATCCATTGGATGGGGGCATTCAATCATGCCCCGGGCATCACCAGACCTCTGCACGCCACTGACCGTATCTAAAACAAAACGCCAAAGTTTGCTGCGCGCGATCACAAGATTAAAAGACAAATGAAATGACCGAATCCAATAAATCATTGCAAATGACCATTTTGGAGCGGTGTTGCCAGTTTGTCGCTGGGGAAATAATCCCGAGCCCAAATATGGCAAGAAGCAGCCTTGATGTGCAGTTTCATTGCCCCGACTGAATCAATATGCAGATTACCCAGAGACAGAGCCCAATGACCTTTATATAATTGCTCACCCTTCTTGCCTGCCACGTCAGACTGCTGCTATATATTTCACCCTCGCGCATCTTCAAAGCCCTGAGTGTGTGAGCGAGCAGAGAGGGCTCTGCTGCTGCAAAGAGATCTGGATGTCACCAAGACAATCAGCTGGAAAAAAAGAAACTTTTACCCCGGGGGGAGGAGGAGGAAGAGGGGGAGGGGGGAACAGACGGCATCCTTCAAAGATATTTGAGTGGGGGACTGTCTGCATCAGCCCCCTATCCCCCAGGGGCTGTGAAGGAAAAATGTGGGAGCTGAAACTCAGGACTGTGTGTTAGGGAGATGGTCCATTTGGAAGAAGGACCATGTGGAACGGGATCCAACCACGGAAATTCCCAGTGATATCCAGCAGGGAGAATTAAACAGCTAGTTTGCAATCTAACCCCACTCGCCTGGTTGCGGACAGAACGGACATTTGGGGTGTTGTTGTTGCTGTTGCTGTTTTATCCATCCTTCCGATCCTCCAGACTTGGGAATATGCTGCTGGCTCTGGGACTGCGCGGCGCATTGCCTCTGAGGCTGGAGTCTTCCCTCCGGGAGCAGCAGCAAGTCCCCGTTCACATCTGGCCAGAATTTGCGGAGTCCCAGGCTCTGAGCGGCACCGGTAGAATGTTCCTCTTGGACAGTCCCAGGTAGACCTTCCAGATCCCAGCAGCTTGTTCACACTTGTCCACTCGGCTCAGCAGCACCCACCCACACCCCCAGCACAAGGGACAACTTCAGAGGAAGCCTATCTGGCCGAGTGCGTGGGCAGGAGAAGTCTGAGCTGGTGGACTGGGATAGAGATAGGGGGACTCTGGATGCAGTCTGCTCGCTGGCCAAATGCTCTGGGCAGTCTCCGACCTGATTATGGACATTAACGGCAGCTACATAAGCAATATCCGTTGGCACACCAGAGAGGGAGCGCTGCAGGAACTGCACACCCCTATGATGAGACCTGGCTCTGTGGACAGCCAACTCCTTCACATTGTTCACTACCCCACCGCGGCCAGCTCGCTGCAACACAACAGCACCGACTGCGGGGAGCAGATCCTGCCCTATGGCGACACCGAGAAAGTGATCATCGGGGCCATCCTCTCCATGATCACCCTGCTTACCGTCTCCGGCAACTGCCTGGTCATGATCTCGGTGTGTTTCGTCAAGAAGCTGCGGCAGCCCTCCAACTGCCTGATCGTGTCTCTCGCCCTGGCTGACCTGTCCGTGGCTCTGGCCGTCATGGCCTTTGATTTATATTAAAATCGAATAAAGCGTTTATTTCATGTTTCATCTGTGTTTATATATTCAAAATGTTTTCCTTTCTCATAATATTTCTCAGTATATTAGGCCTTATACTTGAGTCTTTGGGGCAGACAATCAAGATTTGCTCCGGGCATCACCAGACCTCTGCACGCCACTGTCTCCCCCGTATTTCCGACCTGGTTAATAAGATCGCGAAATACAAAGTTTTTTCCACGGTGGACCTTAAGTCTGCCTACCACCAGCTCCCCATCCGCGCAAGTGACCGCAAGTACACCGCGTTTGAGGCAGATGGGCGCATCTACCACTTCCTCAGGGTTCCATTCGGTGTCACAAATGGGGTCTCGGTCTTCCAACGGGAGATGGACCGAATGGTCGACAAGTACGGATTACGGGCTACCTTCCCGTATCTCGATAATGTCACCATCTGCGGCCACGACCAGCAGGACCATGACATCAACCTTCAAAAATACCTCCGAACAGCGAAACTCCTTAATTTAACTTACAATAAGGAAAAGTGCGTGTTTAGCACCGACCGTCTAGCCATCCTTGGCTACGTAGTGCGTAACGGAGTGATAGGCCCCGATCCCGAACGCATGCGCCCCCTAATGGAACTCTCTCTCCCCAACACCGTCAAATCCCTCAAACGCTGCCTGGGCTTCTTCTCCTACTACGCCCAGTGGGTCCCCAACTACGCCGACAAAGCCCGCCCCCTCATCCAGTCCACCTCTTTTCCCCATGTCGATGGAGGCCCGCCAGGCCTTTAGCCGCATCAAAGCGGATATCATAAAGGCCACGATACATGCTATCGACGAGTCCCTCCCATTTCAGGTCGAGAGCGACGCGTCTGACGTAGCTATGGCGGCCACCCTGAACCAAGCGGGCAGACCCGTGGCCTTCTTCTCCCGGACCCTCCACGCTCCGAACTCCGCCATTCCTCGGTGGAAAAGGAGGCACAGGCCATAGTTGAAGCTGTGCGATATTGGAGGCACTATCTGACCGGCAGGAAGTTTACCTTCCTCACAGACCAACGGTCAGTAGCCTTCATGTTCAATAATGCACACAGGGGCAAGATCAAGAACGACAAGACGAATGATGGCGGATTGAGTTGTCCACGTACAACTACGATATCTTGTATCGTCCTGGGAAGCTCAACAAGCCTCCCGATGCCCTATCCCGCGGTACCTGCGCCAGCGCGCAGATTGACCGCCTCCGCTCCCTCCACACGGACCTCTGCCATCCAGGGGTCACCCGTTTTTACCACTTTATCAAGACCCGCAACCTGCCCTACTCCGTTGAGGAAGTCAGGACCGTCACCAGGGACTGCCACAATTGCGCAGAGTGCAAACCGCACTTCTACTGCCCCGAGCAAGCGCATCTGATCAAAGCATCCCGCCCCTTCGAACGTCTCAGTATAGACTTCAAGGGTCCCCTCCTCTCCAACAACCGCAACATATATTTCTTGAGTGTTATTGACGAGTACTCCCGCTTCCCTTTCGCCATCCCCTGCCCCGTCATGACCACAACAACCGTCATAAAGGCCCTCCTGTCCATTTTCTTCCTGTTCGGTTACCCCGCGTACATCCACAGCGACCGGGGGTCCTCCTTTATGAGTGACGAACTGCGTCAGTTCCTGCTCAGCAGGGGCATAGCCTCCAGCAGGACGACCAGCCATAACCCCCGGGGTAACGTGTAGGTCGAGCGGGGGAATGGCACCATCTGGAAGACCATTCTGCCAGCCCTACGGTCCAGAGATCTCCCTATCCCCCGTTGGCAAGAGGTCATCCCCGACGCCCTCCATTCAATCCGGTCTCTCCTCTGTACCACCACTAATCAAACACCTCATGAACGTCTTCTTGTTTTCCCTAGGAAGACGTCCTCAGGATCCCCTCTCCCGACCTGGCTGGCCACCCCCGGGCCCATCTTGCTCCGGAAACATGTGCGGGTGCATAAGTCCGACCCGTTGGTTGAGCGAGTCCAGTTACTCCACGCTAACCCGCAGTATGTGTACGTGGAGTATCCCGACGGTCGGAAGGATACGGTCTCGCTTCGGGACCTGGTACCCGCCGGCGTGCGGCCATCCCCCCCTACATCAACACCTCCCACCCAATCCCGATTCCCCCCAGCGACCCCTGCGCCCCCACGGCCCAGCGCACATCCCCCCTCTCCCCGATCACAGCGTCTCCACCACCGGCCCGGGGTACGGTGACACATCTACGACCGACGCTCCCGGATTCAAGGACGACCACCGGCCCGACATCACCGGCTCCACTGCGACGGTCCACCAGAACACCACGGGCGCCCGACAGGCTAATCGAGTCCATCTGATGCCACCATGGGACTTTATTGGACTCTATTGTAATATTTGTTTTGCACCCAACTTTATTCGCTTTTGTTCACTTTTGCCACGAGCCAGTGGGCAGCCTCCATCTTCTCGATTGTCTCTACTCATACCACCAGTCCTCGCCCCCCCTCTCTCTTTTCCCCTTACAACACCACCTCCCCCGGCTTCTTTCTCCACAAGGGGGAAATGTGGTGGTATGAATAGGAGCACTGCCATTGGTGCAGAGCACTGGTTTCCCATTGGCTCTGGCTGGTCATGTGCCTCTCGACTGATTGGCTGGGACTAGTCATGTGACTGCTCACCAATTGGTCGAGAGGCAAGTAGACCCCGCCTCCGAGGCGGGGTATAAGTACCCAGAGTTCCCGGTGGTCAGCCTTTCACTGTAGTCGACCACCGGGCTAACATCTAGCTGATTAAAGCCTAAGTTTGGACCTTCATCGTGCCTCGCGTCCAATTGATGGTACATCACTGACCACCCTCTGCACAATATGCTGTGCACAACTGACGCAACATGGACAGCCCTCCACCACTCTGGTCTAGGGCCAGGAAATGCATGCTAGGCACAGCCTTGTAGTATGATGCATTCAGCCCCAGGTGTGTCTCTGCTATCTGGCCCGACCATATGGTGCACACTGCACCAGGACTGTCTCTGCTCTATTCTTTCTCTTTCACCACCCTTCCCCCAAGTCATGTGTCTTGCCCACCCCTTCCCCCCTGTGCTCGAGTTATTCTCTCCGGCCAGGCATGGGTCTTCTATTATCTTCCTTCACCTCTCTCTTGTCTAATAGCTCCAGATACCCCTCAACACTCGCCCCCATCCAGACAAGCATGTACATTCTGACTCCCACTCTTGACTTTCTGTTGGTCTTGCCTGAGCAGCCCTGGCACAGCATCACAGCAGCCACAAGCACCCTGCAATGAAAAATAGTTGACAGCTGCTCACACAAACCTCAAAGTTGCGAGTGGAATGCAGTTCACCGGTGAACGCCAGTTATATCTGGTTATGATTCACACCAGTCTAATTATCCGTTGTCATGATCGGATTTGGAGTCGTTGTGTGATTCTGGAGAGCTGGGTTTTTAATTCGCCTTCCATGAGATTCGAAGGCATGCAGATGTAATTCCTGACATAGCACAGCAGGCTACCTGACCTGTCATGGAAATGGCGAAGGGGAAATTGCAATCAATTTTTACGCCAACAGGAAACTGACTTTTGCCTGCACTCTGAATTTATCAGCCTCACGCGCCTTGATGCTTGCCGCTTGCACGACTGGAAAATTGCAAAGTAGCAGTCTTGACACTGCCAGATTATATGGCCTAGAAATTTAGCATTGTAGTGGGCGCAGGATGCTGGCTGTCTGCCTGAAATAATGAAGTCCGGGAGTCATCCAGTATTGCGCCTTGGATGTCATTAACATCAAGCCAATGAGGCATTAAGGGCCCTTTTGCAAATAGTGAGTACAGTGGTCCTCAGCTCAGTAAGGATTCAGCCTGGAACATTGGTGGTCAGTGAGCAAAGACATCAGGCTCAGGTTGGGGGAATTCAAAAGCTGAGATGCAGAGAGCAGAGCCCCTGCCAGTTACAATTACACACACAAGAAACACAGGAGTACTTTAAATACTCTGAAGTGATTTCGCCCGAAACTGTTCCTGTATTATGATATGCAGAACCATATTCATAGCCACCTAAATACCAACAAGACTTGCTAACGAGCCAACAATAAATAGGATTAATCGATATGTACTCATTCTGATGAACTAGAGAAGAGATGTGCGGGATTCTCCCGAATGCCCGCGATGGCCCGAGGCCGGCGGTAAAAAGTGGCGCGAACCAATCCGGCGTCAGGCTGACCGGAAGTTGCAGAGTCCTCGGCGCTGGAAGGGTTGGCGCTGTGCCAACCGATGCGGAAGGGACAGTGCGAGTTAGCGCATGCGCAGAACTGCCGGAGTGGCTCCGCGCATGCGCAGACCGGCCAAAGTATTCTAGTATATGCGAAGGGGAGGGCTCTTCTCCACGCCGGCCATGGCGGAGCCCTACAAAGACCAGCAAGGAAGGAAGGAGTGCCCCCATGGCACAGGCCCGCCCACAGATCGGTGGGCCCCGATCGCGGGCCAGGCCACCGTGAGGGTACCCCCCCACCCCGGGCTGGATCCCCCCCTTGCTCCCCGACGACCGCACCAGCCGGCCTACCAGCCAGGCCCTGCCGTGGGGGACCATGTCCAATCCGCGCCGGTGGAACTGGCCAGAAACCAACGGCCGCTCAGCTCATCGGGACCCGGAGAATTGCCAGAGGGGGCCACTGCCAAAAGCCCCCGACTGGCGCGACGTGATCCCCGCCCCCGCCCGAAAACCGGCGCAGGAGAATGCGGCAGCCGGCGTCGGAGCGGCAGGGCAGGATTATCGCCGTTCCCCGGGGATTCGGGGGGGGGTTCGGAGAATCTGATGCAAAAGATGTAATATGAAACCCAACAGTCTCAGCCAAAAATAACAGACCTCATTGTGATATTTTTAAAGGATACGTTTGCAGACCTGAAGGTACATGCAAACAAGAGCTTTGTTGGGAATGTGTTCACTCCATAGGCTGTTAGGATAAACTGGCCGTTTGCCTGCAGAAATGACCAATGATATCAATACATTACATGATCGGGCTCTCAAAGTGACCTTGTACCAACTAAGAACAAACATGAATACACAACACTCATCCCAACGGAAATATATGTATGTAAATGACATGTTGGCATGTAAAAAAGGCAATATTACAACAATCATAGGGACTTCAATATGCAGGTGGACTGGGAAAATCAGGTTCGCAATGGATCTCAAGAAAAGGAATTTGTGGAATGTCTAAGAGATGTTTTTTTTGGAGCAGCTTGTGACAGAGCCTACTAGGGAACAGGCAATTCTCGATTTGGTGGTGATGCGTAATGAGGCAGACATGATTCGGGAACTAAAGGTGAAGGAACCCTAAGGTAGTAGTGACCATAATATGATAGAATTTCATAGAATTATAGTATTCACAGTGCAGAAGGAGGCCATTAGGTCCATCGAGTCTGCATCGACCCTTGGAAAGAGCACCCTACCTAAGCCCACACCTCCACCCTATCCCTGGAACCCAGTAACCACACCAAATCTTTTTTTGGACACTAAATGCAATTTATCATGGCCAATCCACCTAACCTGCACATCTTTGGACTGTGGAAGGAAACCGGAGCACCCGGAGGAAACCCACGCAGACATGGGGAGAATGTGCAGACTCCGCACAGACAGTGACCCAAGCCGAAAATTGAACCTGGGAGCCTGGAGATGTGAAGCAACTGTGCTAACTACTGTGCTAACGTGCCACCCAATTTACCTTGCAGTTTGAGAGGGAGAAGCTGGAAATCGATTGTAACAGTATTACAATTAAATAAGAGTAACTACAAAGACATGAGGGAGCAGATGGCCAGAGTTGATTGGAAAAGGAGCCGAGGAGGGAAGATAGTGGAACTGCAACGGCAGGAGTTTTGGGGGGGTCATTCGGGAGGCACAACAGAAATTCATCCCAAGGAGGAGGAGACATGTTGAGGGGGGGATGAGGCATCCATGGCTGATGAGGGAAGTCAAGGACAGCATAAAAGAAAAAGAAAAAGCACACAAAGTAGCGACGATTAATGGGAAGTCAGAGGATTGGGAAACCTTTAAAAGCGAGCAGAGGACAAATAAAAAAGAAATAAAGGGGGAGAAGATGAAATATGAGTGCAAGCTAGCGTGTAATATAAAAGAAGATTGGAAGAGTTTTTTTAATATATAAAAGGTTAGAGAGAGGCAAAAATAGACATTGGACCACTGGAAAATGTGGCTAGAGAAGTAAAATAGGAAACAAAGAAATTTACTTTGCATCAGTCTTCATGGTGGAAGACATCTGTGGAATGCCAGAGTTCCAGGAGAATCAGGGGGCAGAGGTGAGTGTAGTGGCCATCACTAAGGAGAAGGTTCTGGGGAAACTGAAAGGTCTGACAGTGGATAAATCACCTGGACCGGATGGACAACACCCCAGGGTTCTTAAAGTGATAGCTGAGGAGATTGTGGATGCATTCGTGGTGATCTTTCAGGAATCACTGGAGGCAGGAAGGGTCCCAGAGGACTGGAAAGTGGCTAATGTAACGCCAGTGTTTAAGAAGGGAGGGAGGCAGAAAATGGGAAATCATAGGCCGATTAGCCTGACTTCGGTCATTGGTAAGATTTTAGAGTCCATTGTTAAAGGTGAGATTGCGTAATACTTGGAAGTGCAGCATAAAATAGAACTAAGTCAGCACGGCTTCGTCTAGGGGAGGTCATGTCTGACAAATCTGTTAGAGTTCTTTGAGGAGGGAACACGGAAGTTAGACAAAGGAGAACCAGTGGACGTTTTATTTAGATTTGCAGAAGGCCTTTGATAAGATCCTGGCAGGGTTGGAGGATTTGCTGACTGACAGAAGGCAGAGAGTGGGGATAGAGGGGTCTTTTTCAGGATGGCAGCCAGTGACTAGTAGTGTGCCTCAGGGGTTGGTGCTGGGACCACAACATTTCACAATATACATTAATTATCTGGAAGAAGGAACTGAAGGCACTGTTGCTAAATTTGCAGATGATACAAAAATCTGTAGAGCAACAGGTAGTATTAAGGAAGCAAGGAGTCTGCAGATGGACTTGGACAGGGTAGGAGAGTGGGCAAAGAAGTGGCAGATGGAATACAATGTGGAAAAGTGTGAGGTTATGCACTTTGGAAGGAGGAACGGGGGCATCGACTATTTTCTAAATGGGGAAATGCTTAGGAAATCAGAAGCACAAACGGACTTGGGAGTCCTTGTTCAAGATTATCTTAAGGTTAACGTGCAGGTTCAGTCAGCAGTCAGGAAGACAAATGCAATGTTAGCACTCATGTCGAGAGAGCTAGAATATAAGAGCAGGCTGTATAAGGCTCTGGTCAGACCTAATTTGGAGCATTGTGTGCAGTTTAGGGACCCGTATCTATGGAAGGATGTGCTGGCCTTGGAAAGGGTCCAGAGGAGGTTCACAAGAATGATCCCTGGAATGAATTACTTGTTGTATGAGGAACGGTGAGGACTCTGGCTCTGTACTCGTTGGAGTTAAGAAGGATGAGGGGGGATCTTATTGAAACTTACAGGATACTGCGAAGCCAGGATAGAGTGGACATGGAGAGGATGTTTCCACTTGTAGGAATAACTAGAACCAGAGGACACAATCTCAGACTAAAGGGACGATCTTTTAAAACAGAGATGAGGAGGAATTTATTCAGCCAGAGGGTGGTGAATCTGTGGAACTCTTCGCTGCAGAAGGCTGGGGAGGCCAAATCACTGAGTGTCTTTAAGACAGAGATAAATAAGTTCTTGATTAATAAGGGGATCAGGGGTTATGGGCAGAAGAATGGGGTTGAGAGAAATATCAGCCATGATTGGATTGCAGAGCAGACTCAATGGGCCGAGTGGCCTAATTCTGCTCCTGTAAGACCATAAGACCATAAGACAAAGGAGAAGAATTAAGGTCTCATGGTCCTGTGGACAGGCAGTAGAGAGAATCCAAATTTGTTTTTCTTAGTTGAGAAGTCAATATTACAATCACTAAGCTACCAGCTGCCCGTACAAGTCAGGTATGTTAGTGAGGATTCCACCCCCCTCCCCCCTCCCCCCCCACCCCGCACTGTGTGGAGTGTAAATCAACAGTAAAAACTGCTACTTACAGAAACTGGCTCCTCATACAGCAACATATTTACTTATTGTAAAGGTAGCAAGTCATCCATCAAAGCTGCCAATTTAACAATAAATAAATAATTTAAAATTCATTTGGTAATTTCACACGGCAGCTCCCTTTCTGAGTTTGTGCCCTCCTTGTGTCAGGAGCTCTGGTGTGTGTTTTCATTTTTAGCTGCTTATTTGCAGATTCACACATTGAGGAATGAGATTTGAAAGTCTTATTTCAATTGTGCTCATACTAACCTTCTCTGGAGCATAAAGGGCAATGGAATAAAACACATACCTTCAGAACTAGCTATTTTTACCAGACACACTTCGAGCTGGATATTGTAATTCCTAATAATTTCACCCAGGAATTCAGCTCATCCTCTTGAGAAGTTATTTTTGGCCTCTATTTATGGTATTTAAACCTTTAAACATGGCCCATGTTTGACAGTTGATGGGCGGAATTTAACAGGAAAATTTCGAAGTTCATTTGTGGTGGGTTTTGCGGGGAGTTCTCCATCACTCTACACTTTCGACTACACTTAGATTTTGTTTCAACAATGGGGAGCTGAACTCAGAGATCGGGCCACCATTTTGAAAGGGCGCGCTGATCTCTATTTGAGCTTGTGGGTCCCCCACAATCCCCACCCATGGGCAATGTCATACTCCACACATATGTCATTACACCACACCTCCTCCAAATGAGGGCACCCTCCTATGGGGCCCCTGGGAGCCCCCCCTCTTTAGACACCCCTACGCACCCTTACAGTCTCCCCCCAACTTCCCAGAGACTTCTACTTACTTGCCCTGCACCTCCCTACCTTTCAACCATCCCTCCCCACGCACCCTCCTTTCACATCGGGCCCTGACCCATGGCAGTGCCACCCTGGCACCCTGGCACTGCTGATGCCAGCTTAGCAGTGCCACTGAGGCACATTGGTAGTGCCAAGGTGTCAGTGTCAAGATGCCAGCTGGGCAGTGCCAAGGTACCCACGTTCTGGGGGGTCCAGGGAGCCTCCCTGCTCTATCCCTGACCATTCAGATGTCTCTGATGGCCTGGGAGACCCCCGTGCCGTTCCATCTGGTCCACATTTGTGTGCAGCAATACTGAACAGCACTGGGCTGCAGACTCGCTGGGAGGCCGGTGGGTCCCAGATCACTGGTAGATCCCGGGTAAGCACGTCTAAATAGATTTAAGCCCTACTTAGACGTGCTCCGTTTGGTCACACTGCTTTTGGGCATGATTCTGATGCCACAGGAGACTTGGGTAGATCCCGTGAGGCATGAAGGCTGCCGGGGAGCCCGCGAGAGGCCTCTAATGGCATCCTCCGGCTGCATTGTGCTCTCACTCAAGCGCAATGTAGCCACAAAATGGCGCCCATAAATAATCCCATACTTATTCAGTTGTATAATTACAAAAATACTAACAACAAAATACCATTCCTTCAAATATTGGGTAGTTCAAAGTCATATGTTATTAAACTAAAATACATGAACATTTGATTGACATCTAACAGCCCACTTATAACACAAGTGCTGGCAGAAAGGGCTGCAAAGCCAGCAGACATTTTGTCTGAAAATCATACAGCCCTCCATTCCTTGCTGGTGGAAATTACCAAAACAATATGATGTAGATCAAGGCTAAAGTATCTCGATGTACAATACTGAAAGGATGCCACAGTGATTCCACTTAGCTCCGGTGCCAACCTCTCCACAGTCACTGAACCAGTCCAGGTTCGGAGCCAGTTTTACTATCGTGAAAGTCCATGAATCCTGTCCCGGCATCAACACTTAGTCTCAGGAACGGAGAATCCAGCCCCTTGTCTTTGAGTCAGAATACCTGCTCCAGGACTTGAACATGAAAATCGATACCGAGTATTGAGGAAACACTGAACTGTCTAAGTGCCATCTTTCAGGTGAAATGTTATACTGAGAGCCTGGGTGGGATTTTCCAGCCCCTCCTGTTGGCGGGATCTTCCACCCCTGCTGAAATCGATGGCAATTAAATTGGATCAGCACATGCACTGCAGTAAAGGCCGTAAAGTCTGAGCCTGTCTGCTCTCGCAGTTAAATTTAAAAGATTCCATGACACAATTGCCAATCTTGCAATAAATATTTTAAAATGCATTTCGCAATTTAATTCGGCAGCTCCCTATCTGAGCTGGGGTGCCCTGCTGTGCCAGGAGGAGCTGGATGCTGTTTTTATTTTTAGTTGCAAATATGAGCAACAGGTTGCTCCTGATGTCCAGGTCAATATTGATCCCTCAACTAGATTATCTGGTCATTATCACTTAGCTGTCTGTAGGAGGTTGCTGTCTGTAAATTGATGCTGTGATTCTGAAATTACAGTACTGAATACATCTCAAAAGTACTTCATTGGCTGCAAAGCCCGATTGGGCACTGATTATCATGAAAGGCACAATATCAATGCAAGTCGTTTTTCATCAAAGCAATATAGAGATTTATAAATTCTTGTACACAGCCAAGCTCTGCTCTCCTCAAACTAAATTAGTAGGCGGGGCGGGAGAATTTTGCCCCAAGAGATAGATACAAGCCATTCAACCCCTCAAGCCTGTTCTGCCATTCAATGAGATCATGGTGGATCTGCAACCAAGCTCCATATACCCGGCTTTACCTCATATCATTTAATACCTTTGATTAACAAAAATCTACTATTCGCAGTTTTGAATACAATTGTTCAAGCATCAATTGCTGTTCACAGAATAGAGTTCCAAAGTTTCAGTACCTTTTGCACAAAGAAGTGTTTGCTAATTTCATATCAGAATGGTCTGGTTCTATTGTTTAGACTCTCCTCCCTAATCCTAAATTGAATGAAATAGAGTGAAATTTTATGATACCCCTCCGAGAATTCGAGGGAAGGGGCTTGTAAAATGCAGTGCATTGGTTGTCGGCAGCATACCCACGTGCTCTGACCTGTATTCCAGCTTATGGGCAGAGTGGAGGGGGAGGTGGAGGCATCAGGCAGCCCTCATGCCCTTGGGCCTATTGAGGGCTTTGAATGAAATTAATGACCACTTAAGAATCTCATCCTGCTCACACTGCTATTTTACCTATTTTATAGCAGCTGACCCACATCAGATGAGCAGCACAGCAGCTTTTATTGGGCAAGTTGATGTCAGGCAACTGCAGGACCTATTTTGGGGGCCCCTGAACCCTCAGAGGCTACCTCTATAAATGTGCCCTTGCTTTAACCCTTTTGCCGCTCAAAACCACTCCTCTCACCCTCCCCCCCCCCCAGCACCCCTATTATTGCTCGTTCTGGGTGAGTATGCTTAACACTCAATTTGGCTCTGTTTCGTTCCTTAGCTTTGGAGTCTCCAGGTATCGTTAAGATACCGCCACAAGTTTCAAGTTCAAGTTCAAAGCAATAAATCCATACACCAGTTAGTAAGTTCAAACAAGACACGTTTATTATGTTACAGTAATCTACTAATCATGCATATAAAACTATAAGACTAGGCTAATCCTACCACTAATAGGCCAAATACTTATCTGGATAAGGGGACTGCCGGATCAGGGAACAACGGCCTCTAGCTTTGTCCTGGGTCTGCAGGCTTCCAGTAGTTATGGACTAAAGGGGGTCAGGAATGTCTACTCTTGTAGCGTGCGTTGTATGATACTTACGTGCTGCCGGCTACTGTCCAGGCCTCTCCTCCTCAAGGTTCTTCTGCTGCAGCGGTATTCTGCTGGGAGGGCTGGCTGGTCAAGGAGAGGCTGGCAGAGAGAGAGAGCTGGGGTCGGGGTCTCTGTCGTATACCTCTCTCAGGGTCTCACGCCCACCTGGGCGGACCCTCTATACACTCGCAATCGATTGGGTCTCTTCCCAATTGATTGATTTGAATTCCCCAATAACGGGGCAGTTCCTCGATCACTGGGCGGTTCTTGGGACTTATTGTTTTGGACTTCTTTTGGCGCCGAGAAGTCTGGCCTTCCATTTAATGTATCGATTTGTGTTAACTCGTTTCCATTGTACCTGGGGATCGCCCGGTATCGCCTGATTAGTATGCTAACTTGTTTTTTTTCACAGTGCTGTCTGGTTTCTGCAGCATTCAGAACTGGTTTCTGCAGTAGTCAGAATACACAAGCGCTTTGCAAGCTGCTTGCTTTTGCAACATGTCCAATTTCCCTGCATTCCTTGCAATCTTCCATTTTGTGTTGGGCAGTGGTCACCCCAGGTGGCTACACTCCCTCCTTGTGATCCTCATGAGAAATCATGAAGGATCACTCAAGTTTGGTGTCTTTGTGTTCCCTGATCTCAGTAAGTTGCATGGCCTCTATACTTTCCTCAATTATGGCACAAAAATTTTTATCTAACAGTCTCTGGTTGGCGCTATGTCAAAGGGGACATGCATTACTAGGGAACCTCTAACTATCCTTTGTAAACTACACTCCCTTACACATTTAAACATTCTAACTTCCTATCCTTAAAACATTATCGTCATTACATTCCATTTCTTGCTCGGCAGTCGAGCTCAGAATATTACAAGACATCAGAAAAGGTCTTTATTTACAACAGCAACTTGAAAATTAAATCATTCATTACACATCAAGGTGTTTGGGGGATTGGTGGAAGCCGAAAATAGGGGATTTTACTCTGTATATGGTCGAGGCGCAAGAGCGGGAGGCTCTCCTTCTCCATTTTCTGAACCTAAGTGTCTGTACTACGATGCAGAGAACTGCTATCGCCAAAAGTGATTCAATAACATATGATAGGGAGTACCAATTCATAAATTCTGTGCACCAGGTCTGGTCATCGCTGTTCATTACTGGGCTTTGAGTAGTTGGTGTTTGGGAAACATTAACGGCGGGGGTCATAGGGGAAAAAGGGTTCACGTCCGCACGCAAAAATTCAAAAACAATAACTAAAAACATACAGATCTTCATCGCGGTCTTCTTTCTTCTCTTCCTTCTGTCCTTTTGTATTGCTGATCTTGCTCTGATCCCTCCTTCGAATGTATGGGATCAAGCATAGTATCTGTCAATGATTCATTTAATACCTTTAATGTTAGTGCATCTGTCCTCTTATTCCAATTGACCCTTAAATGAATGGCCAAGTCACTCCCTGTGACTCCCCTCATTTTTTTTTCAAAAGTGAATTTTCGGACCAGACGTACACTTAACAACTGTGCCACTGCGCGCAGTCTCGCAGGTTTTGTGATTTACCATCCCAATGTTCCTGGATGTAAATAGCATAAGGAATGGCAGCCGAAGGGCTACCTCAAACAAAACAAATGAAAGCAAACTTTTAGAAATGAGATATCCAACTGAGATGCGTATGGGCCGCGACGGGTAAGATTTGAATGGGATCCCCGGGTAGGGCGTGCTGTGCTGTACCCGAGCTTAGCTGACCAGAGGGGGGGTGGTCCTCAGGCAGGGCGGGTCCTCAATGCCGTTTCTCCACTGCCTGAGCGACCTGGAATGAACGGGCATGAATGTGTTCATCGTGGATTTGCAGCCTCTATTCCCAGAATAGAGGGGCACCTAAAAAAAGGGGGAGCCAAGATGCTCCTAGTGGGGTGAAGGGTGAAGCCTTAAGTTGGGCTCCAGACATTGCAGCTGAGACAATTTCTCAGAGATATCTGCGGACAAACTTAACGTGCATGTGAGGTGGTCACAAGCTTTTCAGCTGAAAACCAAGTGTCCAATCTCCAAAAACAAACATTTAAGAAACAAACAAAACAAACATCACCAACATTCGTGCAGGTTCCATCAGAAAGGACACCGTTTATCTCTCAAGCGATTCCTCTTTTTACATCATCTGGACACCTCAATTCTCTTCATTCTCTGCGAACAGGGTCGCAAAGGGGTTGCCGTGTCAGGAGTCAGACTCAGAGTCATCCTCTTCTCCTGGATCCCATACCCTTGTATGGATCAGGCATGCAATCATTGCGTTATGTGACCGGGGGTCACTCTCGTCATTTCGGACAAGTCTCCAAGAATTGTCCCTGTGCCAAATCGTGGGGTCTAAATTTGTATGGACGTCGTCGGGGTCGTCATAGTTGGGCGGTGGGGCTGGGTGTGGGTCTGGAGTTTTAATGTAAGTGATCTCTAAATCACTGGAGTCAGGGTCGTAGCTGGTGTGTGTGGTGTCTGTTGAATCAGGGCAGTAGTGAGGCGTGCTGTGGCTGTCGTCAAAGTCACAGTCGCTGTCTCTGCTGTGGCAGCCTGTGGGCATGTCGGGGCGTGGTCTGAAATCAATGGGCGGGGTCGAGGTCGAGTCCGATGAGGAACTGGTCTGTGAGGGGGAGGGTGGAAATGTGTCTCTTGTGGGCGGGGCGAGGTGTTCTGCTGCGTCTAGCAGGACATGGTGTGAGTGGTTGGACTGTGTTCCATAAGCCTTTAACTGGTTAATATGGAACCACGCAGTCTTACCGTTGGGGTACTTTATCTTGTATACTTACGGGCTGATTTTGTCCGAAATTGAGTACGGGCCGGAAAAGTTTGGGCCCAAAAACGTGCTGGGGTTATACACAGATAACATTACCTGTTGGCCAACCTGAAATTCTGTGGTATGGACAGTCCTGTTGAAACAAGCCTTGCTCTGTTTCCGTTTCTTATCCAATTTTACTGCGGCTGCTAACTGAGCCGACCTTACAGTTCCAACTAATTGTTTTACTGCTGTCTCGTGTGTGAGGGCCGTCACTTCTGGGCTGGTCATGTCGAGTCCTAAAAGGAATTCAGATCCTTTCATAGGGCGTCCGGTCATGAGTGTGTGTGGGGTGAAACCTGTTGATGTTGAAACAGTATTTCTTATAAACATAAGTGCGAATGGGAGCACTGAATCCCAAGCTGAATTGTTCTCCTGTACCATCTTTCTAAGGGTCAATTTTAGAGTCCGATTAATGCGTTCCACTATTCCGCTTGACTGGGGGTGATACGCAATGTGGAAGTTTTGTTTAATGCCGAATATGGTCAGGACGTTCTTCATGTCCCATCCTGTAAAATGAGATCCCTGGTCTGAATCAATACTTCTGGGGAGTCCCCATCTAGTAAAGATGTGGTGGGTCAGGATCTTTGCGGCTGTCTTTGCTGTGTTTGTACGAGATGGGAATGCCTCTACCCATTTCGTAAACGTGTCTATGACCACCAGAACATATTTATAGCCATTCCTGCAAGGGGGCAATGGACCTATAAAATCGATCTGGAGGTTAGTCCGGGGGCCATTAACGGGGCGAGTGTGGCTGAGTTGTGCCTTCTTTGAATACCTCTCCGGGTTATTCTGTGCACAAATCAAACAGTTCTCAATGTAATGCGTTACATCGTCTCTTAAATTGGACCACCAGGGGCTGGTTTAGCTCAATGGGCTAAATCGCTGGCTTTGAAAGCAGACCAAGCAGGCCAGCATCACGGTTCGATTCCCGTACCAGCCTCCCCGGACAGGCGCCGGAATGTGGCGACTAGGGGCTTTTCACAGTAACTTCATTGAAGCCTACTCGTGACAATAAGCAATTTTCATTTCATTTCATTTCAACAGAGCTGCCTAAGGTGGGCTGTGGTAGGGTCGATCCCTTGGTGTCCATGACCATCATGGAATAAGGCAATCATTTGATTCCTGTTCTTCTCAGGAACCACATACAACTTGTCTTTGATAATCACACCCTCATGTGTGGTCAAAGCGTGTTTGAATTTGTCGTACTTGGCCACAAAGTTTCCTTTAAAATCTCCCGGAGATTTTCGTCCTGCCTCTGTGCCTGTACTAAATCGTCTATGTCTGGCTGTGAGACCTGAACTGAACTCACAGGGGCACTAGCTGGTGTGCTAGCTGGGGGTGTCCAAAAATGACCTCGCCTGGAACCTGCTTTAGCCAGTGCGTCGGCTTTCACATTTCCAGGGGGGGATGATCGATGGTGGCTTCTAACTTTAATAATGCCATACGTCCTATCCTTTGCCTTCTCTAGGATATGGCGGAGTAATGGGGCTGAGGGAAGGGGCTTCCCGTCCGCGGAGACAAAACCTCTTGTCCTCCACAGGGGTAGAAAATCTGTGAGGCTGTTACAATAGACTGTCCGAATATATGTCTGCTGGGCTGGGGAACAAATCTGGGTGGTCCACTATGTATGCTATGGCCGGGAGCTCTGCTGCCTGCGCGCCAAAGTGTCCGGGTAACTTTAATGCTAACTCCTCTAGTGCGCGTCCCTGCACATCTTCCACATAAATACCGCAGCCAGTGATGCGTTCGCCATCTAATACTGTGGATAAACCGTCCACATAGATCCGTAGGGGTGTACACATGTCTGTGTGCTGGGGACTCTGGCTTGAATTCCCTATCCTCCTGGGGGGTGTCTTAGCAATGAAGGGTCCTGTGTTGTGGAGGGGGGCTACTATTTCGCAATCATGGGGTTGTCCTGGGGCTGGTTTAGCTCACAGGGGCTGGTTTAGCTCACAGGGGCTGGTTTAGCTCACCAGGCTAAATCGCTGGCTTTTAAAGCAGACCAAGCAGGCCAGCAGCACGGTTCGATTCCCGTACCAGCCTCCCCGGACAGGTGCCGGAATGTGGCGACTAGGGGCTTTTCACAGTAACTTCATTGAAGCCTACTCGTGACAATAAGCGATTTTCATTTCATTTTCATTCATTATTGGAGGTTGTCTGCTAAAAATGTGTGTGTCCTGGTTCGTTTAACTGTAATGTCCCGTCCCTGTAACAGAAGTGTCCATCTAGCTGCTCTTATCTGGCTCACTGAACCGTCCTTCAGTCGTCCGTCTAAAAGTAACTGTGTGGGGGTGTGTTCGGTCAGAATGGTGATGGGGTTGAGTCCGGTAATGTAAGAGAAGTATTGTACTGCCCAGAATACAGCGAGCAGGTGCCTTTCACAGGCTGAAAATCCTTGCTCCAATGGGTCTAACAGTCTGGAGGCATAAGCTACTGGTCGTAGCTGCTCGTGCCGTTCCTGAAGGAGCATGGCCGAGAGGGTCAGATCTGTGCTTGCTACCTCTATTGCATAGGGGGAGAGTTGGTCTGGAACTTGTAGTGTGGGTGCTGCGCTAAGGGCTTTCTTTAAATCTTCCACAGCCTCTGTATGCTGTGGAAGCCATTCCCAAGGGGCTCCTTTCATAAGGAGGTCTGAAAGTGGGGCTGCCTTGGTCGCAAAACCATCGATATGGTTCCAACAATATCTAACCAGTCCTAAAAATGACCGGAGGGCTGGAACATTTTGGGGAAGGGGCAATTTGACGATCGAGTCAATTCTTTTGAACTCAATCTCGCGTTTGCCGTGCGTGATGATTGTACCCAAATACATCACTTTATTCTCCAATATTTGGGCCTTTCTGGGGTTAACTTTACATCTGATTGAGTTCAGAAGTTCCAGGAGTTCAGACAGAAGTGTGATGTGCTCTGCCTTGGTGTCTGTCTGCAGTAATAGGTCGTCCACATACTGTACCAGACATTCGGGTCGGGAAAATTTTGCTAGTCCATTTGCCAGCTGTCGGTGGAAATGGAGGGGGAATTGTAGGATCCTTGTGGGAGACATGTCCACGTGTACTGCTGTCCTTTGAATGTGAAGCCAAATTTGTACTGGCACGCCTTTGCCAATGGGATTGTTCCCGATAATCAATGGTCAGACTCCATGATCCGTCGGGCTTCCTCACTAGCCAAATAGGGGCATTATTAGTCGAGGCTACTGTCCTAAGTACACCCTGCTCTAATAAGCTTTCTTTCACTTTTCCAATTTCTCCCTCCGCTTCTAGAGGAAATCTGTACTGTCTTTGTGGTCTCGGGTCAGGTCCTGGAATTTGAACTTGTTCAGTCATTCTGCCGCAGTCGTGCCGGTGACTGGCAAATGCTGTCTTGTGCTTGTTCAATACTGCCCTAACCTGTTTGTCCGTGCTAAGCGTGGTCGGGTCAAAACAATAGTCGCCGACTGCGCTAATCCTGTTTGCGTTCTCACCTCCTGTGAGCATTGCAGGTGCTCTGTCTGATTTCGCCATTCGCCAGACACACTGATTGACTGGGTCGAACGACAGGCTGTGGGCATTCATAAAGTCAATACCCAGTATGTGTTCTGCTGTGCGGGGCAGATTAACTAAAACAACGGGGTGTCTGGTGGAGATATTCCACAATCTTTTCAATACCCATTTTTCATTATGGGCCTGTTCTGAGGGGTCATAATTGGAGCAGACATTTTGTCCTGCATCTGTGGCGTGGGAGATGATGATGCAGGGTCCATTTAACCATATTGTCTCGGGTTAAACGTGCGTGGTCTAAATCACCAAAACCGACAGTGAAATGAATCCACAGCCTTCCTGCGAATGCTGTGGGGTGCTCGGTCCTTTTCTGCCTACACTTATTTAGGCCTTCGACTGGGTCTCCTCTGTTGTACCTTGTCGCGTCTAAAATAGCTGTGTGCATCTCTTCGAGGGTGCCTCCTCCAACGTTCTGTGGGTCGGGGAGGGCTGCTACAACTGATGAGTCTAAACTCAAAACTGTTATCTTAACCTGCTCTCACTCATCCAGGCCGTACATGGTCGCCTGTTGCTTCACTCGTGCGAAGAATTGGTGGGGGTCTACAGTGGGGAGGAACGGGGTGATTTTCTCACATGCGTCCCTTCGTTGTGTTACGGTTAAGGGGGTGGTGTACATGATCTCGGGTGTGCCGTCTGCGGTTGCTTTTCGTTGGGTTGTGACTGGGTTCATTGGTGTGGGTGCTATCTGATCTGTGGGGGGTTGGGGCGCTATCCTTTTCTGCTGCTCTGCTAGCGCACATGTTCCCTGAACATAGCGCTGCGCTGTTTCACTTCATTCCTGCCAATCTCGGGCATTTTCTTCTTCTAACTGTGTTCCAAAGGTCTCTTGGAAGCCATTCTGCACAGAAAGCAGAGATTGCAGCTGCGCAATCTGCTTCCTACATTTAGCATGGTCCACGGTGTTTTGCCTTTGCTCAGTGGTGGCAGCATGGAGTGCCCTTAAAGCTGCCTTTAGGTCGCTACACTGCTTTTTCAGTGTCTCTACCTGTTTTTCTGTTTCTTTTCTTATCAAGACTGCACGCTGCACATCTTGATAGGCCTTTTCGTACTGAACTTGAGAACTGCTCAGATGGGCTAGACAAGACTGATGTGCCCTCTTGGCACCATCCACCTCTCTATCCTTACCTACCAGTCGTTGCCTTAATCCTAAATTCTCCTTTTCGATGTCCCTGACATCCACTTTGCTCATTCTGTTTTTCTCCTCTAACTCTGCTCGGAGCGTCCTGACGACCTCCTCTGTGCCTCGCAATTGTGCCAAGCAGGACACAATTGCCATTGGCTTACGTGCTTTACCTAAAATTTTCTTGTGAATTTCAGATAGGTTCTCCCACCAAGTATGTCCTATACTCCCGGGACCTGTCTCCTCATTCACACAAAACTCACTCCAAAGGGGCCATCCTTTCCCTTTGAGGTACTTCCTGAGTTCCCGCTCCCAAATGGGACACTGACCTACTCTGCTGCCGCTGGTATCTGGGTTCATGAGGCGTTCCATTGCCTGCATGGCCATTTCTTTTTCTCCTATGCTCTCTTAAATTTGCAACGAGGGATAATAAGGCAATGCTATAAAATACAGGTACGGCTTTCGCTATGTTCAGAATGATAAAACTCCCGACAGTTTGTCGCCACAAAAATCTCTCGGTTTTACCTGACAACCCTGTTAGTTACGCATGCAAAAACACACTTCCGAATTATGAGGATTGGTTTGAACTACTTGAACACTTGTGGTTTTTCCTTTTCCCAATTGGATTTCAGATTCAAATTTCTGGGTTCTCTCGGAGTGGGGGGGGCCACTTCTAGTCGAGTCCCGTCGGATGTCGCCACTAAATGTTGCTCGTTCTGGGTGAGTGTGCTTAACACTCAATTTGGCTCTGTTTCGTTCCATAGCTTTGCAGTCGCCAGGTATCGTTAAGATACCGCCACAAATTTCAAGGTCAAGTTCAAAGCAATAAATCCATGCACCAGTTAGTAAGTTCAAACAAGACACGTTTATTATATTACAGTAATCTACTAATCATGCATATAAAACTATAAGACTAGGCTAATCCTATCACTAATAGGCCAAATACTTATCTGGCTAAGGGGACTGCCGTATCAGGGAGCAACGGCCTCTAGCTTTGTCCTGGGTCCGCAGGCTTCCAGGAGTTATGGACTAAAGGGGGGTCAGGAATGTCTACTCTCGTAGCGTGCGTTGTATGATACTTACGTGCTGCCGGCTACTGTCCAGGCCTCTCCTCAAGGTTCTTCTGCTGCAGCGGTATTCTGCTGGGAGGGCTGGCTGGTCAAGGAGAGGCTGGCAGAGAGAGAGAGCTGGGGTCGGGGTCTCTGTCGTATACCTCTCTCAGGGTCTCACGCCCACCTGGGCGGACCCTCTATACACTCGCAATCGATTGGGTCTCTTCCCAATTGATTGATTTGAATTCCCCAATAACGGGGCAGTTCCTCGATCACTGGGCGGTTCTTGGGACTTATTGTTTTGGACTTCTTTTGGCGCCGAGAAGTCTGGCCTTCCATTTAATGTATTGATTTGTGTTAACTCGTTTCCATTGTACCTGGGGATCGCCCGGTATCGCCTGATTAGTATGCTAACTTGTTTTTTTTCACAGTGCTGTCTGGTTTCTGCAGCATTCAGAACTGGTTTCTGCAGTAGTCAGAATACACAAGCGCTTTGCAAGCTGCTTGCTTTTGCAACATGTCCAATTTCCCTGCATTCCTTGCAATCTTCCATTTTGTGTTGGGCAGTGGTCACCCCGGGTGGCTACACTATCTCCCGCCTCACTGTGACCTGTCAGCCAAACTTCACTGATACCCCAGACTCACCTGAAGTCCCGTATCCATATCCTCCTCTTCTCCGGGCCTGCCGTAGTTCCACCATTGGCCACCACTCAATCCTGGTGCTGCTGGGACTACAGAGCTGCCGGATAATTGGATTGGCCAGCAGCTCTCTGAGTCAAGACTAGCTCTCTGGTATTGCTTCCCAAGAAGCGTTAAGTAGCTGCAGGACAACTGAGATCAGAGTGGGTACTGTAGCCACCTGGGGTGACCACTGCCCAACACAAAATGGAAGATTGCAAGGAATGCAGGGAAATTGGACATGTTGTAAAGCAAGCAGCTTGCAAAGCGCTTGTATATTCAGACTACTGCAGAAACCAGTTTTGACTGCTGCAGAAACCAGACAGCACTATGAAAAGAAAACAGTTAGCATACTAATGAGGCGATACCGGGCGATCCCCAGATACAATGGAAACAAGTTAAACACAGATCGATACATTAAATGGAAGGCCAGACTTTTCGGCGCCAAAGGAGTCCAAAACAATAAGTCCTAAGAACCGCCCCAGTGATCAAGGAATTGCCCCGCTATTGGGGAATTCAAATCAATCGATTGGGAAGAGACCTAATCGATTGCGAGAGTATAGAGGGTCCGCCCAGGTGGGCGCAAGACCCTGAGAGGAGTATAAGACAGAGACCGCAACCCCAGCTCGCTCTCTCTGTCAGCCTCTCCTTTACCAGCCAGCCCTCCCAGCAGAACACCATTGCAACAGAAGAACCTGGAGGAGGAGAGGTCTGGACAGCAGCCGCCAACAAGTAAGTCACAACGCACGCTACGAGAGTAGACACTCCTGATCCCCTTTAGTCCATAACTACTGGAAGCCTGCGGACCCAGGACAAAGCTAGAAGCCATTGTTCCCTGATCCGGCAGTCCCCTTATCCAGATAAGTATTTGACCTATTAGCGGTAGGATTAGACTAGTCTTATAGTTTTATATGCATGATTAGTAGATTACTGTAATATAATAAACGTGTCTTGTTTGAACTTACTAATTGGTGCGTGGTTTTATTGCTTTGAACTTGACCTTGAAACTTGTGGCGGTATCTTAACGATACCTGGCGACTCCAAAGCTATGTAACGAAACAGAGCCAAATTGAGTGTTAAGCACACTCACCCAGAACAAGCAACAGAACTTCCCCTGTCAATTCTTTGCGTGATAGGATCGAAAACTGCACCATCCGAATAATCCTGCCCATAGTTTGTTTCAATCCATCCCATCCATTTCCTTAATATCTTGAAAAGAAACAGTTAAATCACCCTATGATCTTCTAAATTACAGGGGAAAATTATGCCAGTTTGTGTAATTTCTCCTCTTAATTGACCCTTGGAGTCCAGATATCTTTGTGGTAAATCTACAATGCATTCCCTTCAAGGCCAATACATTCTTCCTGAGTTATGGTGCCCAGAACTGCTTGCAGTCCTCCAGGTTGGGTCAATCCATGTTTTTGTGGAGCTCGGGTCTGACTTCCACCCCATGTATTGTAGTTCTTTAAATATAAAGGCCAGTATTCCATTAGTTGTTTGATTATTTTCAGTGCCTGCTTGTAACATTTTAATTGTTCAGCTACCTGGAACCTCAAGACCCTGCTGTTTCTACTTCTCAACAGGAGCTTCCTGAACTTAACTTTATCTCAGATAAAATAATATTAAAGCAAATGCAAAATCTCAGCAGAGCGAGACTGCCTCTTTAAGTTGACTTCACGCTGCTTGTATTAAAGTATTATCAGTTTGATCTCTCCATATCAAAGCTGTATCACAGATTTTATAGCAACATGAGCCAAGGTAATATGGACTCCTGGGGCAGGTTAGAAGGCAGGTAGGGAAGTAATATTTGGAGCCATGCCATGGGTGCTGTTCCCAGCACCTACTCGTTCA
This sequence comes from Scyliorhinus canicula, assembly GCF_902713615.1. Lineage (NCBI taxonomy): Eukaryota > Metazoa > Chordata > Chondrichthyes > Carcharhiniformes > Scyliorhinidae > Scyliorhinus > Scyliorhinus canicula. Next base: position 119,436,030 of record NC_052153.1, on the reverse strand, counting down.
ACCCCACCACAGTTTTACCCACAGTGGGGGAGGCGCCAAGAGCCTTTTGACCATAGGCAAATTGTGGCCCTTCAGTGACCAAGTAACGGCTGTCAAGAGCCTCCTCCCTCTGCTGCTGGAATCTTATCCACAGCAGAAGGAGGCTGGCCCCAAATGTGCAACCCAACAGGTTTCACTGCTCAGGCTGGTGGGGAGCATGGAGGTATCTCCTTCATGGGCTTTTATGCCCATTCGAGGCCATACCAAGATCTGCCCATCTCTGCACTTTCCTACTCCCCTGCCCTGTCCACCCCAATTCCTTTATCCAAGCCTGGCAGGCCCTGCCAGATTCGCTCCACTTACCTTCACATCTTGCTCCATTAACAATTAACAATTGTGCACCAAATGCAGTCCCAGCAGTGGCCACCACTCCAAGTGGTGCTGCTGGGGCAGGAGAGCTGCTTGCCATTTGATTGGCTAGCAGCTCTCAGAGACGGAAGTTGGGGTGGAAGGGCTTTGTTCAAGCCAATTAATGGCCATAAGAAAAGAAGCAGGACCGGTGTACTATTGAATCAGATAATGGATAACCTGTACCTCAACTCTATTTACACAGTTTCATCGACATCACCTTACATACAAAAAAAATCTATTGATACAAGTCTCAAAATTTAACTGACCCAGCAAACATTATTCCATTAACCATGTTTTGCACCTGTATTCAGTAATGTGTGTCCATAAACACCCAAAATACATTTTTACTCCTTGCTAGCCAGAGGCATGTGGAAAATATTTTGGTTTTATCAATCTTAAATCCAAAATGGATGACATCACATTAGTCCACATTGATCTCCATCTTAGATCTGTCCACTCACTTAATCCATGTATGCTTTGTAATTTATGACCACCCTCCCAAAAGCCTTCATCCTGATACGTTCTCTAATTCCTGTACCTGTGTGTTGCTACGTAGTGAGATTGCATTCTGGAGTAAACTAAGCAGACATTCTGTCCTTTCTTTGTTTGGCAGAATGTTTCTAACCCTCGCTCCCACCCAAAAACCCGAAAGTCTCAAGTCACAAACGTTTGCCACACATGTGGTTATGCATTCTGTCTCGCAAATCCCCACATTCTGCAGTCCTGCCTGTACCACCATTATCTAATTTGTTTATGTGTTTAGTTATTACACAGGCGTTATTAATTTATCTATTTCCGGTGCTAACTGATTTACCTATAATATTAAATAATGATTGTCAGCTGGCTTTAATTTATTCTTGGAGCTACTTTTGTTCCTCAATTCAGTTGAAGTCTATTCCATTTGATGCAGATTCAAATTTTAATTTACTGTTATGCACTTGCTTAAAAATGCTATTAGGGGTTTGGCCCTGCCTCTTATTTCTTTTTTAAAATTTAAGCCCATAGCCTATAGTTAAGTACTTGAAGTGCGAACAAATAATTAAACACTTAGCTTTTGTTCATCAGTTAATTATTTAGCGCTTCCTTCCAACAAGTCTCCCAATTTCCGGTCTTATCAAATTCCCATTTTAGAAGTGTAGCCACCTGGGTTGGCCACTTCCTGACTTTAAAATGGAGATTCGCTAAGAACGCAGGGAAAAATGGACAGGTACAGGGAAGCAAGCAGAATGCCAAGCTTTCTGTATATTAGACTTGCAGAAAAGCAGACAGCACTGAAACTGACGACCATCTGCATATTGATGAGCGATCCCCGGGAACAATAGCAACAGTTAAGATAATCGAGGCAAAGCCAGACTCCTCGGTGCCAGCAGGAGCCAACACAAAAGAAGCCAACGGACACTTAGGAACCGCCCAGCGATCAGGGAACAGCCCCAGTATTGGGGAAATCAAACCAACCGATTGGAATATGGTCCAATCAATTGGAACCAGGTACGGGGTCCGCCCAGGGTCTCTCAGCAGGTCGAAACAACCCTTGACAGAGACCTGCCTAGCAGCTGCACCAACAAGTAAGTGTCCAGTCAACGCACGCTACGAGATAGGCGCTCCTAACCCTTAGTACATACCAGCTGGAAGCCTGCAGTCTCAGGATCGAACGAGAGGCCATTGTTCCCTGACCCAGTGGGTTCCTTTTCCAAAGCTAAGTATTGGCCTTTAGTGGTAGAAATAGTCTATTTCTGTAGTATTTTATGCATGAGTAGCGATTGACTGTATATAATAAATGTGTTTTGATTTGAACCTTACTAACTGGTGTATTGAGTTATTGATCAGCACTTGAACTTGAACCTCGTGGTGGTATCATAAAGATACCTGACGACTCTAGAGCAAGGTTATAAAACAGAGCAATTAAGTATAAAGCACACTTAGCAAAACGAGCAACAGAAGGCACGTTGTTCGCATCAGACTCTATGACCAGTTCACTCTGCTCGATCGCCCCAATAACACCACTGACATGTCTTTCACAAACAAACCAGTTTCAACTGATCAGTCAGCCCCAGCCACACAACTGAATTAAATACATGGCCATACGGTCTGCAGTTCACTGCGAACGACTAGCAACTTTTTAAATTAAAAACTCACTGTAAATTCCAACTAATGCGAACACAAGTTTAAAACATTATTTTCAATTATGTAAAATGTGTGCGATAACTGTTCCAAAATTGCCATTTGAGAGATTTTCGCAATACATTCTGCAATTCAGGAGATCATCAGGCATACCCACCTAATGGTATCATAGTCACAGAGTGAGGATGTCAGTAAATGTGGGTAAGGCAGAGGATGCTCAGAATCAGCTGCATGGACAGAACGCCAAAAATGAGTTGGTTAGAACAAGAGTAAAAATTCAGGAATCAAAAGAGTTGATCAGTGAAGTCAGAGAGAGAAAGGTAGCCAAGTAGAGACAGTGGAAACAAAGACCTGGCAGGTTTGACCTGGAAATGGTTGAAGACGAAATTGAGTGTAAAAACAGACAGGGAAGAAGAAAAATTCAATGGGTAGATAACATTGAGATGCAGACTGAGGGAGGCTTGAAAGAAGTCAAGGAAGAAACAAGACAATGCCAATGTTCCTACCAAGGCTCTTGTGAAAACGAACAATGGATGTTGAGATTTACTTTTAATTTTGTATTCATTTGAAGGTAGTAACACTGATATAATTAGGAGTTGGTGGAATTAAATAACACATTTTTCTAGATAGTTGATTCTATTTAATTGTATGGATTACTCTTATTATTTCTCATTGATGACAAAGCAGATGTCAAACAATCTGACCACATTGTTGCATTACAAAACTGATTGTTTTCACTGGAACGACGGAGGCTGAGGGACGCACTGATAGAGGTTAACAAATTTATGAGGGGCATGGAATGAATGGTCCGATGTTTTTTCCCAAGGTGGATAAGTCAATTACTAGGGACATAGGTTTAAAGTGCGAGGGGGATGGTTTAGAGGAGATGGGTGAGACAAATATTTTACACAGAGGTTGGCGAGTACCTGGAATGTGTTGCCGGATAAAGTGAGGGAGAACTCAGAATGTCCAATTCACCTAACAAGTACGTCTTTCGGGACTTGTGGGAGGAAATTGGAGCACCGGAGAAACCACGCAAATATGGGGAGAACGTGAAGACTCCGCAGACGGTGACCCATGTTAGACGTTTAACTGCCATTGTATAAAGAGTCAAAAGTTCTGCTCCTTTTCCACAAACACCTTTAATTTACTTCAACAAAACTCTAACATCCCATCACCTGGTGCAAAGACCACCTGAAGCCCCTTTACATGTCAGTGTCAATTATTGGATACTTAACATAAATGAGATAAATAATTGGAATGTCTCTTAACCCATTACTTAACAGTCTCCCCTTCCTTGGAGAAAAAAATTATTCAGTGAAAACAAAATTACAAGAAACTCAAAAACACACACGCAATTTTCCCCTTTTTTTTCATTCTTCGGAAGAAAAGAAAATCGTCACAGAAACAGTCGCCCTTCATTAACAATAACCAAATATTTCTGTGAGCTAGCCCCTCTTTTTGTAAAACAGTCTGACAATTGATAGCTACTGTCGACCCATTTAACTTTTGCTATTTCCCCTCTGTCCAACATCTGCTTCAAACATGCAATGTCTATCCTTAACCTTTTTTCATTGATACTTTTTGTACAGTGCACATTTTCCACAGGGATTTATTGTCAATGTGACATTCAATAGGTATATTACCCAAATCCCCTAATCCCAAAATTTCTGTCAATATCTGAGATATTTAAAAGGCCATATCCACCGCCTCAACAAGACTTAATGTCTCACCAGCCAAAGTGCTTTTGACCACTCTCCTTATTTTCTTTGTTTCCCACACAAGAGAGCAACATTTACCATTGTTCCCCAAAAAGGAAAATTACAAAACCTCCTGCGCTTGAAACCCCATCACATAAATTTGCATAGGACGCATCACTATAAACTATGAGTTTCAAGTGCCTAAGGTGACCTAAAACCGGGAACATCAAAACACACTCCTTCAGCTTTAGTTTGCCCAATGCTTTATTTGCACTTATTATGTCTTCCACTTTGGGATCATTCATTTTTGTACTCAACTCTGAGACATCAAACCTCACATCCGGTCTAGTCTGTCTACCCAACCAGTTCAGTTGCCCAATTAAACTTCGCAGTTGCTCTTTTGCCATCTTTGAAACCATAGCGTCATTTTGTGAAACCCGTCCACGACTAATTGGGCTGATGCTTTCCAAATAAGATTGCTGACATAAAGTTGCCCCTAACTTAGTCTGTCCGATTTCCAGTCCAGTATATTTTAATGCACCGGAAGCCTGACTTCCAATCCTGAATTCTTTTCTCAAACAAGAGATTACAATAGCTTCAAAATCACTAGTCCCACCACACAAAAAATCATTAACATGCATCATAAAGATGCCAGAAAGATTTCCTTTATAGTGCCACTAAAACATTGCCGGATCTGCTTTTAACTGGCAACAGCCTAACTTTAACAAAACTGACCTTACCGAAAAATACCAGACTCCAGACGCATAATTTAATCCATATACACATTTGTTCAACTTCCAGAGTACCCCTTCTGTGTTAGCTGCCTCTTTAGGAGGACGGAGAAAAATGTCTCTCTGTAGCTGGTGCCCCTGCAAGAAGGCAGCTTTTATATCTATAGATTTGCATTCTCATGTCTTTATGGCTAATAGAGCCAAGAAGATTTTTAAAATAACCTTTCCTGCCATAGATGAATCTACCCTTAAATCCTGATCTTCTAAGTTTTCTTATAAGTTCCATCCGGATGAACCTTTTCCGTGCAAATCCATCTGTGGGATAGAGCTCTTTGTCCCCTATCTGGTACTTCCGTGTATACCCCAAATTTACTCCAACTATGCAGTTCTTGCTGTTTGGCATCTTTGATAACTTTTTCATCTAACTTATTAGAAGCCACCAAAATTTCACATTCATGTGGGCTTCTACTCCTATTCGTACTCTTACTCACGTTCCGAGACCTTGATAAACTACTTCCCCGCTCCCGCCTGGTATCTCTTTCTGTACTGCTATTGCTTGATCTTCCCCTTCTGCTGTGGGATGTCCTTTCAATAGTTCTCAACCTTTTCCTGCGGACCTGTCCACTCCGATGTACTATCTGAACTGGCACTGCGTTTCTGTGCCCTCCATTTTTGCAATTCATGTTCCCAATCCATTGTCTTGACTCCCTTCCCTGAATGCTGTACATTCAACCAATGTTTATACTTTCCAGTGGCCTTCCCTGCTCTACTAATAATAGTTGCATCCTGCCATTGACTAGACCCTTCAGGCAAGTATGTCACTTTTGTACCAACTTTTGTCAGTTGTCCTTTCCAAAAAAGTGGCCTGTTCTAAATCATCAGAGGGGTTGTGTTCCTCTACAGAAACCCTGTCTATATCAGTTAACTGGTCCTCATAGTTCTGTAACACATGCGTACCAGATGACCTGGTTCCCCGTCATGTCTGTCTGCTCTGTCTAAATTTTAAAATTTGTAATTTGTACCCATTATCCTTGATGAATGTACCCTAACCATGATGCAAAATAATTATTTTGCCATCTATGCCTATGATCTTCCCTGGGCCTTTCTATTCATTAAAATTGTCTCTCTTATAGTATACTATGTCTCCTTGCTGAAAAACGGTATTTGATGGCCGTACATTATGCCTTAAAGCTCTGCGAATTCTTTCAGAGACTTCTGCTTCCAAAAAATGTTTCTACTGCTATGTAATGCAATTAAATGCTCAGCAAAGGCAGAGCTAATTGTAGTCCCTTCCCAAGCTGGAGGCTGGTCATCCAAAATGGACGGAATTTTAGGATTTCTACCAAACACTAAATAATAGGGACTATAGCCCCCAACCATCTGCAATGAATTCTTTGTATGTACCGCCCATGCTAAAGCTGAATTTAGCTTCCAGTTTGGTCTATCTGCCAAACTTTTCCGAAGCATGTCATCGATTACAGCATGGTTTCTTTCACACACACCATTACTAAATGGGCTTTCTGCAGCTGTATTCACACATATCCCTAAACCCTTCATTAGCAAATTCTCCCCCATTGTCCGTAAGGAATTTTGTCGGTGGGCACATTCCTGCCCCTATCCATTTTTCCACGATTTGATCCAGAATTACTCTCTTTTCTTGACTTTGTACGATCGTTGATTGACTAAATCTGGTTGCTAAATCTACAAAATGCAAAAGAAACATATTATTGGCTTTATTTCAGATCTTAAAGTCCATGGCCACAGTGTCGTTAAAATCCCTGGCCAAAGGTAGGGTTACTATCGGTCGTGCCGGTGTCCTACTGTAGTTCCTACAAACTTCACAGTGATCACTAACCTATTAGCTTAGTAAAGTCTTCATCCCTTACCCCTGCATCCTTTCATAATTTTTTAAGCCTCCGAGGAGACGGATGCGCAAATTGCCTATGCAGTTTTAATGCACCAATTTATCAGCTAAAATTCCATTTTCTGCTATCAGTTAACTGCTATTAACACATCTTTAACAACTGCACTTGAAATATTATTTGTCAGTAATGGAATACAATAGTGTTCCGACTATGTAAATTGTAAGTCCACCGTCTTTCCAAAAACTGTTGCCTTATCCTGTTCCATATCCAGCTTCATGTGTGCTTTCTTCATCGACGGTCTGCTCAGAAGCAAAGGTATCTCACTTTATACAACATCCGTGTCAATGAAATGATTCACTCCAGCAATATTGCAAGGGATCACCACTCTTTTCAGCGACTTCATAGTACTATCATCCCCAAACCTGAATCTTGTGGAACTTTCAAATTCCTTAACCTGGTTATGATTTTCAGCATTCAAGGAGTCTAGATAACATTTTAACCAGTCAATTCCACACACAGTAGATGTGCAGCCACTGTCCAATGAGCACAATTGAAGGATTCTACAACCAACATCCTCACTACTGGCTTAAAATTGCTTGTTAATAGGACAGTACCTTCTTTCTGGTCACTATTGTTTTCCTCTTCTGACTCGTCCGTGTCATGTGTCGCTTCAAACACTATTATAGCGTGTTGGACGGTTGAAAGCATAATGGTATTGAGAGTCACATCGAAAACATCGATTTATCATGCCCCGTGCATTTCTGGGGTTCATCTTCCTATTGTAGGTTCTAACTGCGATTTTATCTTCATAATTTCCGAGTCCCAATCTCCTTCTATAGTCTTGGAACCTGTTCATAGCCGTACGATTTCGGCATCCTGTTGGTAGTGTATCTTCCATATTCTGCTTTATTGCAGGTTGACCTATTTGGGTCATCAGAGCCATCGGAATCGAATGTTTCCCCAAAAACATTTTTAAAGCTGCTGTCATCTGATTGAATACAGTATCCTTATCCGCAAACTGAACTCCTGTCAAAACCAGGAGCCTATCCATGTTGCTCACTCTAGCACAATCAAGTCATTTAACGGCCAACACAGACTGTGGAAATTCCAGGTTGTGTTTCTGCAGCCTTTTATATAGTCTGCCAAATTCCATTATATAGTCTTCAATGGAGAAATCCTCTATTTTCCGGAATCTACCAAAATCCGACCATGCTTCATACGCACTTCTTCCTTCTTATACATCTTATCCATATAACGTAATAGAGTCTGCAGACCTTCTTCTGAGTCTAACTCTTCCAATTCCAGCTCAGAAAGAAACCACTTTGCTCTGGATTTTACTGTCATAAGGTAGAGAAAGAGACAATACCATACCTTGTTTTCTCTTTCCCAAGACAGTTACCTTAGTCCACATAACTACTGCACTTCTCCATTGGTCGTACGATCTCCTTTCAGAAAATAAGGGGGTGTAGTCATATCCAGCCATCTTTATCCTGGTTTCAACCATATATCTTTGTTTTTTTTTCTTCTCACTCACTCCTTGGTTTGGTTTGGAAAAGTTGTATCTTTCAACCCTTCACATTTGCACAGCAACCATCCTCTGCTACCATTTGTTAGACGTTTAGCTGCTGTTGTATAAAGAGTCAAAGGTTCTGCTCCTTTTCCACAAACACCTTTAATTTCCTTCAACAGACTCTGCACAAAACTCTAAAATCACATCACCTGACACAAAGGCCACCTGAAGCACCTTCAGTGCCAATTATTGGATACTTAACAAAAATGAGATAACTAATTGGAATGTCTGTTAACCCATTACTTAACAACCCAAGCCAGAAATCGAACCTGGGTCCCTGGCACTGTGCAGCAACCATACTAACCATTGTACTATCGTGCCTCCCATGGTAGCACAGTTGTTAGCACTGTTCTGAACTTTCTGAATTCTCCCTCACTGTACCCGAACTGGCGCCGGAGTTTGGCGGCGAGGGGATTTTCACAGAAACTTCATTGCTATGTTAATATAAGCCTAATTGTGACACTAATAAATATTATTATTATTATCTTGGTGGATGAGTTGTCGAGCCGGTTGCTTTTTCTTGGATTTTGTCGAGCCTATACACCAGTAGTCACTCACTCGTGGTGCCTCAAATTGAAAGCAAAAGAAAGAGAAAATAACTGCTACCAGGCTATCAGGTGTTGACCTGTATGATAAACTGCATATGGTCACACACCATTTGGATCTTAAGGGAGTAAAACCCCTTTCAGTTGCAGTACATCTCAGAATTGGCATGTAGATCTTGCAAAACAACTTGCATGAAGTCGATGACACCCTAAATCTTGCGGAGACTCCAATCCTTGCAATGCCATGTATCCGCTCTGCCTGCTTCTCTCTGAGAGAATGAAATTAATTCACCTCTCTTGGAGTACATAGCAGCACTGACTTCCTTTCTGCAACAGTGGATGGCAACTAAAAGGAGTCTGACAAATAAAAGTTTGTGACCATGGTTCCTTCACAACCAATATGCCTCACCATGCTCTGAACTTTTAGCTGTGACTGCAGCAGGCAGCTAATGTCAATGAAGAAACTCTTACTGAAGTGGATACATCTGACATAGTGGGCAGGATTCTCCATTTCTGTGGATAAGTGCCAATGCCTGCATGGGACCCGTGGTGTTCACGACCAGCAAATTGATGCAAACCCCTCACCCATTCTGATACCGGTGAGGGGATTGCTCCGGTGCCGCGTAAAACGCCCGCAGATCGCGCTGAAAATGGTCAAAGAATGGCCGGGTCTCAGGCCGCGCATGCGCGTGGCTGACGACCTGCACCAGTCGCACCGCACAACATGGTGTTGGCCGTGCACGTAACCTAACCCACAAACCGCGACCCCACAGCCCACACAATGGCCACACTCTGGCCTACCCCCACAGACCCCCCCGACCCTAGCAGACACCCCCTCCCCCCAGCCAGCGGCACGGATCCCAGCCAAGTATGGCGGTGGTCGACACAGTCCGCAGCTGACACGCTTGGTTACCGACCGCTGGGACCACACGTGTCATGTGGCATCAGCGGCGGAGTATCACAGGTGGGCCAGCCGATGATGCCCCATCGCTGTTGAAACGGCGCACGGGGTGCGTCACAATGACGCCTGTTTGGAGGGGGTGAAGCATCAAACCACCTCCGGCCCCGATTTCGCTGTGGAAATCTATTCTCCGCCCGATCACCGAATGCGATTATGCCGTCGGGCTACAGAGAATCCCACCCATTGTTCTTTCCTGAGGATCAGATAGGAGAATTGCTCCCTGAATAACCTGGGCAAATAGGAGCTTTTGTTGACAGTCCTTCTCCCCCTCCTCCCCCTTCTAACAGATTGTCCTTCTCTATGTCACCACTGCTTATTCTCCAAGTCAAGCAATAGTCCAAGGGGAACACATGCTACAGCATGCATGTCTGGGAGCACATGATTAATGCAGAATCGTAGAGGAAAGCACCCAAGTCTTCAGCATGTACCACATCACTCCCTCGACAACAGAGCTCAGACTTTACAGAAGTCTCAAAATTAAATAACAACTCCACAATCAAAGTAAAACCCTATATAAATCAGTTTGCAAACAACCTGTATATATTTGATGGTTTCTTTAAATAGCATTGCGAAGTTGCCTTCCTGTTGCTGAACAAACATTCAGTTGTACGTGTTGAAGAGATAGCATTGTCTGGAGCTCTGAGCTCCAAAATGTCAGCACAGGCTTCAAATCAGCATTACAGGTCACACGCTGAAAACTTCAAGCAGACCTTCCCTGTGTGAAGGCCCAGACCAAAATAGCATTCAACGCAGCTTGCAGCAGCACACACACACCTCTGGGGCTGGATTTTCAGGGTGGAGGTGGGACAGCAGCAAAATGACTTTGGAGCTCTGCCAGAGGTCCTGATTCCATTTCAATGGAATGGAATGGGACTAGGAACCTGGGGCAGGATTCTCCAACCCCTCCCTCCGGGTCGGACTATCTGCGGGGGTCAGTGTGAATCGTGCCCCCACTGTCCTCCAAATTGTCCCGCCCCCAAAAATCGGCGAGGCGTGTATCGTGCCGCCCGCCTCGGAGAATGCCAGGGACCGGCGTGACTCAATGGGCCCCGGGGCTGCCCGAATTCTCCAGCCCGCGATGGGCCGAATTCCCGGCTGTTCTTTGTCAGTCCCGCCAGCGTAAATTGAAGTAGGTCCTTACCGGCGGGACCTGGCGGCTGGCGGCCTCTGGGGCTCTTGGAGGGGCGTGGGGGGTATCTGGCCCCGGGAGGTGCCCCCACGGTTGCCTGGCCTGCGATCGGGGCCCACCAGTCCGCGGGCGGGCCTGTGCCGTGGGCGCACTCTATTGTTCCACACCAGCGGCTGTAGTAGTCTGCCATAGCCGGTGTGGAAACGAAGCCCTTTGCACATGCGCGGGGATGACACCAGCACGCGCTGGCACTCCTGCGCATGTGCCAACTCGCGCCGGCCGGCGGAGTCCCTTCGGCGCCAGTTGCCGTGGTGCCAAGCCCCTTTTCCGGCTGCCGGCGGGGCGCAAACCACTTCAGGGCGGGCCTAGCCCCTGAAGGTGCGAGGATTCTGCACCTTTGGGATGGCCCGACAGCGGAGAGGTTCACGCCACTCCTCGGCGCCGGGACCCCCCACCCTCTGCCGGGAAGGGGAGAATCCCAACCAAACTCTCTCATATTAATGAAGTACTGAGTAATGTGGACTCACAAAGAGACAATCCCCTATAAGGTTTTTTTTTTTCATTTTTAATGAGGTGGCTTTAGTAGCTGCCTGGTATCGAACCAGCTCAATGGAGATGAAGACAGGGTCAGCTGCCTGGTTATATGAGAAGACAGTTTGAAGTTTCTGAGAATGGCAAAGGGCTTCCATTATATAAAAATCATTCATTTTGAAGAATGTGTCACCGTCCTACCCTGTCCTGGGTTGCAGCCCTTCGAAATATGAAAAATTTAACTTTGCCAACTTTTGTCCGTGGAAGCGGCAGTCACAACAATGGCTGCTGAGGTGAGTCACAAAGGGACCTGTTTTTTGATGGACCCTCCTCTGTTCATTCCCTCATTGAAGCATAGAGCTACCCTTCAGAAAATGAATTCCCTAACTCAGTCAAAATAGCAGCTGCTTCCTGTTTCGCTTCGGGGCGGTGGGGCGGGGGTGTCACAACCTATGATTGAATCGCCTCCAATTTCCACCTCCAATGGGAAAATCCTGCCCCTGGTGTGAGATGCAAAGGCTGTCATTATGAAGCAAAAACTGCACTTTTGTATCCAAATGAACAGGCATTCAGGAACTGAACTTTGTAACCTAGACTTTGCAACCGAATGCCAACAGCAGATTTTGTGCTACATTTCTGTCCTTTCCGTTGACATATTGAAGCAATAAGAAATGTGAGAAGACAGCAAATCTATAGATTTTCATTTTCTTGTGTGCTATTCAAAATAATTTATCCAGCTGCTTCAAAAAGTGATCACACAAGACGTAACAGCCCTATATGACCAAAAACCGAGGATTTCAGGGGCGGCATGGTGGCGCACTGGTTAACACTGCTGCCTCATGGCACTGAGGACCCGGCCCTGGATCACTGTCCGTGTGGAGCTTGCACATTCTCCCCGTGACTGCGTGGGTCTCACCCCCACAACTCAAAGATGTATAGGGTAGGTGGATTGGGCATGCTAAATTGCCCCTCAATTGGAAAAATTAAAACAAAAACATTTTTTTAAATTTGAGAGGATTTCATTCTCAACAATTCAAAAATATAAAAGCAGAAAACTAAGTAAGACCTGCTACCAAATCATAACATGGATTGAATCTAAATTAGGAAAAGTAAAGCGTCTTCATCTTACCACACGCATAGTTGGTGCTGTCTTTCAATGCAGGTCATTTACACGATATGATGTACATTCTCACAGAGCTATGGAATTGATGTCAGTCTCAAATGCATTCTGTTATAGCTTGTATCAAATTCATGTTGCATACTGGATGAATTAAAGCTTTTACATGTACTGATTGAATCCAATTGTCCATAGATCTTTGCATTTATCAGAACAATTTCAAAACCTAATGTGCACAGTGCTTTTCAAATGAGAAAATTGTTGCAGTAGCCTGTTTGAATAAATTTTAGACAACAACAGAGTATCTGTCGAACAAACGTATGCACTGGCAGTCCAAGAGTCTAGAAGGGATAGATTAGGTGTCTGATTCTTATCTTAAATGAGTGTAATTTGCCAATTTTGAATTTAAAATCTACATCCAATATACAGGGAGTAACACTGACTGACAATAATCTAGATACTGCTTAATTTAAATCAGAGGTAGTGGAGCAAATCTGAATAAATTAAGATAAGGGAACATTTCCTTTAATTGTCTGTAGATGAATCGCTGTCTCTCCACAAATGAACTAGGATGTTTCGGTGAACTAACTGAGCTCTCAGATAATAACAGGGCTCTTCTTTACATTTGTAATGATAGCTAGTTATTAGCATTGTACTGCACTAAACCGCTTCTGCATGAAAGACGTTACCTCGGTCTCACTTGTCTTCAATTTAACATATTCATTCCAGCTATTTTATCAATGCTTCAGAAAACAGTCTTTTTATTTTTCTGCACTGAGTGACATTAATAATAAACATCTAAACAAAATAACACCAAACACACATTTCCTCTGTTTTCACTCAGTTCTTCATTTTGCCAAATTCTTCATTGTGCAAAAGAAAACCAAAATTGCTGAATAAATAACGTTGATATTCAGAAGCGTGTGAACTATTCGCTGAGAAACTCTATACATTGTGATGTTTAAAGATTAGGTCAACCCCACAAAATGATTGGTAGAAAGCTACGTATATTCACATGGCATTCACTATGTAGTCATTTACATGGATGGTTTCACAAAGAGCCATCTGATTGTGTCAAAGAGACAGGAGGACTGGAGGTAAGTATGCCACCAAGGACACGGAGGCCCTAAATTATGGGTCCACTCATCAGTTTTCCTGCCCATGGGTAGCCGATTCAGCCCTTTGTGTAAGTCTGGAATATAGATTGTGCATACCTGAAGCCCCAGAACTGATCCTTGTGCCACTCCACTAGTTACTTCCTGACATCTTGAAAATGTAATTTTTCTTCTCTGCTTTCTACCCACTAACCAATCCTCCCAGGCTACTTTATTATCTCCAGCTCAATGAGGCCTTACCTTGTCTATTAGCTTTTTAACGTGGCAGCTTATCAAACGTCTTTTGGAAATTCAAGTATACTACATTTCCTAGCTCCTCTTTATCTGCTCTACTAGTTATATACTCAAAACCTTTAATAAATTTGTCAAATATGAATTCCCTTTCATAAAACCATGTTGGCTCTGTCTGACAATGTTACTATTGAAACTTCCTTTGTAGTAGTTTCCAAAAGTCTCTCTCCTTCATGAATAGTCATGTTATATATGCTAACTTCCAAGCCATAGACCATTCTAAAATCAGGGGCGGGATTCTCGGTTTGCTGATGCTGATTTTGTAATCGGCGATCGGGTGGAGAATCTCTTTTTGCGACCGAGTCAGGGGCGTCAGCTGTTTTTGGATGCTCCATCCCTTCCAAAACTGCATCATTGGGGAGTACACCGCATGCCATTGGATGGCCTCAGGACATTACCTGAAGGCCCTCCCCCGATGCTCTACCCCCGATAGGCCGTGTTCATAATGGCGTGGTTCACTTATCCACTCAGTTTTCGTGAACCTCGCGTGGCGTCTGCGATTGCTGCCGCAGTCGGGGGGGAGCTGTGCCACTGGCCGGGGAGGGGGGGGGGGAGGGCTGAGGGGGGCTTCGGTGCAGGCTAGGGGGACTTGTGGGGGGTGGTCCAGGGGTGGCAAGGGGGTACCTAGCGGGTCACTATCTGGCAGGTCGGGTCCGCGCGTGCCGGGCGTCAGGTTGTACGGCGCGACCGCTGCAGGTTGTCGCTATGCATATGGGTGCCCACGGACCCGGCCATTTTTGGCGCAGGAACTGGGAGTTCTACGCAGCGCCGCTGTTAGCACCTCACCGGTCCCGGAATCAGTGCCGATTCTGGTGTCGTAAAACGCCACAGTTCCCACACCAGCGTCGGCACTTTGCAACAGAATTGGAGAATCCAGCCCAGGGAATTTTGGAAAATCACAGCCATTCTATCTGCTATTTCTCCAGTGATCTCTTTT
Source organism: Scyliorhinus canicula (assembly GCF_902713615.1). Classification (NCBI taxonomy): domain Eukaryota; kingdom Metazoa; phylum Chordata; class Chondrichthyes; order Carcharhiniformes; family Scyliorhinidae; genus Scyliorhinus; species Scyliorhinus canicula. The sequence goes on along the minus strand of NC_052153.1, from coordinate 119,421,027 downwards.
AGAACCCAAGGTTGCAGGGCATTAGGACCTGGGTATTTGTCAACCTATAGACTCTTAAATTCCACTAATACCTTTTCTCTAGAAATATTAATTACTTTAGGTACCTCACTCTTATTAGTCCCTTTGTTAGATGCAGACACAAATATTTGTTAAATGTCTCTGCCATTTCCTTATTCCACAAATTTCCTTCTGACTCCGCCTCTAAGGGACCAAGGTTTACTTTAGCTACTCTCTTCCTTTCCATTTTTGTAAAAGCTCTTTCAATTTGTTTTTATATTCATCGCTAGTTTACTCCTATGCTCTATGGGTGGATTTCTTCAGCCACACCTGCCCGGCGACCGGAAATTCCCACCCGAGGTTAATGAACTTTTACATGGTCCACATCCCGCCCATGGCGATCTTGCGGTGGGCGGGGCAGAAGAATCCAGCCCTAATTTTCCCTTTTTATCAAATTTTTGGTTACCATTTGTTGCTTTCTTAAACTCTACCAATTTCCTTGCTACTATTGTTTGAAACATTGTAAACCTCTTATTTTAATCTAACATTATCCTTAATTTCCCGAGTAAAGCACAAATGAATCCTTCTTTCCAAGTTCATGTTTTTAAAGGAACATATTTTTGTTGAACATTTTTCATGATTTATTTTAATATTTCCCACTGGTTATTTACTTCCATACCTGATACCTTTGGGCGTCTCCATAGCAGAAGGATGGATAATGCTGCATTGGCACTTCAGGAAGATGTTGTTGTCACCAGCATGGGAGAATAAAAGTTACTGCCCATTGGTTACTTTGAATTTGGTATTGCATGTTGAGATTCTCTGAAACTTTTTGACAGAGCTCTATATCGGTGATTAATGGTTATGGTAAGGAATCAAGGGGCAGCACATGGCGCAGTGGTTAGCACTGGGACTACGCCGCTGAGGATCCGGGTTCGAATCCTGGCCCTGGGTCACTGTCCGTGTGGAGTTTGCACATTCTCCCCATGTCCGCACCCCCACAACCCAAAGATGTGCAGATTAGGTGGATTGGCTACGCTAAATTGTCCTTACTTGGAAGAAACAAAAATTGGGTACTCTAAATTTATTTTAAAAATGGTAAAGAATCACAGAATTGAAGGGAAAGATAGAAATGGATAGAAATTTGGAAAACGGAAATGAAGGGTAAATAAAAATGGGAACTTTTCAATTTGGACATTTGAAGTACCAGGGGTCAATCTTGAAACCCATGCTGTCTTTAATGATTTGGATGAACAAAACAACTCTAAGACAGTAGATTATATTAAAATAAGAGTCGGACAAACAGTGAGCAACTTTTCAACTAAATTCAGAAGCATTTAGATCTTTTAGGAGTTTCTAACAAATGCAATTCACTGTAATTTCAATAAACTAATTAGCACAGCGCAAGGAGTCAAACGAGAGAGAGAGAAGCATTAAATGTATGCCGATTGGGAAAAAGACCTTGAAATGATGTTGGATAAATCAATAAAACCTTCAGCTCAGTGCTTAACTGCAGTGAAAATGGAAATAATGACTGTTTCATTAGCACAGCAATAGGGTATAGTTCCAAAGAAGTTCATAGAATCCTTACAGTGAAGAAGGAGGCCATTCAGCCCATCGAGTCTTCATCGACCCTTTGAAACAGCACCCCACCAATGTCCACTCCCCATAACCCGATCTAGCCTTTAGACATGAAGTAACAATTTAGCATGGCCAATCCAACTAACCAAAAGTTATGCTTTTGTTTAGCAGCAAGTTGAACAGTTCCCCTCTGGTATACTTGCTGGAGTTCCAACAAAAGCCGTGATGTCCATGGTACAGAGGCTTTTCCTGCAAAGATGAAAGAAAAAAAAAGATGCTGGAGAAACTGGCAGCATCTGTCGAGAGGAATAAAGTTTATCCTGGCGGGATTCTTATGATCCCACCTACAGCATGGCGGTGAGAGGTGTGTTCCACAGGAAACCCCGTTGATAATGGCAGGACCAGAAGATCCTGCCACCGGTCACTGGCAAGCTGCCCTCCACCGCTGTGGAACACGCCACAGAGGGGGAGAAAAATCCCGCCCAAAATCTCAGGTTAATGATCTTTCATCAGAACTGAAGAAAGATAGCCCTGCAAAAGTTTTTAAACCAGTGGAAGGAAGGGAGCACGGGCAGAAGAACAAGGAAGATTTGTGATGTGCAGGCCAGGGAAGATTAAATAACATAAGATTTCATGATGCAACAATCAAAGAGAGTGGTAATGGATATAGTAAACGAACAAAGGTTGTGTCCAAAAGTGACTCTGATTACAAGAATTTAAGTACTGATGAAAGACAAGAGATTACAAGGTGAACTAATTAAAGTTTTCAAGATCCTAAAGGGAAACAGGAAATGCTTTCACAATGGTTAAGAATCCACTTACTATGGCTCCCAAGCTAAAAGTTAAACGTTTTGGACGAGAATTGAAATCGGTAAGAGATATTTGCAGAGTTTGAACTCCTATATTCTCAGCTATCCTGCCACAAACCAATGTCCAATAAAATGCTTAGTCCTTGAAAGTGTGCCAAGCTGATCTAGCACGTACATATTGCAGGATACCCAAAGACTTGACAGTTTTCACATGCAGCATGAATGTCAAGCACTACTATATTTACTAAATGGTAAATTTAATAAAATGATAATGCATGCCATTATTAATGACAGATTCAAATTTGTATCCATTGGATTTGCTGTCAAGCATGACAAGATAACCCTGCTCAAAAAATAAGCTACAAAAATGTTTGTTGGACTTGCGTAAGAGTAACAAGCTGCCTCAGGCAATTATGACAGGATTCACCACCATGGTTTATGATATGCACATATGTACAGGCTGCCCAAGACACACAAAAGTGATGGCTCATTATGCCCTATCTATGACTGGTTCTGCACAACATAAATTGGCCAAATGGATGAGTAAGTTGCTACAACCAGGACTGAATGAGTATTCCACATACACAGTGAAGAATTATATGTGACCTGCAAAATTATATCAATGCCGTGTCTATGTGCACTATTCAACATTCCAAGCTTATTCAATAATGTGCCTCTCTGGAAAGTCATAGATATTCATACCGCATCGCTGTATCATGGCAATCTAGATGTGATGCCATGTTCTCAATGTGTATTCATTAAACTTATTAACTTAGCAACTCATACAATTGAACTCAACTTTAATGACACCATGTATGCCCAAATTAATGGTGTTGCCATGGGTTCCTCTCTGAGGTCAGCTTTCACTAATATTTTCATTGTTTTCCTTGAGGACCGTGTTTTCGAGAGCATGACCCCATTGCTTATTTCTGATGATGTTTGCTATATTTGAATCAGGAGCTCCACTCACCTTCAAAAAGAGGAGCAGAGAGGCAGACCTGCAAGAGATACTCACAGCCTGGGGAGAGGATCAATACAGCCCAGGGAGTGCAGCCTAGATCACTCCCTTTAGAGAGAGGAGTGGAGAGGCGGACCTGTGGGAGATACTCACGGAGCAGAGGGAGGAGCTGGCAAGTGTTTGGGATCACACTGAGTTTGAAGAAAAAAGTGAACAGTGACATCTCAGGAAAGCCTTAAGTTGATTGGTTGGTCCATGCCAGCTCTTATGGAGGGTGTGGAAACAGCCGAAATGAGAAATCATAATGTTTTAAGTAGTCAAAGCATTAATTAGATTTATCAGTACTCGTAAAGTTTATCATAGTTGTAAGGTTTATTAAGTTAAGACCAAATAAAATAAAGTTAAGAGAAGTAAACCAATGTAATACAAAATTAACGTAAATAAAGCATGACAGGGCAGCATTTAATGCATGTCCTGTAGTATGTGGGAAGTTGTGGATGCTACCAGTAACCTAGATGACTACATGTTCAGGAAATGCTGCCAGCTGCAGAAACATGAGCTCCGGTTTCAGAGCTCAGGCAGTGGCTGAAATTATTGTGGCGCATCCGTGAGAGTTATATGGATGGTACGTTCAGAGAGGTGGTCATACCGTAGGTTAAGAGCATGGAGACAAACAGGGAATGGGCGATCGCCAAATAGTCCAAGGGAATCAGACAGGTGGTTCAGGAGTCTCCTGAGGTCCCAGAGACTAACCAGTTTTCCATTTAGGATGCTGGCGTGGTCATTGGTTTCTCGGGAGTGTGCAGTCAGAGCCAGGTTTGTGGCACCAACTGTACAGGAGCGGAGGAAGAAAAGGGGGAAAAAGGGATTCCTTAGTTAGAGGAATAGACAGGTGTTTCTATGGCCATAAATATAACTCCAGGATGGTATGTTGCCTCCCTGATGCCAACGTCCAGAATGTTATAAAAAGGCTGAAGGACATTCTTCTGGAAGAGGGTGAACAGCCAGAGATTGTTATCCATATCAGTACCAATTACTTAGGTAGGAAAGGTGATGAGATCTTGAGGTTTTAGGGAGCTAGAAAGGAGATTGAAAAATACAACCTGGGAAGCAGTAATTTCACGATTACTTCCAGTCTCCGTTAGAGTCAACATAAAACTGAGTGACTGAACATGTGGCTAAAGAACTGGTGTAGGAAGAGGGTATCATATTTGTGGGGCATTGGGATCGATTCCGGGGCGGGTGGGACCTGTACAAGATGGACGGGCTGAGTTTTAGTCGGACCAGGACTGACATCCTCAAAGAGAGATTTTCCAGTTCTGCTGGGGAGGGTTAAATTAGATTGGTAGGGGGCTGGGAACCTGACAGGGAACTCAGATTCACAGGAAACAAAACTGGTAAAAGGATGTCAAAAATTAGAAAGCAAGGGCAGCACGGTGACGCGGTGGTTAGCATTGCTGTCTCACAGCACCGAGGTCCCAGGTTCGATCCCAGCTCTGGGTCACTGTCCTTGTGGAGTTTGCACATTCTGCCCGTGTTTGCGTGGGTTTCGTCCCCACAACGCAAAGATGTGTAGGGCAGGTGGATTTGTCACACTAAATTGCCCCTTAATTGGAAAAAATGAATTAGCTACTCTAAATTTTTTTAAAAGTAGAAAGCCAAAATAGGATACAGACAAAACATGGGCAAGTATCAGAATAGAAAATGAAGTTAAAAAAGTAGAAATAAAGGCACTCTATCTGAAAACACATAGCATTCGCAAAACGGCTGATGATTGGAAAGCACAAATTAAGATAAATGGGTATAATTTATTGACCATTAATGAGATGTGGCTGCAGGGTTACCAAGGTTGGAAACTCAATATCCAAGGATATTTAGCATTTAGGACGGATAGCCAAAATAGAAAAGGAGGTGGGGTACCACTCTTAATTTTTTTTAAATTATTGACAGGATGAGGGTGTGGTAGTATGACTAGGGGTATTACGGTACCTGGAAGAGTGAGCTGCCATTGGTGCAGAGGACTCACTGCCCATTGGCCCAGGTAAGTCATGTGTCTCTCAGCCAATTGGCTGAGAGGTAGGTAGCTCCGCCTATGAGGCGGGATATAAGAACCCGTGCTTCCCAGCAGTCGGCCTTTCTTCTGTACGTCTGCCGCCAGGTACACTTCTTGTGTATTAAAGCCTATCATTCGGACTTTATCTACGTTTCGTGTTCATTGATTGTGCATCAGAAGGCATCGCTGGTGTATCCAGCATTTATTGCCCTTGGCAGTAAGCTACCTTATTGAACCGCAGCAGTCCATGCGGTATAGATGCACCCACAGTACTATTAGTGAGAGAGCTCCAGGATGGTGAATAACCTGGAGGGGAACATCCAGGTGGTGGAAGTCTGCTGCCCTTGTCCTTCGAGAGGGTAGAGGTCATGGGTTTGGAAGGTGCTGCCTTAGGAACCTTGGTGAGATCCTGCAGTGTACCTTATTGATTGAGGAGTTGGTTCGCTTAGTTGGCTGGTCAGCTGATTTGTGATGTGGAGTGACGCCAACTGCGTGGGTTCAATTCTCGTACTATCTGAGGTTATCTCTGAAGGCTCTGCCTTCTCAAACTTGCCCCTTGCCTGGGCTCTGGTTAAAAATCGCCACCAGTCAGCTCTCTCTCAAAAGGACAACATTTCATTTTCATTTCATCTTGTAGATGGTACCCACTTCTGCCACTGTTAATCAGTGGTGGTGGGAGTAAGTGGTGCGGAAGAGGTACAAATCAAATAGGAATGCTTTGTCTGGGCTGCTTTCAAGCTTTTTCACCTTCCTTGGAAATGCATTCACCCAGGCAAATGGAGAGTATTTCATCACACCTGGCCTGTGCCTTGAAGATAGTGGACAGGCTTTGGGGGGTCAAGAGGTAGGCTACTCCTGTTACTTTATAGGCCTTCTCTCTCTCTCTGAACTCATGCTGTTCTATGGGCTCTCTCTCTCCGCTGTTTTATGGGATCTCACTTTCTCCCCAAACTCAAGCTCTTCAATGGGCTCTCTCTCACCATTTGCTGCTTTATGGGCTTTCTCTCTCCACCTCTCTGAACCTCTGCTGCTTTATGAGCTCGCTCTATCCAGACACCTGCTGATTTAAGGGCTCTCTGTCCAAACTCCTGCTATTTTATGGGCTCTTTCTCGCTGAACTCCCCCTGCTTTACAGGCTCCCTCTCTTTTCAAAGTCCCACTGCTTTCTGGGCTCTCTCTCTCTGAACAACAGCTGCTTTATGGGTTCCATCTCTCACTGAAGTCCCATTGCTTTATGGGTTCTCTCTCTCACTGAAATCCCACTGCTTTATGGGTTCTCTCTGTCCAACTCCCAAGGCTTTATGGGTTCTCTCTCTCCAAACTCCCACTACGTTTTGGGCTCTCTCTCTCTGAACGCCCAGTACGTTTTGGGCTCTCTCTCACTGAATACCCATTGCTTTAAGGTCTCTCTCTCTCACCAAACGACAGCTGCTTTATGAATCTCACTCTCTCCGAAATCCTGCTGTTTCATGGGCTTTCGCTCTGAACTCCCACTGCTTTATGGGTTCTGTCTCCAAATTCCCACTGCTTTTTAAACTCTTGTCCTCCGAACTCTGAGCTGCTTTATGGGCTCTCCAAACTCCTATTGCTTAATGAGCTCCCTTCCTCTCCGAACTTCCACTGCGTTATGAGCTCTTCCCCTCTCTGAACTCCCACTGCTTTATGGGCTCTTCCCCTCTCTCAATTCCCACTGCTTTATGAGCTCTCCCCCTCTCTGAATTCCCACTGCTTTATGGGCCCTTCCCCTCTCTGAACTCCCACTGCTTTATGGGCTCTCCCCTCTCTGAACTCCCGCTGCTTTATATGCTCTCCCCCTCTCTGAACTCCCACTGCTTTATGGGCTCTCACCCTCTCTGAACTCCCGCTGCTTTATGGGCTCTCGCCCTCTCTGAACTCCCGCTGCTTTATGGGCTCTCCCCTCTCTGAACTCCCACTGCTTTATGGGCTCTCCCCCTCTCTGAACTCCCGCTGCTTATTGAGCGCTCCCCCTCTCTGAGCTCCCACTGCTTTATGGGCTCTCCCCCTCTCTGAAATCCCACTGCTTTATGGGCTCTCCCCCTCTCTGAACTCCCACTGCTTTATATGCTCTCCCCCTCTCTGAACTCCCGCTGCTTTATGGGCTCTCGCCCTCTCTGAACTCCCACTGCTTTATGGGCTCTCGCCCTCTCTGAACTCCCACTGCTTTATGGGCTCTCGCCCTCTCTGAACTCCCACTGCTTTATGTGCTCTCCCCCTCTCTGAATTCCCACTGCTTTATGGGCTCTCCCCCTCTCTGAACTGCCACTGCTTTATGAGCCCTCCCCCTCTCTGAACTCCCACTGCTTATTGAGCGCTCCCCCTCTCTGAACTCCCACTGCTTATTGAGCGCTCCCCCTCTCTGAACTCCCACTGCGTTATGAGCTCTCCTTTCCTCTGAACTCCCCTTGCTATGTGGGTCTTCTCTCTATCTCCAAACTCCCATTTTTTTGCAGGTTCTCTCTCCCCAAAGTCCCACTACCTTATGCGCTCTCTATCCACCTCACTGAAATGTGTGCTGCTTTATGAGCTCTGCCGCTCTCCAGATTCCCACTGTTTTATGGACTCTCTTTCTCGTCAAACTTCCACTGCCTGTCCCTCAGAAGCCCCACTGCTTTATGGGCTCCCTCTCTTTCTGGAGTCCTGCTGCTCTGTCTCTCAACTCTTTATAGCTTTATGGGCTTTCTCTCTCTATGCAGGCTCCTATTGTTTTATGGGCTCTCCCTTAATGAACTACTGCTGCATTATCGTCTCTCTCTCTGAGTTCCTGCTATTTGATGGGTTCTCCCTCTCTCCAAACTTCTGCTGTTTCATGAGTTCTCTCTCTCTCCAAGCTCCCACGCTTTTATGGGTTCTCTCTCTCTCAGATCTCCCACTGCTCTATGTGCTCTCTCTCCAAATTCTTGCTGCTTTATGGGTTCTCTCCGCATCCATACTCCCATTGCGTTAGGGGCTCTCTGCAATAATAATCCCCTGTTTACAGGCTCTCTCCCCACAAATTCCTGCTGCTTTATGGGCTGAAGATAACATCAGCTTTGATGGTTTTAACCCCACCACGGGCATGTTTTCAGCAATAATCAAACTAATAAGGGCCAGCACCATCTTCTCCGTTGGAGTTAGTACTTGCTTGCAAATGTGTCATCTCCATTTGGTACTGATGCTTCTGGTTTTATGCTGCCTTTTCCTGCAAGAGGGGGGGAACTGTATCATTGAGTCTCATGCATTATTTTTGTGTGCCGTGAATGCCATGAGTATATGCTTCCTTAGGGAAGGGGACGAAAACTATACTGAATTCTCGAGATTCAATTTAACCAATTTAAACAAGACATCTTTACTTCTTCATTACTTTCTACACCTCCATATTAGCATTGGGACTTTTGAGCATAGACACCCATATCCCTTTGGACATCAATACTTTCCAAACTCTCACCATGTAAGAAATACACCAGACCACCATTGCTCCTACCAAAATGGATAACCTCACACTTATTCATTTTCTATTCCATCTGCCAAGTAGTTTTCCCACTCACAAAGCTAGCTCAAACCTCCTTAAAGCCTCTTTGAATCATCTTCACAACACACTTTCCCACCTAGTTTTGCACCATCTGCAAACTTTGAAATATTACCTTTGGTCACCACATCTACATCATTGACACTTATTGTGAGCAGCTGAATGTGTTGAAAAGGCAATCTGGCTCCCTGTGGACACAGGACATCTCTCTTCCTTTCCACCTACTCCATCAAAGCTTCCAGTGCAATGTTGTGCCATTATTCAATGTTTCCTAGCTCAGCTCTATTTCCTGCACAGCTACCAACACTTGCTCCGACCACAATGCACCTCCCCTTTAAACAGCGCAGGCAAGCTTTATGTAATGTTAATCAATCATGACATTGGCCCCTGACAAGCTTAGCCTAAGGAACAGAGCGATTGGTGCTGGCTGGACACTGAAATGATTGAAATGAGCAGTCAGCATCAAATTGGTGTGCACCCTGCATCATAATTAATGTGTTTGGGTTAATCATGCATCAGAATCCCCATGTCCATTTTCAGCATTATCAAATTTAGTCCCCAGAAGCTTTGCAAACACTGGTGACTTCATTCACAAAATATTGATTTTACACTACGGCCTGAAAGCATGCAATTTAAAGTGATAGAAGGGAAAGGGAAAACTATCTTTCACTCTCACTCCCCTGCTAATCCCAATGAATTGGACACATTTGTATTGTACAATGAAGTATTGGAAACTGTGTCGTTCAAAATAAGAAAGGAAATCAGGCAGAACTTTATCACCTCAAGACTAATATAATTATAGAATAAGTGTCTAGGTGAGCCCATTAAAACAGGCATGGTAAATGGATTTGAAGGACAATTAGATGTGATTCTGGAGAGCCAAGGGCTTTGGTGATAATGTAAGCAGGTGATTTAATCAATGAAACATGGGTGACTTCTTCAAGCATGGTAGTTTTTCCTGTTCTGAAATATGCAGATACTATTTAATCAAATTTCCATTAACGTCTCGGTTCTCAACTCATATATTATTCCTATTACTGCAAACGTAATATGTTAAGTTTATGACCTGCCTCTTCACATTTTCAGCAGTTTGATGGATTAAAACACAAAAGCAGAAAATACTGCTTATTGATCTCAATGACGAGGTTATCTCGATTGGTATTTATATACTCGATTGAGTATATAAATCTGAGTGATAGTACGTTCCCCAAATTGGTTCCCCAATTCTTGGACACAGAAGTTCAGTTCAGAACAGCAATAAGCATTCAGCCCAATATCACCATCAACAACTTAAAACAGTGCAAAATCACTTGATAAAGGTCTCATCAGAACAATAAATATGGCCAATTTACCATCTTTTCTGAATTTACTTCATTGATTCCAAAAACAGCTTCTGTATATTTGTCGGTTTTCTCCCAATAATTTACCCTATTTCTGATCGAAAATCTGCAAAAACTGCAGAAAAACAAATGAAATGGTATTGTTGCTGTTTTTCTCAGCTTTCCACAAATCTTTTGGCCAAGTCCAGCAATTGATCAGGAGACACTCCACAAAAATTCACGCCTTCAGCAAACATCACAAGGAGGTTTATGTGTTGGGGACTTCCGGTTGCGGCTATGACCAGCTAAGTCGCACGTTTGGCTGCTCCTGTTAGGAAGGTGTTTTCGGGCCGATTGGAGGGCCCCTAACGGCGCTGGAACGGCAATTCCCGGTGGGGGAAGGTTCCCAGAGGAGAACCCCGTCAAATTTATGGTCGTCACCCGAAGTGGGGCAGGAAAAAAAGCGGCAGCAGCTCCCCGAAAAAAGCGGGGGAAGAAATCCAAAATGGCGGCCGGCGGCGCACCCGAGGACTGGAGGAAATGGGCGGAGGAGCAGCAGGCCGTTCTCCTGCGCTTCTTCACGGAGCTGAAAGTGGAGCTGCTGGAGTCGATGAACGCGACGACCACCAGGCTGATGGGGGCACAGGCGACCCAGGAGGCGTCAATTCGGGAGCTGCAGCAGGAGATGACTGTGAGGGAGGAGGAGGCCACGGTCCTCGTGGGAAAGGTGGAGGTGCACGAGGCACTCCACCTGAGATGGCAAAACCGATTGGAGGAGATGGATACCCGCATGAGGCGGAAAAACCTGAGGATCCTGGGCCTGGCAGAAGGGCTGGAGGGGTCGGACCTCCAGGGGTATGTGGCAGAAATGCTGGGCTCACTGATGGGGGCAGGGGCCGTCCCTTCGCCCCTGGAATTGGAGGAGGCCTGCAGAGTAATGGCCAGGAATCCAAGAGCAAACGAACCCCCGAGGGCGGTGCTGGTTCGGTTCCAGCGATTCAGTGACCGGGAGAGGGTGCTGAGGTGGGCCAAGAGAGAGAGGAGCAGCAAATGGGAGAACTCGACGGTGAGGATCTTTCAGGACTGGAGTGCGGAGGTGGCAAAGCGGCGGGCCCGGTTCAACCGGACGAAGGCGGTGCTGCATGCCAAGAGAATTAGATTCGGGATGCTGCAGCCAGCGCGCTTGTGGGTGACCTACAAGGACCAGCACCACTATTTCGAGTCCCCGGAGGAGGCGTGGGCCTTTGTCCAGGAAGAAAAGCTGGACTCGAACTAGAACCAGGGGATACTTGGCGGTCGTTGCCGCTCTGGTACTTTAAGCTGGACACGTGGCTTTCTGTTGGTTGGATTTTCACTTGGCCGTATTTTTGGACCCTTTTTGTTCTCTATACCAGTTTTTTCTCTCTTTTTCCTGTTATTTATAATGTTATGGTGGGAGGGCGGGGTGGGGGGGGAGTGCCGGGGGTATGTGTTTCTTGTGGGGTTTTGGGTTGTTTTGTATTTATCGGTGGGAGATCGGGGACGGGGGTGGAACTGAAGATGGAGGGGCGGGGAGGGGCAGGGCGAAAGCGCGGGCTTTCCTCTGGTTTCCCGCGCACGGGGCAGAGGAGGGAGGGGGGTGGGAGTAAGGGGCGTGGTCAGCAATGGCTCCCTTTCCCGCGCTGGAGCGGGGTCAAGGAGGGGTGGTAAGGGGGGGGGACGTCCCCCATGCCGGGAGGAGCCGGAGTGTGGCAGGGGCAGCCGGGTCAGCGTAAACCAGCTGACTCACGGAAGTACTATGGAGGGTGCGTCGCGGCTAGGAAGGGTCCTAGCCTGGGGGGGGAGGGGGGTGGGGGGGGGGGGGGGGGGGGGGGGGAGGGGGAGGGGGGAAGGGGGGGGCCACCGGGTTGCTGCTGAAAAGGCCAGGGAGGAGAAGTTGAGGACTGGAGGGGTGGGGGGGGGGGGGGGGGGGGCGCCATCGCCATGGGGAGCGGGTCAGAAAGGGAGGGCTGACTCGGGGCGAGCAGGTGACAAGATATGGCTAGTCGGCGGGGGAAAGGGGCGGGTTGCCCTTCGACCCGGCTGATCACTTGGAATGTGAGGGGGCTGAATGGGCCGGTCAAGAGAACGAGAGTAATCTCGCATTTGAAGGGGCTGAAGGCGGATGTAGCAATGCTACAAGAGACCCATTTGAAGGTGGCGGACCAGGTCCGCCTGAGAAGGGGGTGGGTGGGACAAGTGTTCCACTCAGGACTGGACGTAAAGAACCGAGGGGTGGCGATCCTGGTAGGGAAGAGGGTGTCGTTCGTGGCGGCGGAGGTGGTGGCGGATAAAGAGGGTAGATATGTCATGGTGAAGGGTAGGCTGCAGGGGGAGAAAGTGGTGATGGTTAACGTGTATGCCCCGAACTGGGACGACGCTGGCTTCATGAGGCGCCTACTGGGCCTCATTCCGGACCTGGAGGCAGGGGGCCTGATCATGGGGGGGGACTTCAACACAGTGCTGGACCCCGTGTTGGACAGATCGAGTTCAAGGACGAGTAGGAGGCCGGCAGCGGCAGAAGTGTTAAAGGGGTTTATGGAGCAGATGGGAGGGGTGGACCCCTGGAGGTTTGGGAGGCCGAGGGCGAGGGAGTATTCCTTTTTCTCCCATGTCCACAGAGTCTATTCTAGAATTGACTTTTTTGTATTAAGTAGGGGACTGATCCCGAAAGTACGGGAAGTGGAGTACTCGGCCATAGCGGTCTCAGACCACGCGCCACACTGGGTAGATTTGGAAATGGGAGAGGTGCGAGACCAGCGTCCGCTGTGGCGTCTGGATGTGGGGTTGCTGGCGGATGAGGAGGTGTATAAGAGGGTCCGGAAGAGCATTGAGAGATATCTGGACATTAACGACATGGGGGAGGTGCAGGTGGGGATGGTATGGGAGGCCCTGAAGGCGGTGATCCGGGGGGAGCTGATCTCCATACGGGCACATAGGGAAAGGAGTGAGAGACAGGAGAGGGAGAGGCTGGTGGGGGAGCTTCTGGACGTGGATAGGAAATATGCGGAGGCACCAGAGGAGGGGCTGCTGGGGGAACGGCGTAGTTTGCAGGCTAAGTTTGACCTGTTGACCACTAGAAAGGCGGAGACACAGTGGAGAAGGGCGCAGGGCGCGATTTATGAGTATGGGGAGAAGGCGAGTAGGATGCTGGCGCATCTGCTCCGCAAGCGGGATGCGGCTAGAGAAATTGGGGGAGTGAGGGAGAGGGGTGGGAACATAGTGCAGAAGGGGCCAGAAGTAAATGGGGTTTTCAGAGACTTCTATAAGGAGCTGTATCGGTCAGAGCCGTCGACGAGGGGAGGGGGGATGGAGGGCTTCTTGAACAAACTGAGGTTCCCCAAGGTCCAAGAGGAGCTGGTAGAGGGGCTGGGGGCGCAGATAGGGCTAGAGGAGCTAGTCAAGGGGATTGGGCATATGCAGTCGGGGAAGGCGCCGGGGCCAGACGGGTTCCCGGTGGAATTTTACAAAAAATATGCGGATCTGGTGGGCCCTGTGCTGGTGCGAGCCTTCAACGAGGCATGGGAGGGGGGGGCTCTGCCCCCGACAATGTCGCAGGCACTGATCTCTCTGATCTTGAAGCGGGATAAGGACCCCGTGCAGTGTGGGTCATATAGGCCTATCTCGCTCCTGAATGTGGACGCCAAGCTGCTGGCAAAGATCCTGGCTACCAGGATAGAGGATTGTGTGCCAGGGGTGATACACGAGGACCAGACGGGTTTTGTGAAAGGGCGGCAGCTCAATACGAACGTGCGGAGACTGCTAAACGTCATCATGATGCCGGCAGTGGAGGGGGAGGCGGAGATAGTGGTGGCATTGGACGCGGAGAAAGCATTTGATAGGGTGGAGTGGAAGTACCTGTGGGAGACGCTGGAGCGGTTTGGATTTGGGGAGGGATTTATTAAATGGGTGAAGCTGCTCTATTCGGCCCCGACGGCAAGTGTAGTGACGAATGGTAGGAGATCGGAGTATTTTGGGCTCCACCGGGGGACCAGACAGGGGTGCCCCTTGTCCCCCCTGCTCTTCGCACTGGCAATTGAACCGTTGGCGATGGCACTGAGGGGCTCAGGGGGGTGGAGAGGGCTGACAAGGGGCGGGGAGGAGCACCGGGTATCGCTATACGCGGACGACCTGCTGCTATACGTGGCAGACCCAGAAGGGGGAATGCCGGAGGTGATGGAACTGCTAGCAGAATTCGGGGACTTTTCGGGGTACAAGCTAAACTTGGGTAAGAGTGAGGTATTTGTGATACACCCAGGGGACCAGGAAGAGGGAATCGGGAGACTCCCGTTGAAGAGAGCAGGAAAGAGTTTTAGATATTTAGGGGTGCAGGTGGCAAGGAACTGGGGGACTCTCCACAAGTTGAACTTCTCTAGGCTAGTGGAACAGATGGAGGAGGAATTTAAAAGGTGGGACATGGTGCCGCTGTCGCTGGCGGGCAGAGTGCAGTCCGTTAAAATGACGGTCCTCCCAAGGTTTTTGTTTTTATTTCAGTGCTTGCCCATCTTCCTCCCTAGGGCCTTCTTCAAAAAGGTGACGAGCAGCATCATGAGCTACGTGTGGGCGCACGGCACCCCAAGGGTGAGGAGGGTCTTCTTGGAGCGGAGTAGGGATAGTGGAGGGCTGGCATTACCCAATCTTTCGGGGTATTACTGGGCGGCTAATGTATCGATGGTGCGCAAGTGGATGATGGAAGGGGAGGGGGCAGCTTGAAAACGAATGGAGAGGGCGTCCTGTGGCAACATAAGCCTGGGGGCCCTAGTAACGGCGCCATGGCCGCTCCCTCCCACGAGGTACACCACGAGCCCGGTGGTGGCGGCCACCCTCAAGATCTGGGGGCAGTGGAGGCGACACAGGGGGGAAGTGGGAGGTCTGATGGAGGCACCGTTAAGAGGGAACCATAGATTCATCCCGGGGAACATGGACGGGGGATTCCAGAGCTGGCACAGGGTGGGCATCAGGCAGCTGAAGGATCTGTTTGTAGATGGGAGGTTTGCGAGCCTGAGAGAGCTGGAGGAGAAATTCGGGCTCCCCCGGGAAACGCGTTTCGACATTTGCAGGTGAAGGCATTTGCTAGCCGCCAGGTGGAAGGGTTCCCCTTGCTCCCCAGCAGGGGGGCGAGCGATAGGGTGCTCTCGGGGGTCTGGGTCGGAGGGGGGAGGATATCGGACATATACAAAGTAATGCAGGAGGCTGAGGAGGCATCAGTAGAGGAGCTGAAAGCCAAGTGGGAGGGGGAGCTGGGAGAGCAGATAGAGGATGGGACATGGGCTGATGCCCTGGAGAGGGTTAATTCTTCCTCCTCGTGTGCGAGGCTTAGCCTCATTCAATTTAAGGTGCTACATAGAGCCCATATGACGGGGACAAGGATGAGTCGGTTCTTTGGGGGTGAGGACAGATGTGTCAGGTGTTCGGGAAGTCCAGCGAACCATGTCCATATGTTTTGGGCATGTCCGGCACTGGGGGAGTTCTGGAAGGGGGTGGCAAGGACGGTGTCGAGGGTGGTGGGATCCAGGGTCAAACCAGTATGGGGACTAGCGATCTTTGGGGTTGGGGTGGAGCCGGGGGTACAGGAGGCGAGAGAGGCCGGAATACTGGCCTTTGCGTCCCTAGTTGCGCGAAGAAGGTTACTGATACAGTGGAAGGACGCGAGGCCTCCAAGCGTGGAAACTTGGATTAATGACATGGCAAGCTTTATCCAGTTGGAAAGGGTCAAATTCGCCCTGAGAGGGTCGGTACAAGGGTTCTTCAGGCGGTGGCAGCCTTTCCTCGACTTTTTGGCTCAAAGATAGGGTGCAGAGGTCGCAGCAGCAGCAACCCGGGGGGGGGGGGGGGGGGGGGGAGGGGGGGGTGGCAACAACGGGTGTGGTGGGTTATTTAAGGTTGTAATGCGGACAAATTTGTTCGCAGTTCATGTTTGATGTTAATTGTTGCTTTGTTTGTTTTTTGGGGGGGGGAGGGGGGAAGGGACAGCGCACGGGGGGGGATATCTGTTAAGAGGGAATATTTTGTAATAGTCTATGGTTAGGGGGGGTAAATATTTTCATGTAAAAAATCTCTTCAATAAAAATTATTTTTAAAAAAAAAGGAGGTTTATGTGTTGACTCTTCACCAAATAACTGAGCCTTCACTCAGGCCCATCATATGTACACGGTGAGATGCCTGAGAGATGGGCCAAGGTTACAGAGGTTGACCCGCATTGCGGAAGAAAGTGACAGAGGCGTCATACTGGTTGTTATCAAGGATGTTTAACGTGTTATACAATTCCCAACTCTCCGCTGGTGCCGCCGCCCCCCCCCCCCCCCCCCCCCCCCCCTCCTCACACCCAACCTACTCCCACTCCCTGGTACCCTCAGTGATCCTCAGTGTGCTTGGCCTTCCTAGCTCGCTCTCACTTCCACACTGATGCGCGATTAATAACCACAGAAACAAAGGAGTAGTCCGAATTGAAGGCTTTAATCTACAAGATATTTCCCCAGCAGTTTGAGTACAGAAAGAACGATGGCTGCTGGGAAACACTGGTTCTTATACTCCGCCTCATTGGGCGGAGCTACCTTCGTCTTGACCAATGCGAAAGCAACACGTGGGCCAATGAGAAGCGAGCCTTCTCCACGAATAGCAGCTCACACTCCCAGGTGCCGTAGTATCACTAGTCATACTACCACATTCACCCCTTGTTGAGAAAGGAACCGGGGGCAGGCGGGGTGCTCGTTGAGAAGCCGGGGGGAGGCGTCCAGCCAGGACTAGTGGTCCGGTGTGGGTGGGACAATTTACTGGTAGTATGACTAGTGATATGGGATTATACCTCTCCAATGGCGGCTGCCCACTGGCCAGTAACTATATACGGAGATGTGTTATCACAGAGTCAGAAAAAAAAGGGTCCATTAAGAGTTCATATCGACTCGATCAGACGATTGGGGGCCTTGGACGTCCTCTGCGACCGGTGGAGCATCGTCGGAGATGTTGGAGATGCGGGCGTCCACGACTCCGGGAGCGATGATCCGGTCCTTGTGGAGGTTTCCACATCCCTAGACATGGCTGGTGAGGGCCGGGCCGTGGGGGGGGGGGGGGGTTCTGTCCTGTAGGCAGTGCGGGTGAGGGGGTTGGCGGTCCAGGGAGGGGAGTGCCTGCGGGGAGCAGTTGCGGTTGGAGGGGGGTGGGTGGGGCTGGTGCCAGGGGCGATGGCGGGGATCCGGCGGTCCCGTAGAGAGACCATGTCTTGTCGGCCGACGGGGTACTCCACATACGCATATTGCGGGTTAGCGTGGAGCAGCTGGACCCTCTCGACCAACGGGTCCGATTTGTGCGCCCGCAAGTGTTTCCGGAGCAGGATGGGCCCGGGGGCAGCCTGCCAGGTCGGGAGCTGGGGCCCTGAGGAAGACTTCCTGGAGAAGACAAGAAGGCGTTCATGAGGCGTTTGATTGGTAGATGTGCAAAGTAGCGACCGGATGGAGTGGAGGGTGTCTGGGAGGACCTCCTGCCAGCGGGAGACTGGGAGATTTCTGGACCGCAGGGCAGCAGGACAGTCTTCCAGAGCGTGCCGTTCTCCCTCTCGACCTGTCCGTTACCCCGGGGGTTATAACTGGTCGTCCTGCTTGAGGCAATGCCCTTGCTGAGCAGGAATTGACGCAGTTCGTCGCTCATGAAGGAGGACCCCCTATCGCTCTGTATGTAGGCGGGGAAACTGAACATGGAGAAAATGCTGTGGAGGGTTTTTATGATGGTGGTTGTGGTCATGTCGGGGCAGGGGATGGCAAACGGGAGTACTCGTTAATCACGTTGAGGAAGTACGTGTTGCGGTTGGTAGAGGGGAGGGGACCTTTGAAGTCCATGCTGAGGGGTTCAAAGGGATGGGAAGCCTTTATCAGATGCGCTTTTTCAGGGCGGTAGAAGTGCGGCTTGCACTCTGCGCAGATGTGGCAGGTCCTCGTGACTGTCCTGACCTCCTCGATGGAGTAGGGCAGGTTGTGGGTCTTTACAAAATGAAAGAAGCGGGTGTCC
Source organism: Scyliorhinus canicula (assembly GCF_902713615.1). Lineage (NCBI taxonomy): Eukaryota > Metazoa > Chordata > Chondrichthyes > Carcharhiniformes > Scyliorhinidae > Scyliorhinus > Scyliorhinus canicula. The sequence goes on along the minus strand of NC_052153.1, from coordinate 119,402,765 downwards.
CCCAGGTGGCAGAGGTCCACATGGAGGGCTTGGAGGCAGTCCACTTGTGCGTTGGCACAGGTGCCACGGGACAGGGCATCGGGAGGCTCGTTTAACTTCCCAGGACGATACAAGATGTCATAGTTGTAGGTAGATAACTCAATCCTCCACCGCAAGATCTTGTCGTTTTTTACCTTGTCCCTCTGTGCATTGACAAATATGAAAGCCAACGACCGTTGGTCTGTGAGGAGGATAAACCTTCTGCCGACCAGGTAATGCCTCCAGTGTCGTACAGCTCCTACTATGGCCTGTGCTTCCTTCTTGACCGAGGAGTGGCGGATTTCGGAAGCATAGATGGTACGGGAGAAGAAGGCCACGGGTCTACCCGCTTGGTTGAGGGTGGCCGCCAGAGCTACATTGGACGCGTCGCTCTCGAACTGGAAGGGGAGGAACTCGTCAATAGCGCGCATCGTGACCTTTGCAATATCCGCTTTGATGCGGCTGAAGGCCTGGCGGGCCTCCGTTGACAGGGGGAAAGTGGCTGTTTGGATGAGGGGATGGGCTTTGTCAGCGTAGTTGGGATCCACTGAGCGTAATACGAGAAGAAACCGAGGCAGCGCTTCAGGGCCTTGGCGCAGTGGGGGAGGGAGAGCTCCATCAGGGGGCGCATGCGTTCCAGATCGGGGCCTATCACTCCATTTCGCACTACGTAGCCGAGGATGGCTAGGCGGTCGGTGCTGAACACGCATTTGTCTTTGTTATAAGTCAAATTGAGGAGTTTTGCGGTTTTGAGGAATTTGCAGAGATTGGTGTCGTGGTCCTGCTGCTCGTGGTCGCAGATGGTGACATTATCGATATACGGGAAGGTTGCCCGTAAACCGTATCGGTCGGCCATTCAGTTCATCTATCTTTGGAAGACCGAGACCCCGTTTATTACACCGAAGGGAGCCCTTAAAAAGTGGTAGAGCCGCCCGTCTAATTCGAACGCAGTGTACTTGCGATCGCTCGCGTGGCTGGGGAGCTGGTGGTAGGCGGACTTGAGGTCCACCGTGGAGAAGACCTTGTACTGTGCGATCCTGTTGACTAGGTCGGATATACGGGGGGGAGGGTACGAGTCCAGCTGCGTAATACTGTTGATTGTCTGACTGTAGTCTATGACCATCCTATTCTTCTCCCCGGTCTTTACCACCAGAACTTGTGCTCGCCAGGGGCTGTTACTAGCCTCGATGACCCCTTCCTTCATAAGGCGTTGGACCTTGGACCTGATGAAGACCCGGTCCTGGGCACTGTACCGTCTGCTCCTGATGGCGACAGGTTTGCAATCCAGGGTGAGGTTTGCAAACAAGAACGGGGGATCGACCTTGAGGGTCGCGAGGCTGCAGACAGTGAGGGGAGGCATAGGGCCGCCGAATTTAAATGTTAGGCTCTGGAGGTTACACTGGAAGTCTAACCCCAGGAGTGCGGCTGCACAGAGGTGGGGGAGGACGTAGAGTCTGGTAGTTTTAAACTCCCTCCCCTGGACCGTGAGGTCCGCTATACAATACCCCATGATCTCCACTGAATGGGAGCCAGAGGCCAGGGCAATTTTTTGCTTGACGGGATAGACAGGGAGAGCCCAGTGTCTTACCGTGGTAGGGTGTACGAAACTCTCCGTGCTCCCGGAGTCCAGTAGGCAGGTCGTTCCGTGCCCGTTGAGCAGAACCTTCGTTGTTGCAGTAGAGAGGGTGCGGGGCCGAGTCTGGTCCAGAGTGACTGAAGCGAGTCGTGGCAGATAGTCGGAGTCGTCATCGGGCGGTGCGTAGTCACCCGCGGGGTCCTCGGAGCCGATCCAAGATGGCGGCGCCCATCGGTCGCACATGGCGGGGAGTGGACAAAATGGCGGCGCCCGTCGCCCGCACGTGGCGTCGGAAGCACAAGAAGGCGGCAGCCGGAGGCCGCACTTGGCGTTGTGGGATGGGGGCAGAGAGGTTCGCGGGCTGCATGGGGCCCTTGGAGAGAGAAGAGGGGGAGTCCCGCGGTCGCTGCCCGGGACCGCAGCGACCGCCTTGGACTGGCAGGCGGACAAAAAGTGGCCTTTCTTCCCGCAGCCCTTGCAATTTGCCGATCGGGCTGGGCAACGTTGTCAGGGGTGTTTTGCCTGGCCGCAAAAATAACAGCGGGATCCTGCGGGTTTTTCAGGGCGTCCTGCGACGCAGGCCTGAGGTGAGTCCGAGTCCGTGGAGGAGAGGGAGGCCGAATTCCACGCTGCCCAGGGGGCCGCCGCGCGGTCGGGGTGTATGAGTGGGCGTTTCTGTTCGCAATCTAGGGAGGTAGCGAGAGACCGTGCCTCCGTGAGGCTCAAGGTTTCCCTTTCTAATAGTCTCTGGTGGATCTGTGGGGATTGCTGCCTGCAACAAAAGTGTCTCGGATGAGGAGTTCAGTGTGCTCACTAGCTGACACTTGTGGGCAGCCGCAGTTTCTCCCGAGTACGAAGAGAGCACGGTAAAAATCGTCCAACGACTCACCAGGGATCTGCTGCCTCATAAGTGCCGAGCGTAAACTTGATTTAACGGCCGGATGAAGTGTCCTTTGAGCAGTTCCATGGCTGCGCGTAATCGATCGTGTCCTCGATGAGCGTGTAGATGGCGGTGCCGACACACAAGTGGAGGATGTGCAGCTTCTGCTCCCTCGTCGATACGTTTTCTGGCGTACTGAGATAGCTGTTGAAACAAGCCAGCCAGTGCTTGAATGTGGCTGCTGCATTAGCTGCGTGGGAGCTGAGTCGTAGACATTCAGGCTGGATGCCGAGCTCCATCCTTTAAAACTTTTAGATTAAATTGATGCGCGATCAATAACCACAGAAACAAAGGAGTAGTCCGAATCAAAGGCTTTAATCTACAAGATGTTTCCCCAGCAGCTTGAGTACAGAAAGAACGATGGCTGCTGCGAAACAGGGGTTCTTATACTCCGCCTCATTGGGCGGAGCTACCTTCGTCTTGACCAATGAGAAAGCAACACTTGGGCCAATGAGCAGCGAGCCTTCTCCACCAATAGCAGCCCACACTCCCAGGTACCGCAGTACCTCTAGTCATATTAACCCCCCCCCCCCCACCCCCCTCCTCACGGCCAACCTACTCCCGCTCCCCCGGTACCCTCAGTGATCCTCAGTGTGCTTGGCCTTCCTAGCTCGCTCTCACTTCTACACACTATCACTCTCTCTCACTTCCACACACAGTCACTCACACACACTCTAACTTTCACACACACACTCACTCTCACACTCTCTAACTTCCACACACACACTCACTCTCACACTCTCTAACTTCGACACACACAGTCACTCACACACACTCTCTAACTTCCACACACACACTCACTCTCACACTCTCTAACTTCCACACACAGTCACTCACACACACACTCTAACTTTCACACACACACTCACTCACACACACTCTCTAACTTCCACACACACACTCACTCTCACACTCTCTAACTTCCACACACAGTCACTCACACACACACTCTAACTTCCACACACACATTCACTCACACACACTCTCTCACTTCCACACACACACTCACTCTCACACTCTCTCTCACTTCCACACACACACAGTCACTCACACACACACTCTCACTTCCACACGCACAGTCACTCACACACACTCTCTAACTTCCACACACACATTCACTCTCACACTCTCTCACTTCCACACACAGTCACTCACAAACACTCTCTCACTTCCATACACACACACTCACTCACACTCCCTCAGGTAGGGATGACAGTTGAGATGCCTTGATCGTGTTTTTTCGGAGCTCCCCCCCCGAGGTGGTCTCTTGGGAGACTGGACAGGGGGGCACCCGGGATGGGCCACACTATCGGCTGAAGGACCTCCAGGAGAATGGTCATGTGGTCAGTGGAAGGGATGTGCCAGTCAGTAAGGCAATAAAAACTCACATTTGGCAGGTTCTCCAGGTGAGGCCCAGTGGTTCCTCACCTCTGCGGCTTCTGCCAACCTCCGCATGCTGACCGCCCTGTCCTCTGCCAGCCCAGTTACCTCCAGGGCCTGCTGCTCGAAGGAGATTCATATGTCCGGCATACCTCCACCAATCTGGGCCCTCTTCCGACACTTGTGGGAGAGTTTTTCCCGAAGAGACAGAGAGGGCATCATTAGCCAGATGTATGGGCCATAATGGTGGGTGAGGATGTGTGAAGGAAGGTTTGAAGGGAGGGGGGTTGAATAGATTTGGGGACCACATGGAGAGTTGCATGTTCACGTGGCGGTGGATAGGTCTCGGGGTGGGGGTGTTTGTCTCTACTCACTCGTGCTGCCCGGTGTAGGTCGTTAACCTTTTTTCTGCACTGGAGGCCAGTCCTCCTGGTCACGCTCCTAGAGCTCACAGCCGCTACCTTGCCCCAGGCAGCACTGGCTGCTCTGTGGTTCTACCTCCAGGGCCCTCTGAGGAACTGGACATCTCTCCTGGCCTACACTGCGTCTAGGAGCTGCCCCAGATCCACATCCCCGAATCCCATTGTTGCGAGCTGGCTGGGGTTGGCTGAGCAAGCACTGCTTGACCTTTTTAGCAGGGGGCTAGCAAGATAGTACCGGTGAATCGGCCAGCGTGCCTTCACTTGCGGTGAGAAGCCCGTGAATAAGTGGACGAATTAATATTGAATGATGTTGCCCACCTCGCTGGGCCAAGCGCTGGGAAGCTTACGACAGTTCCGGCTTACTACCACAGTTGGAAGTCTTTCTGGAGAATCGCGCTCTGTCTCTCTCCCCCTCCTCTCTCTCTCTCTCACTTCCACGGACACACACTCACGCTCACTCGCTCTCATTTCCACACACACACACACATTCTCACTCTCCCACACACTTACTATCGCTCCCTCTCATTTCCACACACATTCGCTCTCTCTCCTCTCCCGTCCACAGACACTTACGTTCTCTTCCTCGCCCACATACACATGCTCACTCTATGTCTCCCTCACTTTCACACACACACACATTCACTCCCTCTCTCTCACTTCCACAGACTATGGGCGTGATCTACCGGCTATGTTGCACCCAATCCGGAGTGCAAAGTGCCGGTCGATGCCAAGTGAAGCTTCCCGTGGGCTTCCCTGTAGCCATGATGTCTCGTGGGATCTACCCAAGTCCCGGGAGGTGGCACGACCAGAATCCCGCCCATAATGGGCAGGACCAGGCCACGCATCGGGGGGGTGGATGGCCTTGTTTGGCGGGGGGCGGGGGGGGTTGGTCGCACCATTGGGAAGTTCACTATGGACAGGGGGGCTGCACCCACGCGCCTGGCAAGCTACCCCAGATTATGTATACCCATAACGGGGCCAACTCCAGCCGTTCCCTGTCCATCCCACCGAAAAAACCCCATGTCAGAGCCAGTCTGTGGTAAGGCGGTGATGGTCACTTTAACTCACACTAACCGATGCAATGTGAACACTTCACAGCTCTAAAATAGATCCTCATGCGTATACGTGCCATATAGCAGACGGTTGTTAAAGCCCAGCATTTCAATCAGTCCATGAGGCCTGGACACTCTCCCAGGAACCTGAAGGCAGCAACACCACAGAGGCAGCAGCCAACAATCGAACACCCAGGGTTTGGGCCACAGAACTGGGGACATCCCCGTGACCAGAGGGTGGTTGTGTGGGCCAGGGCGGGAACCAGCGTCCGCTCCAGATAACACTCCCAGTGGGTGTCTGGGTTCCTGGGTCTAGGGAACCTGCTGCGGCCAGGGGTGCATGTGCGAGGCGGGTTGGGTGTCAACCTGAAGGATGGCAGTGGATGTGAGGGTGGGGAAGGCCTGGGGGGACCTGTGGGATCCAGGGTGGAAGCCATAGCTGATTATCTGTCACACATCCTCTCCAAGATATCACATTATGGATATTATTGTGGATCCTGCGGAGGCTGGTGTCATGGTGCTGCTGGCAGGCCAGGCAGCCAGACCCTGGAGAAGATGGTGGTAGCAGTGCCAACAGAGTCTCGAGGTGGCAGCCCATGTAGGGGCCCGCCCCACACCCTGAGGACCCAGCTGCCCAACAGGCCAGAGAGGGACCCAGAGAGCGAGGTTGGCAAAGGCCCAATGTCTACAGGTGCCGCTGGTCCTTTGAACAGAGGACGGACAGCATGTGTCACAGGAGGCTCCTTGTGGATCTGGCACCACGTGGAGGAGGAGGATACCTACTCCCGATGGCTGTCAAGGCAGCCACAGCCCTAAACTTTTACACCTCGGGATCATTCCAGGGTTCAAGCAGGGACTTGTGTGGCAAATCCCAACCAATAGCCCACAAGCGCATCCGTGAAGTCACAGATGCCCTGTTTGTATGTGTAGCTGACAACATAAACTTTGACCAGGACAAAGTGCAACAGGATGCCCTGGCAACAGGAGTCTCCACCATCACTGGGATTCCCCAGTTGGCCTGGAGAGCATAAGGATGTGGTTGAATTTCGCCGTATATGTGATAAATCTCAGGGAATAGGGAAACTTCAAGTGGTAATCAAACCAGCATCCTTAATACCCATTCCAACATTTGAGGAATCTTTTATGAGGAGCGATCACAGTATGGTTGAATTTAAAATACAGATGGAGGGTGAGAAGGTAAAATCCAATGCCAGTGTCTTGTGCTCAAACAAAGGAGACTACAATGGGATGAGGGAGGAGTTGGCTAATATATACTGGGAGCAAAGACTTTATGGTGCGATAAGTGAGGAACAGTGGAGAACTTTCAAAGCAATTTTTCACAGTGCTCAGAAAATGTATATACCAGGGAAATAAAGGACTGCAGGAAATGGGATAATCAGCCATGGATATCTAAGGAAATAAAGGAGGGTATCAAATTGAAAGAAAAGGCTGACAAGGTGGCAAAGATTAGTGGGAAACTAGAGGATTGGGAAATCTTTAAAGGTCAACGGAACGCCACGAGAAAAGCTGTAAAGAAAAATAAGATAGATTTTGATAGTAAACTAGCTCAGAGTATAAAAACAGATAGCAAAGGTTTCTACAAATATATAAAATGAAAAAGAGTGGCTAAGGTAAACATTGGTCCTTTAGAGGATGAGAAGGGGGATTTAATAATGGTAAATGAGGAAACGGCTGAGGTATTGAATCTTGTGTCGGTCTGCACAGTGGAAGACTCAAATAGCATGCCAATAATTGATTGGGTCCAAATCGATTGCGTGGGACCCCTGTCTAAAAAATGGGAATGAGTATTTATTGACCATAATGGATGTGTCTGCTAGATTTCCAAAGGCCATGCCATTAAATACATTACAGCCAGGAACGTTTGTAGAGGAGTTAACCAAACATTTTACCAGTTATGGACTACCAAAAAAAATCCATCAGGGATCCAATTTTGTGTCAAAGTTATTCAAATAAGTTATGGATAGCTTCAGAATAAAGCAATTTAACTCAACTACGTATCACATATCCAGAATCATAAGGAGCAGTAGTAGACTCGCCAACTTTAAGGGCATTTAAGTGATCACTGGATAGACATATGGATGAAAATGGAATAGTGTAGGTCAGATAGGCTTCAGATGGTTTCACAGGTCGGCGCAACATCGAGGGCCGAAGGGCCCGTACTGCGCTGTAGTGTTCTATGTTCTATGTTCTATGAGCACTAGAAAGGTGGTGTTAAAGACCATGTTGAGGGCCTATAGTCAGGATTATCCACAGGATTAGGATAAAGGAATTCAATTTGTACTATTTACAATTAGGGATACACCTAATGAATCAGCTAAATTCAGTCCATTCAAATTGATTTTTGGTCATGAGGTAAGAGGGCCACTCAAATTGATCAAAGACAAATTGGTTAGTCAGCGTTCGGAGACTACATTGTTGGACCATGTGTCAAACTATAGGGAGAGATTAACTGTGGCTGGTGAGTTGGCTGGGAATCTTTTAAAATTGTCACAGCATTGATGAAAAAAGAGGTGGATAAGAAATCAAAATTCACAATTTTGTTAGTGGGGAAGATCTATTTGTATTGTTACCAATGGTAGGTGAACAACTAAAAGCAAGATTTAGCAGGCCTTATAAAATTGAACAGAAATTGAGTGAGGTGCATTTGATAAGAACGCTAGATAGAAGGAAAACTCACAGAGTGTGTCATGTCAATAAGCTCAAAAGGTATTTTGATAGAGAAGAAAAGAAAGAGGAGGCAATAATCGTTGTAACTCAGGGAGAAGAAATAAATCTGGATGATTCAGAATTTGACATTCCTCACATTAGATTGGAGGAAACTACAGAGATTTGTGAATACCCCCTAGTCGATCACATGAACCTGCCTCCCACCCATTGACTCTGTCTACACCTTCTGCTGCCTGGGGAAAGCGGGCAGCATAATCAAAGACCCCCTCCGCCTGGATTACTCGCTCTTCCAACTTCTTCCATCGTGCAGTAGATACAAAAGTCTGAGAACACGCACTAACAGATTCAAAAACAGTTTCTTCCCCACTGTTACCTTACTCCTAAACGACCCTCTTATGAACTGATCTGATCTCTTCACACATCTTCTGTACTAAGTAGTACTACACACCTGTATGCTTCACCCGATGCTTATGTCTATGTATTTACATTGTGTATTTATGTTACTATTATGTTTGCCCTATTATGTATTTTCTTTTCATGTACGGAATGATCTGTCTGAGCTGCACGCAGAACAATACTTTTCACTGTACCTTGGTACACGTGACAATAAACCAAACCAATACAAAACCAAAAAATGAGGAAGTAAGAAATTGGGATAAATTACTGAGTTACCTTGTAAAGGAAAATCAAAGTGACCTAAAAGAGTTATTACAGTCACATAGAGCTGTATATGGGAATAACTTGGGAAGTACGAAAATAATTATACATGCTGCAAGGTGGCACAATGGTTAGCACTTCTGCCTCACAGCTCCAGGTCCCGGATTCAATTTCCGCCGCGGGTGACTGTATTTGCGGAGTTTGGACTTTCTCCCCGTGTCTCCGTGGGTTTTCTCCGGGTGCTCTGGTTTCCACCCACAGTCCAAAGATGTGTAGGTTAGGTGGAATGGCCATGCTAAAATTGCCCCTTTTAGTGTCCAATAAGATTAGGTGGGGTTGCGGGGATAGGGTGGAGGTGTGGGCTTGGGGAGGGTGCTCTTTCCAAGGGCCTGTGCAGACTCGATAGGCCGAATAGCCTCCTTCTGCACTGCAGATTCCAAGAGGCTAATTTTATTACCAAACTTGACTTAAAGGATATTGACAAGTACGTTTATCAGACAGGACATTTTGGCTTGTGTGATGCCAAATGGTCTGTATCCATAAGACCATAAGACCATAAGACATAGGAGTGGAAGTAAGGCCATTCGGCCCATCGAGTCCACTCCGCCATTCAATCATGGCTGATGGGCATTTCAACTCCACCTACCAGCATTCTCCCCGTAGCCCTTAATTCCTCGCGACATCAAGAATTTATCTATCTCTGCCTTGAAGCCATTTAGCGTCCCGGCCTCCACTGCACTCCACGGCAATGAATTCCACAGGCCCACCACTCTCTGGCTGAAGAAATGTCTCCGCATTTCTGTTCTGAATTTACCCCCTCTAATTCTAAGGCTGTGCCCACGGGTCCTCATTTCCTCGCCCAACGGAAACAGTTTCTTTGCGTCCACCCTTTCTAAGCCATGTATTATCTTGTACGTTTCTATTAGATCTCCCCTTAACCTTCTAAACTCCAATGAATACAATCCCAGGATCCTCAGCCGTTCATCATATGTCAGACCCGCCATTCCAGGGATCATCCGTATCAGTTTAAAGTTATGCCATTTGGAATGAAGAATGCACCAGCAGCATTCCAAAAATTAACCAACAAAGTAATTTCTGGACAAGATAATTGTGCAGTGTACATTGACAATTTGGTGGCGTTCAGTCAAACGTGGAAGGAGCATTTAGAACATTTAAAGGAATTACTTAATCGACTACAGGAGGCTGGATTGATGGTAAATTTGGCTAAAAGGGAACTTGCAAAAGCTCATCTACATTCCTAAGCCATGCAATTGGACATGGACAGATGGCCCCATGGAATGTGAAAACGACAGGTATTGGGGAGTTTCCAATATCATCAACGAGGAGAGAAGTTCTGAGATTTTGGGACATGAGTGGTTTCTACTAGAAATTCATGCCAAATTTTAGCAGTGTGATTGATTGAAGGTATGCACCTTAGACAATGCTGTTGTCCCTGAGATGAGAGATGTTCCAGACAGATGTTCCATACCTTCCAGTGCATGATGCACAGCCTGCAGTAGATCTTTCAAGGCATAACTGTCAAGAAGCAAAGGCCGATTCAGTTCCAAATAGAATACAGCTACACATCAACTTATTCATTGCTGCTTGGCAAGACAGAAGGTTAGGTATAAAAGTTCAGAGGCACACACAAACAACATAGGCTGGGGTTGTTTTCTTTGCAGCCGAGGAGGCTGAAGGGCCATTTAATTGATATGTATAAAAAGGACCTGGAGGCATAGATTTAAAATAATTGTTGGAAGGATTGGAGGAGAGTTAGGCAGTAGCACAGTGGTTAACACTGTTGCTTCACAGCGACCAGAGTTTGATTCCTTCTTGGGTCACTGTCTGTGCGGAGTCTGCACATTCTCCCCGAATCTGCGTGGGTTTCCTCCGGGTGCTCCGGTTTCCTCCCACTAGTCCCAAAAGACGTGCTGTTAGGTGAATTGGACATTCAGAATTCTCCCTCTGCGTACCCGAACAGGTGTCGCAGTGTGGCAACGAGGGTTTTTTCACAGTAACATTATTGCTAATGTAAACCTACTTGTGACACTAATAAAGATAATTATTATTAAAAAGGAGAAAATATTTTACCCAGAGGTTGTCGGTGTCTGGAAGTCACCGGCTGGAAAGGTGTAGAGGCAACAGCTTCATGCATTTATAAAGTTTTGAATATATACCAGAAGCCCAGTGTCATGGGCCAAGAGCTGTTAAGTGGAATTTGGCTTGATAGCTCTTTTTCAGTCAGCCCAGGCAAGATGTGCTGTTCTACACCACTGCCTCCCATTGGCCCAGGACCCTGGGAGGAGCCTGAGGAGATCCCTCCTGTCGATGATCCTGGTGACAGGATCAAGGCAGGCCCTGGATTGGTTGGTGGGCCCGTGTCGCCAGCTGCACTCAGGGTGGTGGAGGATTCAGGCTCGGAGGGCAACTGTCCGAAGGTTGTCAGCCACCCAGTGACGGGAGCGGAGCGTGCACATGAGGCTCTCTGCATTGGGGTGCAGGACTCACTTGTGCCTGACACTGTGTCGCCCCTCACCCCCTCTGGGGGACTCCCGGAACCTGGCACATCATAATTGAAGGTTCTTTTGTTTTTTTGCCTCCGTAGATAGTTCAGGCAGTATCCGATTGAGCCCTCCCCACCACCCTCCTTTCCCATCCCTCCCCACCACACCCCCTTCCTTTCCCTTCTGTTGGTACAGAGGGGAGTGTACCTGGTCTCTCCAGTGCAACGTTTAGTGCTTGTACCGTTTGTTTTTTGCTGAAATGCGTTGTGAACTGTTTTAATAATCAGGGTATTGTTATGGGCCAGGGTTTAGAGAACCCCAAAGTGTATCATGGAGTTCACCTGGCCCACAAATTTTTAATAGATTGTGTTATGAGGAGCACACGGCCCACTCTACAGGTGTGGTGCAGCAGAAATGGAAAAGTATTTTTTAAAGCAAAACAATGTTTATTGAACTCAAGTTAACCTTTTTAAAACATACAGTGAACATCTTAGAAACCATCAATTCAAATATAACCCCCAAAAAATACAACACTAAGTAATCCTCAAGCTGTCATTTTAACATCCGTAAGACTTTGAAAAAAACTTTTAACAGAAGCACATCAGGTTAAAGTCACTACTGAGAGTAGTTATTAGAACATAGAACATAGAACATAGAACAGTACAGCACAGAACAGGCCCTTCGGCCCTCGATGTTGTGCCGAGCCATGATCACCCTACTCAAACCCACGTATCCACCCTATACCCGTAACCCAACAACCCCCCCACTTAACCTTACTTTGTTTTATTAGGACACTACGGGCAATTTAGCATGGCCAATCCACCTAACCCGCACATCTTTGGACGGTGGGAGGAAACCGGAGCACCCGGAGGAAACCCACGCACACAGGGGGAGGACGTGCAGACTCCACACAGACAGTGACCCAGCCAGGAATCGAACCTGGGACCCTGGAGCTGTGAAGCATTTCTGCTAACCACCATGCTACCCTGCTGCCCCAAAGGATCACCAAAGGATCGATTTACAGTGTTTCGATTACAGAGCGAGAGACTCATACACATTCTGGATGTGACTGCAGCTATCCAGCTCTGAAAACAAAACTAAAACACACCTTGCAGCAAACAACTTAAAATGAAAATAAAAAGCTGGCAGCGAGCCCAGCTCCACCCACACTCTGACATCATTGATAAACACCCATTTTGTAAAGGTACATTTCTTAAACCTTCATTTCTTAAAGGTGTTCTCACATGACAGTATCCACACCCCTCCCCGTACATTGGTACTGACGGGAGGGTACCCTGTTTCACCAACACAGAATTAATGTTTGTACCGTTTGGCCTTGTATATAGTTTTTACTGTTTTAATAAAAAGATATGGCCATGAATTTCTAAGATTCAACAATTCAATTATTTTTTGAAAGGTGTTGCACTTCTGAATTCAGTGTCATGCACTTGATGTCCAAGTATCGAGGGAAAATATATTCTGTGAGAAAACACAAAGAAGTTAAAGAGAATGAGTCATCAATGATGATTAAAAGCAGGAGGAAATAATTGAGGGTAGAGACATACACTAATTGCACAAAGAGCAGATGAGAGCATGACAAGGAATAAATGAGAAAAGAGGTTTTTAAAAAAACACAATTAGGAGGGCAAAAAGGTTCTATGAAATTTAATTATCAAGGAATATTAAAAAAGTAAAATATTGCACAGGCAGGTGAGCAGGAAAATGGCAAATTGAATTCTGTCTGGGGAATTGTCAGGTAATGTGTTTGGGAGGAAAAACAAACCATAGGAACATACAGCAAATGGTACAGGGTTATCCGCCTCTCCTCCTTGGCATCAAGGAGGGTCTCAAGCTCTGCATCCATGAAACGTGGGGCCGCGCATCTTGCCGCCATCTTGTTAGCTTGGATGGTGTGTGTGGGGAGTATGTTTATGAGGCTGCAGCCTGTCAGCCTCCTGAGTGTCACTTGCAAATCCGGCAAATTGGGAGCCGTTTCTCATTGAAATTGGTTGTGTTCCACGTGGCACCAGTGCCAGCCCCTTAATAGTAGCTGAATTGATCCAGGTGCAGTGCTGGTTTTTCTGTTGTGGAAGACCAGAGGCGGGTTCTCCAATAATGGGGCTATGTCCCTACACCCATGAAAAAACACACGCAAATCACTCTGGACTTACCTGGAGAAAGTCCAGGGTGATTCTCCGATTTGCAGGGGTCTAGCAGGGCCCCGGAGTACTCCTTGCAGCTCCGGCTGCCGATACGGGGCCCTGCACTTTCGGTCGGGTTCCGCGCATGCACACGGCGGCGGCCTGCGTTATCCGCCCCGCATGACATGGCCGACACACACCGCTGACCGGGACCAAAAACATAGCCCCTACCCGCCGCCCCCCAGATCGTGCGCAGCCACAGATCGGTGGCCCCCAATCAGTAGCCTGGCCATTCTGGAGGCCTCCCCCATAAATATCCCCCCCGCCTCCCACCAGGGCAGCTGCAGGCTGAGTCCGCAGCTGCCGGGGACCGGAGAATCGCGAAGCGGCGTTGGACCCGATCTTGGGTTTGACGCCATTCTCCATCCCCGCGTCGATCGCGACTTCAGCACGGAGGCTCAGAGAATCCCGCCCCATGAATTCTGCGTCAGCGTCAACACTTAGGGCACGATTCTCTGGAAAAATTTCTAAGTGTGATAGCAAGCAGGAACTACTACAACCTTCCCGGCGGTCGGCCCAGCGAGGCTGGCAACTCAATTCAACATTAATTGGTCCACTTAACAAGGCCTCATGGGCTTCTCACCGCAAATGAAGGCTCACCACATGATTTGCCAGAACCACACTCGCCAGCCACCCGCTAACAAGGTTGAGCAGCACTCAAGCAGCACTTGCTCAGCCAAACCCGGCCAGTTCGCAACAATGGTGCTCAGGAGACCAACCACAAGTTCGGGGACACAGATCTGGAAAGGCTCCTAGATGCAGTGGAGGCCAGGAGGGATGTCCTGCTTCCTTGATGGTCCTGGAGGGTGAGCCACAGGGCAGCTGGTGCTGCCTGAGACAAAGTGGCGGTGGCAGTGAGCTTGGGGAGTGTGACCAAGAGAACTGGCCTTCAGTGCTGAAAAAAGGTCAACAACCTACACCGGGCAGCATGAGTGAGTAGGCACCAATGCCCCCCATCACCCCCCCAAGGGAGCATACACCCCCCCCAACTCTCCATGCGACCCCAACCTTCCCTCCACCCCCCTCCTCCTTCAACCCCCCAACCCTTCCTCCATACTCCCCGCCCGACACTGTGAACCACACGTGTGGCTAATGATACCCTCTCTCTGTCTCCTCAGGAAAAGCTATCTCACAATCGCTGCCAGATGGCCCAGTCTGGTGGAGGGGTGCTGGACATAAGAATCCTCACCACATTCGAGTAGCATGCTCTGGAGGTTACTGGGGTGGCCGAGGACAGGGTGTCACCAACACGAGACTGACGGACGCTGCAGATTTAAGGAACCACCCGGCTCCACCTGGAGGACTTGTCACATGTGAGTTGTTATTGCCTTACTGACTGACCATCGCTCCCACTGACCACATGTCCATTCTCCCGCATGTTCTTCATCCGACACTGCTGGCCCATCCCAGGCGGCACCCTCTTCAGCCTCCCAGGAGACTACCTCGGAGGAGAGCTCCAAGGATACCACCTTAATAATTGCGTAACAGCTGTCACCCCACCCTCCACTAGCACAGATACACACACCTCACTGAGAAATGCTTGTTCATAGAATTTACAGTGCAGAAGGAGGCCATTCGGCCCATCGAGTCTGCACCGGCTCCTGGAAAGAGCACCCTGCCCAAGTTTAATACCTCCACCCTATCCCCATAACCCAGTAACCCAACCCAACACTAAGGGCAATTTTGGACACTAAGGGCAATTTATCATGTCCAATCCACATAACCTGCACATCTTTGGACTGTGGGAGGAAACCGGAGCACCCGGAGGAAACCCACGCACACACGGGGAGGATGTGCAGACTCCGCACAGACAGTGACCCAAGCCGGAATCGAACCTGTGACCCTGGAGCTGTGAAGCGATTGTGCTATCCACAATGCTACCGTGCTGCCCTTAGAGGCCAGGCTTCTGGATCACATGCTGATTTACATCAGGTGGAGGCTGGCCCCAGGCGAGACAGCAGTCGGAGGTCTGCTGGATCCCAAGCCCCAGCTGGATCCCAGCATGATGCTGAGCCTGTGGAAGAGATCATCCTGCAGCTGATGAAGATATTAGGATGTGAATATGGCATTCAGAAGGAGATGTCAGCGACACTCCAGTCGATCCATAGCTGCTTGGAGGAGTCCCAGAGACTATGGATGCAGGAGATGTCGACGGCTATGCGTAGCACTGAGACTAACACTGATAGGGTGGTGACCGCAGTGGAGAGCCTGAGGCACAATGTCGACCCTGGCACCCGGGAGGCAACAAACCATCCGAGAGTCTCACCCGTATCCACAGAACCTCCTGTCTGTACCTCTAACTATTGAGTTCCTTATAACTAGTGCTCTCCTAATCTCCCCCTTCCCTTCTGAGCCCCAGAGCCGGACCTCATGCCAGGGACCCGGTCACTGCAGCCTACCCCTGTTAGGTAATCCCCCCAACAGTATCCAAAGCGGTGTACTTATTGTTGAGAGGAACAACCTAAGGGGGTCCCTGCACTGACTGCTTCCTCCTCTTCCCACCTCTAACTGGTACCCAGCTACCTTTGTTCTCAGGTGTAACTATGTCCCTGTAGCTTCTATCTATCACCCCCTCAGCTTCCCGAATGATCCTCAGTTCATCCAGCTCCAGTTCCCTAACACGGTCTGTGAGGAGCTGGAGATGGCTGCACTTCCCGCAGGTGAAGTCAGCAAGGACACCGGTGGTCTCCCTTACCTCGAACATTCTGCAGGAGGAACATTCCACTGCCCTACTTAGTCTCCCAGTAAAAAATAAAAATAAAAGTAAATCGCTTACCTGCTCACAGCACTGAGTCTTTTTTTTTAGGTTAGAGGAGGAGGGAGAGAGGGAGACACTACACGTGTAGTGTCTCGGGTTTCCTTACCATTCACATTTATTGGGTAATACAACCTTCCCAGGTCTCCCCACAGCCAACTTCCGGTTTCCTGCTCCGAAAAGGTAAGTTAAAAATCAAAAACTCAGCTTACCTTCCAGCTTTCCCCTCCAAAAATCGCTCCCCTCTCTGCCCGCTCCGCTGGAAGAATGAGGATTGGCCATGATAAATTGCCGTAAGTGTCCAAAAAGGTTTGATGGGGTTACTGGGGTACGTGGTCTTGGTAGGGTGCTCTTTCCAGGGGCTGGTGCAGACTCAATGGGCCAAATGGCCTCCTTCTGCGCTGTAAATTGTATGATTCTATGATTCTGAAACAGAGAATCCCACCCTAGGTAACTACATTTCAAATCATAAGGTTACAAGAGTACAGAGGGGAAAGATCAAAGCTGGATTTGAAATCGATGATGAGAATTTTTAAACTGACGTGTTGCCAGACCAGGAGTCAATGCAGATCAGTGAGTATAGGTGTGAGGGGCAAAAAGGACTTAAGAAAAGATGGAAATGGGGAGTCTTGATGCTGGGACAGATAATGTGGTTGAAGCACATGCTCAGGTCAAATATGATGGCAACTTTGCAACTGATTCAGTCTCAAACAGTGGCCATGGAGAGAGTTGGATTTGGAGGCCAGGGACAAGGCACAAAAACAAGGGGCGTGATTCTCTGTTTCTGAGACTTTGATGCCAACGCAGAATCCGTGGACTTTTCCGACAGAAAAACTGATGCCACAGCTGGACCCATTCCGTTCCCATTGAGGGGTTAGCCTCAACAGGAGACCTGGAAACCATTACTATCACGAAAGAGCAAGTGTTGGGCACGCTAATGGCGCTCAGGATAGATAAGTCTCCTGGCCTGATGGAATGCATCCCAGGGTACTGAAAGAGATGGCTGGAGTAATAGCAGATGCACTGGCGGTAATTTTCCAAAATTAGCTGAACACTGGGGCAGTCCCAGAGGATTGGAAAACAGCAAATAGAACATAGATAGAACATAGAACAGTACAGCACAGAACAGGCCCTTCGGCCCTCAATGTTGTGCCAAGCCATGATCACCCTACTCAAACCTACGTATCCACCCTATACCGGTAACCCAACAACCCCCCCCCCCTTAACCTTACTTTTATTAGGACACTACGGGCAATTTTGCATGGCCAATCCACCTAACCCGCACATCTTTGGACTGTGGGAGGAAACCGGAGCACCCGGAGGAAACCCACACACACAGGGGGGAGGACGTGCAGACTCCACACAGACAGTGACCCAGCCAGGAATCGAACCTGGGACCCTGGAGCTGTGAAGCATTTATGCTAACCACCATGCTACCCTGCTGCCCCCACTGTTGTGACACCACTGTTTAAAAAGGGAAGTAGACAAAAGATGGGGAATTATAGACCAGTTAGCTTAACCTCTGACGTGGGGAAGATGCTTGAGTCTATTATCAAGAAAGAGATAGGAGGGCACCTCAATAGAAATTGTCCCATTGAACGGACGCAGCATGGATTCATGAAGGGCAGGTCATGCTTGAAGAATCTCTTGGAATTCTATGAAGACATTTTGAGCAAGGTAGACAAAGGGGACCCAGTGGATGTGGTGTACCTAGATTTCCAAAAGGCCTTTGACAAGGTACCGCACAAGAGGCTGCTGCATAAGATAAGGATACATGGTGTTAAGGGTAGAGTACGAGCATGGATAGAGGATTGGTTGTCTAACAGGAAACAAAGAGTGGGAATAAATGAGTGCTATTCTGGCTGGCAATCAGTGATGAGTGGTGTGCCTCAGGGATCGGTGTTGGGACCACAATTATTTACAATTTATATAGACGATTTGGAGTTGGGAACTATGTGTAAGGTATCCAAGTTTTCAGATGACACGAAGGTGTGTGGCAGAGCAAAGTGTA
This sequence comes from Scyliorhinus canicula, assembly GCF_902713615.1. Taxonomy (NCBI): domain Eukaryota; kingdom Metazoa; phylum Chordata; class Chondrichthyes; order Carcharhiniformes; family Scyliorhinidae; genus Scyliorhinus; species Scyliorhinus canicula. Next base: position 119,384,561 of record NC_052153.1, on the reverse strand, counting down.
CTGAGGACTGTAAAACCTTACAGAGGAACATTGACACATTCAGTGAGTGGGCAAAGGTCTGGCAGATGGAGTATAATGTCAATAAGTGTGAAGTCGTTTTGGTAGGAGTAATAATAGAACGGATTATTACTTAAATGGTAAAAAGCTGCAGCATGCTGCTATGCAGGGGGACCTGGGTGTACTTGTGCATGAGTCACAGAAGGTTGGTCT